>NC_140491.1:73649002-74064002 GCF_964271855.1 Acomys minous
CAACCCCCACCCCACACTCAAAACAGCTAAACCCAGGAATTGGAGGGAGCCAGCAGTGACTTGACTCTTCCTGAAGTAACTTAGGGAAGGAGTGACCAAGCCTTTGGTTGAAAGGGGACATCTAGTGCAAGGCAGAGGCAAGGCCCAGTCTTCCTGATGCCTTGTTCAGAGTCTTTAAATGAACAAAGAGGAAAAGTCCATTCAATTGGAGATTGAACACCATGATGGCCAGAATTCCAAATGAATTCTGGGTACTTTGGCCAGGAGGGAAGGTGACACATCCCAGGCTTCACTTTTCCCAAGAACCCAGAGAAGTTCTTCAAAGTCTGTGCTTGCCTTGAATGGTGTCATTTGCTCATTGCCTGTCTCCTCTTCCCTATCTACATCCCCTCTCTTGGCAGATGTGCTTTCCCAATCACTCATGTGTTCCTCCTTTTCTATAACCATTTCTGCAACTTTTGACAAAACAAAAACAAAACAAAACAAAAAAACCCAACAACAATCATTCCTTCATCCATAACCTTCCTGACTTTGTACATCATCAGATTCTTTTGTTGTTGTTGCTGTTGTTTGTTTTGTTATTTTGGGACAGGGTTTCTCTGTGTAGCCCTGGCGGTCCTGGAACTCAGACTCTAGATTTGGCTGGCCTCAAACTTAGAGATCAACCTGCCTAAGCCTTCCAAGTGCTGGGATTCAAGTGCATGCCATTCATCATCATATTCTTGATCACTACCAACATTGTCATCTTCATCATCACCATAACCACCACTGTCATCACACCACCTCCATCACCACCATTGTCATCACACCATCTCCATCACCACCACTGTCATCACACCACCTCTATCACCACCACTGTCATCACACCATCTCCATCACCACCACTGTCATCACACCACCTCTATCACCACCACTGTCATCACACCATCTCCATCACCACCACTTCCATCACCACCACTGTCATCACACCACCTCTGTCACCACCACTGTCATCACACCACCTCTGTCACCACCACTGTCATCACACTATCTCCATCACCACCACTGTCATCACACCACCTCTATCACCACTGTCATCACACCACCTCCATCACCACCACTGTCATCACACCACCTCCATCACCACCACTGTCATCACACCACCTCCATCACCACTGTCATCACACCACCTCCATTACCACCACTGTCATCACACCACCTCCATCACCACCACTGTCATCACACCACCTCCATCACCACTGTCATCACACCACCTCCATCACCACCACTGTCATCACACCACCTCCATCACCACCACTGTCATCACACCACCTCCATTACCACCATGACATCATCTTCACAATCACCTTCATATTCATCACTATCATCACGATAATGATAATTTACATCACCATCATCATTTTCATCATCATCACATCACCATCATCATCACTATCATCGTCATGATCACCATTTTTGTCACTATCACCACCACCACCATTATCATCACCATCTTCATGATCAGCACCATTGCTATCGTATCACCGTGATCACTGCATTGCCACCATCATCATTATCATGATATTCACTGAGAACTTACTCTGACTTTCATGGTGCAAGAAAACACAGTATACTTGATATCTTTTTCCCCCCAAAGAGTTTATCATGCTTAAACGGCTATTTCTTTTAACTGTCCATGGGATATCTGGTTTTTTTTTTTCTGAAAAAAATTACAGAAGGGCAGGTCCTATAGTTGCTTAATCTACCACTATACCGACCTCCTCCACCCAGCTTCGTTGTGCATTTGTCTTGCCGTGAGTGTAATCACTATTTGATGATTTCTCATAACAGTCTAACTAGATACAACTAGCCCAAGTTTACATCCAGCAACCCTGAGAGTTAGGGACAGTGAGCTGGCGGCCTCGACGGTTGGGCACGAGTCGAAACTCTATGCCATACTGCATATTCCTAACTCTACGCAGACCCACGTCTGATTGCCAGAGCGAAACACTCTTCTTCCTTTTCTCTCTCAGTCACTGCCAGATCCTGCATGCATTCCAGGGGAACAGAAGCTTCCTAGTGGCTTCAGCGAGACTATGTGACAATTGTAATCAGCGGTTGTATTAGCTCGCTTCGCCACCTCCAGAATTAGCAGAAAAGGCCAACTCCAGCTTTCATTGTGCAGCTCTGCTAATGAAGGGATCCTCTTAATTACACACTCAGTGCAAGGCTGAAACACAAAACATTTTAGTATTTAAACACAGTTCTGCGTCAAAGTACAGGCTGTGTGAATGCGGGCTAAATGGGGACAGCCATGTGTAGATGGCGCTCTTTGCTGAGGCTGCTTTCTTTTTGGCATCCGGTGTCACCCAAGCCCAGTTCCTTGTCTGCAGAGGTCCTAAACGTCTTTTGGCTGCTGTGGATCTCAGCCTCATCATTCAGTGGTTTCACAGGACTCCACCAGGCCAGAGAGGGCTTGGCCGACTTCCTGCCAACTCTGCCCGCTGAGTGATTTGCCTGAAGCATTCCCTCAATCTCACGGTGCCAGCATGCCTGCCCTCACCCTGAAGGACAGGCGTTGAACCCCAAACCATGGCAATCATGGCATTTGCACCCCACCTCCTTTTGCCCTAATGCGAGGGGGGACCTAATAGGACAAGCCATTCTCAGGCAAGGACATCCTGCTCCTGTGTCTGCATTTGGTCCCTCTGGTCCCTCTTCAACGGACCAGCAATTCCACCTTAAGCTAAGTGTCAATCTTGTGGCTTCCAGATCCACACCACCTCATGCCCAGGGATGGATGTAAGCAGCTGGGTCTGGGAGGCTACTGCCCTGTGTGCCTCTCACCCCCAGTTAGGCCCTGATCCTGTTTGCCCTTCACACCTCATCTTTAGAGGCCTGCCACGGCCTCTCTCCCCTCCGTCCATTCAGGAGTACACTTGCTGCATTTCCCATGGTACTTCTTGGTGGACTGTATAATTGTCTGAACTTGCATCACAGCTGTTTCTCCTGAAAGACTGTAAGAAACGAATTGATTTGTGGTCCCCTCGTCTCTTACATTTCACACATGTTGCGAGGAAGGCCTGCTGGCGAACGACTGCATAAGCAATGTGTTCTTGAACAGGAACGACAGGGAGAATCTGGGGTGAGTTGGGCTGAAGGCATGCCATTTGCTGGGTGTCATTTTCGGGAAGCGCTCGGCTTCCCTGAGAGCAGTGATGTTGGGATAACGCTTGATGAGAAGAGCAACCTTATTCTGGATCCATCTTGTACTCACTGTGTGCTAGTGGTGAGACTCAGTTTCCCCTCAGTGAAACAGAGATGGGCAGTACTGTCAGGAGAGCTCAATGGGAGCACAGAAACAAGGGGATAGCATTCTAGCTAAAGCATGGCATGTGGAAAGCTGCTGCCATTCACAGGCTATGTGTGTGTGCATGTGTGCATGTGTGCATATGTATGTACATGTACGAGTGTGCATGAAAAACAGAAGAAAGAAAGATAGAGTCTTGCTGTGTAGCTTAAGATGGTCTTGAACTCAAGATCTTCCTGCCTCAACCTTCCAAGTGCTGGCATTGGAGGCACGTGCTGTCATGTCCCACTGGACACATAGTTATCATGTGCCTACTCTGTAGTGAGGGACGTAAGGTCAGTGCAAGACCACCTGCTCCAGGAGCGTCCACCTCCTCCTCCACATGATAATCTCCTTTTCCTAAAGATCCCTGGCCTTAACAAACTAGTTGTTGTTGTTGGTTTTAATCAGCTACTAAATTAGGCATGCATATTAGACATCAGGTCTGGAGAGAAAGTCTGACTTTTTTTTCTTCATGTGATTTTGAATTCCCCTAACATAGAGTTGTTGTCAAAATCCATTAAAGTATTTAATTTCTCTTGTCACCGCTCAATTCCCTGAGCAGACGTCCAGACAGTGTGCTGTGGTGTTTCTCACCGATGTACTGACTGTTTAGTCATGGCAGGACACTTCTTAGGTGACATCACTCCAGTGGCTCTAGAGGTTTTAGAGAGACCGCACTGAGCTCAAGGCCAAGGTTAAGGCAGGAAAGTGGAGCGGTTAGAGCCGTGGGCATGATGGAGCTCAAGCAGGCCTGCCCTGCCATTTACCAGCCCAGTGACCTCAGGAAAGGTACGTAAACCTCCAGGCATCAGTTTTCTCATCAGCCAAGTGGTGACAGTGCCGAACCGATAGGATTTCCTAAGTTCTGAGCAGAATACCAAACACAGAGAAGCTGGGAGAATGCCATATGTGTCACTGGCCCTCAACACAAGACAGCTTAAGTCTCAGGGACGTGAATATAGGGACTAGGGTCTAGAAGCTGTCACCCTCCCCAGCCCCTGCTTCTTCAACTATCTCATTTGCTAAGATCACATTTTGACTGGTTTTTTTTTTCTTTGTGTGTAGGAGGCACACAGGGTACATGAACATCTGGGGCCAGAGGTCAGTCTCTGGGTTAGTTTTCGGGAACTGTCTACCTTAAAAAAAAAAACAAAACACCTTTTTCTTTTATGTGTTTGGTATGTCTGTGCCGCACTACATGTACAGTGCCCGTGGGAGGTACCAGAAGAAGGTATCAGATCCCCTAAGACTACAGTTACAGTCATGAGCCTCCATGTGGGTGCTGGGGATCTAACCCAAGTCCTCTGGAAGAGCAACCAGTGCTCTTAAGCCCTGCGCCGCCTCTCCAGTCTTCCCTACTTTATTTTCTGAGACAAGATCTCTCACTGACCTTGAGCTTGCCAGTTATCTCCAATCTTCCTGGTACAGAAAGCACAGGCATGTATCAGTGCACCCAAATGTTTACGTAGGCACTGGGGCTTGAACTCAGGTCCTCACGCTTGCCTGGCAAGCACTTTACCAATGAAGCTATCTCCCCAGGCCCCTTGACATCCTCCTAACATCCTCTAACACATTCATTCAAATAAATTAGTATCTACTGGACTGGATTCAATGAGTAGTCAGAGGTTTCCATGCCAACAGGAAAATGGTGTGGATCTAATTCCACAAGGTCGGGGCTCAGAGTCTACACCATTCAGCTTCCTCACTAACAAGTAGGTGCTGAAGTCAGAGCTTGCCTCTTCCTTGGTTGTCATGGCAACAGCTAGTGACCTCCCCTTAATCCTGCCAAACACACATGCCCACATCCATGCAGTAGGCTTGGATTTATAGAAAGTGGTGGCCCAGAGATAGTGGTAATTCCTGCCCATGGAACTCCATGCTGCTCACATGAGATGCACTGGCACCTGTTTTTTTTTTTTTTTTTTTTTTACACGAAACAAAATTAGCAAAAGTACATCTTTTGTCAGGGGAGGAGTCAGGGCTTCTAACATACAGATGCGTCCCTGGGTGATATGGGAAGATCCATGGTCTGTCATCAGGGCCACCATGACATTACTGGAGCATGAGCATCAGAGAGAAAGGCTGGTATACCTTCCCAAGGGCTCTCCTGCCTTGTTCAGCATTTGAGGCACCTCAGCTGTCCCAGGCTCAGAGCACAGCTTCGCATCCCTGAATGGACCAGCTAGCTAGCTTGTTTTCCCTCTTCCAGAGTGCTCTCTGCCCATCACTGCAGATGGCACAGGAATCTGCCCAAACGGGTTTGATTTTTCTTCCTCTCACTCTTTGGCTCCACATAGCTTTTAAAAGTCACCTTCTAAGCCCAACACCTGTCAGACAAATCCACCCAGATGTCCCACCTGCATCTCAGTGGGTCCAGCGTTCCAAGTTGAACACAGTTTGTTTCCCAGAGCCTGCGTCTTGCTGTTTCATGTTGTTATTGGCAACTTCCACAGTGCAGTTAGCCAGCTCTCAAACTGCTTCTTGCTTGTCCTCACTTTGGTCTCTGGGTAAGAGCTTTAAAGGCTGCCACCACACCCTCTTCCATTCAGGGGCTCTGATTCTGGAGAGGGAAGTGGTCAGTGGTCAAGGCTGTGGGGCCAGGATGACTGGGCTCCGCCTGAGTGCATGCTTGCATCCATAGGACATTGACCATTACCATAACCCTTGGAGGTTACATGCCCCATCTTGGAGATGAGACACCGCCTAAGGGACTGGGGTGACACAGTTTGCCCAAGGCCATCCAGAGTGGGACTAGTTATGAGTATAGCTCTGCTTCACTCCAGGGCTCACACCCTCTCCCAGGGAGCCAGGTGGCTTTGTCTTTCCTCTCTCCTCTTCTCCCCTCCCCTCCCCTTTTTTCTTCCTCTCCTCTCCTCTTCTCTCCTTTTCTCTTCTCCCTCCCTCTCCGTCTCCCTCCCTCTATCCCTTCCTTATTTGAATTATGTGAGGCAGGATGTCCCTGCTGCATAGCACTGGCTCGGTTTGAATTTACAATCCCCCGCCTCTTGAGTGCTGGGATGACACAGGTGCACCAACACACCTGGCTTCAGCATAGAGTGTTTGGTCCCTTTTTTCCTGTTTATATGTTGGCACCACGACACTAGAGCTAGCCTCATGTATCTGATGAGGAAGGACCTGACTTCATGGAGAGTGTTAGTTCAGAGCCAGCCAACCTGGATCCCACTTCTGTCCCCCCTCTTTCTCCTCTTCCTCCCTCTCCTCTTCTTTCTTTGCTTGAGAATCTCACATGCATGTCACGCCATTGCGACCAAATCCGCACACCCCCTTCCCCTCCTCTTCCCCACCCCCTTCCTTCCAACTCCTCCCCTATCTCCCCACCGTTACTTCCTTTGTATTTCATGGAATCCTTTTATAAACCCTGAGTCTACTCAGTGTTGCCTGCTTGCTCATGGGCCATCTGCTGGGAGCCGTGGGTAGCCACTCAGGGGCTGTATCCTGAAGAAACCTGACTCTCTTCCATCAGTTTCCAAAGTCCTCAGCTAGGGGTGGGGTTTTGTCCAGCTCCTGCCCGTACTGGGATTCTGCCTGGCCTGGTGTTGGGTAGGCTTTGTGTGTGCTGTCCCAGCCACTGGGAGTTCAGACGTTCAACTGCCCTGTTGTAGCCAGCAAACACTGCTTCCCTGTCGTCGCCCACCACCACTGGCTCTTACAGTCTGTCTATCTGGAGAGGAGGGACATGAAACAGATGTCCCACTTAGAGCTATGTAACCCATAGTCACACTGACTAGGTGTAGAGAGACCGTATCTTGGCAAGGTGACCTTGAAGAAACTACTAGTTACAAGTTAAAGGACTCTGGGGGGGGGGGCTAAACAGTGTCCCCACCCTCCACACATTTCCAGGTTCTAATCCCCAAGACTGTGACTGTCTGAGCCCTTACCAGGACCAGTCTTTGCAGAAAACATCAAGTTCAAGTCTTCGGGATCATCTGGACCGAGAGAGGCCCCTAAGTCTAGTGACAGGTATCCGGCTGTACAGAGGGTCATCGATATGAACACGCACAGACACGGGTTGCAGTCATATTACCAAGCAACAAACCAGAGCAACGCAAAGCTGCCTCCCTCCACAGGCTCAGAAGAGCTGTGGCCCCATCATTTGAACACTGGGTCCGGAACCACAAGGGGATGCAGTTCTGTGGCTTTGTGGCCTGTCTGTAGGTGATGGGTGAGGCATTGCTAATGGCCAGCAGGCCTCAGTATTCTCCTCTCTGGATTGGGTAGCCACAGAGGGTTACTCTGCAGTGGTGGAGAAAGAGCTTCAACAGGGCCTGGTGTGCAGTGCGCCCTGCGTGAAAGTCAGGTGCACAGAGCTCTTATGGAACGTTCCCAGGCAACACCTTGGAAACATCTTCCCCAAGGCACACCTGCTGGCTGCTGCCGCCGCCTCCTCCATTCCCAGACTGGTAAACTGTTTAACTTCAGATCCTGAGTGCCAGAGAGTGGAGCATCCCCTTGTGAGCCCAGCTGCCAGGGACAAATGGACGGCCCGGAGGCGGTTTGTGTCCTTGTAAGGCTCGCGAATAAGTGCTGGCCTAGCTCCAACCCGAGATGATGAGGCTGTCACATTGGGTTTCACAAAACATCTGTTTTCAGGAACAAGTTGGTTGTCTCGGGCCGGCTTTAGTGATAACAGTATGTTTTGCCTATACACAAGCCGGGACATGATCACTGAAGCCCAATATGACCCATTTCCTGAGAGGCCGGGGCCCATCAAATTCTTCACAAACACTGATGACATGTCGATAGGCCTAGGACATTTCCTTTGTTGCCACAAACCTGAGACAACCCTGACCTTGGCTCACAGGGATGCTGTGGGGGGGAAGGAGACAGCACTGTCTCTCAAACTGGTTCCTCTTAATGGCTGTGCCTGATTCCGTAAGGAAGTCAGGTCTGCGGGCTTCACGCATCCGACGGCAGCCATGGCTGAATGATAACCTGCAATTTCTCTGCCAGTGTTAATCGACTTTGGTTGGTTACTGAGAATTCGACTAGGATACACTATGCCGGGGCACATACCAATGAGGCCCAGGATTCGGACCTGGCTTTGCTGGATTGGATTCAATTCCAGCTCGAGATAAGACCGCATGGAGTGGTGTGCCCCACGTGAAATGGGCAGGTTGCGCCTTGGCATGAGATAGAGAGGGGACCGGAACAGAGATCCAAATAGGAGGCAGCAAGATGCTGTAATCACAGTCTGAGAGGTAGAGGAGTGGCCTGAGCCAAAGAGCAGAGACTCTACCAGGGGTAGGACTGGGCGAGAGAGGAGGGGAGCTAGCTCAGAGCATCTGTTTGTCCTCCCAGGGCAGTTTACTTGTACCACAACAGCAGTCTGTCATGCCCTTTGGGAGTCAGGCCTCAACTCCTCGTGAACCAGGGGTCTGGAGTGGGTCTTGCTTCCTGCCACCCGGGTCCTCTGCTGACTTGCAGCTGCTGTGGCTGCGAGCCCTATGCAGTGGTGTCACCAGAAGACCACTGCCCTGCGTCTCTGGTCTCACTCCCGTTTCTAGTTCTCAGTATGCTGTGCTCTACCTGGATCCCGTGCCTTTCTTGTCCTTGGTAGTCTGATGCTGCGATCTCTAAATGCATGGGCATGAAGCCCATCCTGGCTGACAGGTGAGATCCCAAGGCCAAATGTGAATGGTACAGAAGGCAGAGCTTACAGCATAACTTCCCTAGTTCTCTGACATCCTGGAGTCTGCTCTCCAAGAGGGGGTCGGGGGCCGGGGCTCAGGGAAGAGGCTTTGGGCACAGAAGTCCCAGAGCCCAATACCCCTGCTCTGTATGCAGACAAGGACTGAGCTCTGAAGATGGAAAAGACTTGTCCAGGAGGAACCTGGATTCCCAGATCTTAAGTTTGCTGTGACAGCATCCCCAGCTCTCCCGTGGGTCGCAATCAGCTCTTTGCAGACAGCAGCTGGTTCGGGGTCATCTCTGACCCTCAGGCTGCTAGCAAGCAAGGGGCTCAGCCTAGGACAGTGGCTCAGTAATACACATTACTTTGGCCTGATGTGAACCTGTCTCTTTGCAAATATATATTTATATCAGACTTGGATACATTTCCTGGACGGCAGAGGGATAATTTCAGGACTCTGCAGATGAGCTCTGAGCAGGAGCCGTTTCTGCTTGGGACGTGAAGCAGATGTGGAAACGGATTATACAACAGCCAGAGATGCCATGTCATGTTGCCATGCTAATGTTCTTCCTGCGTAGCAGTGACTCTGTGCTCACACGTGACAACTGCCGCCTGAGGCCATGGCCAGCACGCCCTGCCCTGGGGGCTTTGTTTGTAGTCCTAGCAAGTCCTACCCTCAACCCTGCCAGGGGGGAATTACCAGCCCCTTTCTGCAGCTGGGAGCTGAGTGACCCGGAAGTTAAAGGGTTTGCCCGAGGTCACACAGCTCAGGAGTGCTGGAGCGCAAGTGGTCTGCCTAAGGCCAGCTACGATGGCATGAGAATAGCCATAACAGTTGACAAGGGGTTTGCTCTGTGCTGGCCATGGAAGCGTGGACGCCCTCCTTCTCCCCAGCCCCACGGCTCGACTCAAGGTGAGGTTTCCAGGCGGCCCACACCCAGCTAGCGAGAGACAGAGCTCAGAGGCAAAGACAAGGCATGTGAAGCAGTGTGGGCCAGCTACCCTGCATGCCTGACTGAGGAAATTGCTTAGGAAACCTCTCAGGGCTGCTGAGGAGGCTCAGCAGGTAAGGGTGCTTGCCACTAAGCCTGACAATCTGCGTTCTATTCTCAGGATCCACAGGGTTGGATTGATTCACACAAGTAGCCCTGTCACTTCACACATAACACCCGCCCCAACAAACTAAACAAATGAAATTTTAATTTGCTTGTTTTTTTTTTTAATGTTTGGGGTTTTTTTTAAAGTTATTTTTTAAATTTGTAAACCAAGGCTTACGAGTGTAGGTTGGCAACAGGGTGCTTTGTGGGCCGTGAGTGAGGTCCTGACTTCAACCCCCAAGACCTCAACAAGGAAATTAACATCTGGTAAACTACATATGACACTAACCTTGCCTTTTAACTCTTTTCAGTGACAAATTCAGTGATGTCATGGACATTCTTTGCTGTGGAGCCATCAGCATCACCTCCTCCAGAGCCTTTCCTTCTAAAAGGAGACAAAGGACCCTGCTCCCCCTCCGTGCACCCCTGCTCTACTACTGCCTTGGGATTTCCCCTGCATAGATGAGTCAGTATTTGCTGTACTCACTTAGCACAGTGCCCTCAGGGTGGTCCACATGCAGCTTGTGTCAGAACTTCCTTCCTTTTGGTAGGAAGTGGTGGGTACTCCATGGTAGTGGAGGCTACACTGGCTCATCTGTCTGTTGTAAAGACTGTCTTTGAGATTATGTGTACACTTGGGCAAGTCACCTTCTTTCCTGAACCCAAGCCTCTAGCCTGCCTCAGTGTCTGTGATGTGTCTCTACTTGCCTGGTGGCTACACATTAGAAAAACCAACTTCTCCCCCTACCCTCATGAGATGGCCAAGTCCTCTCTCTCGTCCCCTCAGGTCCCATGAGATGATGCCATTTGTCACCACCGAGAGACGCTTGGATTCTCACAACTTCTCTGCCAGTCTTGTCACTATTTATGTCCTCCTTTTCCAAAACATCTCTCCTACCACAGCCAAAAACCATAGCCCACCATGTCTCCTCCGGCTTCCCTCTACCCCTCAATCACTAAATCATTACTTTCAAAGAGTTGTCCCATGACTCCTCCTTAGACTGATGTCCCCTGAGCATTTTGATGTCACCTGCATCCTTGGGCATCCCAGGGCACCCCAGGGCCTTTTCCTTGCTCTATTTTCAACTCTGTACTCTCATTCCTTGAGATTCATGGGGATATGGTCCAAGAGCAGCTGTGGGGAACCTGCAGCCCAGGACATCCAAGTCCCTTATAGAAAATGACATGATATTTCCAGAGAATGGGCTTACATCCTCCTGGATATATGACGTCATCTTCAGGTCACAATACCAAATAGAATGCAAATGTTATACAGAGAGTGCATACACTGGGTTGTTTAGGAAACTGCGACAAGAAAAATGTCTGCACATGCTCAGTACAGATGCAGCACTCAGGAGTACCTTCACTGTGTGACTGTACTCAAAGATGCCGACCCTGGGAGCAGCATGAGCGGACCGCATCGGTTCTATACAACACTTGCTCACTCATCTCCTGCTTTTTCACCTCCCCATCTAAAGAAGACACTAGTTCTCAAGACAGGGGTTTGGTGGCATCCTGTGCCTACTTGCTCCTCAGAGTCCACCCCGAGGAGCACTCAGTAAGCCCCTGTGCAGAATGCAGCTCTCTGTGTGTGACCCGCCACGCTGTCCTGCTTGCCTACCTGCGCCTTTGCGCACACCGCCACCTCTGCCTGGAATGCCCTTCCTCCTACCACAGCCTACCACTCTGCCGTCTCAGTGGCTCCCTTCGCTAGGCTCTCACAACGCCATTCTCCACAAAAACCCGTTCTTGAGTCTACACACTCCATCACAGCTGTCTCTTCACCTGTCTTCATCAGTTTTTCAGCAGCCAGGTCCATGGTGACAAGATTGGTGGCTCTTAGATCCTCAGTGCCAGGGTTGAGCTTGTCATGGATGCAAGAAAATGTCAGCCAAAAGAGAAATGAGCTGACCTTGTGAATCTCAGCTTTTCCCTCCTGAAATAACACCAGGAGTGCTCCACTGGGTTGGACAAATCATGCCCCATGAGCAACCTCACTGCCATGCTTCGTGCAGGGTGGGCAGTTTCCCCCAGAGGTCTGGTATGCTGGCTTGAAGGAGTAGCTCCCATTGGCTTATATGTTTGAACATTTGCTTCCTCAGTTAGTGGAACTGATTGGAAGGATTAGGAGGTGTGGCCTTATTAAAGGAGGCGTGGTCTCATTGGAAGAGGTGTGCCAATGGGAATGAGCTTTGAGATTTCAAAAGCCCACACCAGGCCCAACCTTGCTCTCTCTCTGTCTCTCTGTCTCTCTGTCTCTCTGTCTCTCCTCTTTCCTCTGGCCCTCCTCTCTCTGATCCTTGTGGATCAGATGTGATCCCTCGGCTGCTGCTTCAGCACTGTGCCCGCCTGTGTGCTGCCATGCTCCCTACTACGATGACCATGGAGTAACACTCAGAGACTGTAAGCACGCCTTCAGTTAAATGCTTCCCTTTATGAGTTGCATGGCTTGGTCTCTTCACAGCAACAGAACAGTAAGTAAGACATTGGGTCAGCGCTCAGGCACAAGGGGTCGATGTGAGAAATCTTGGGATCATGGGATCCATGGAGAACCCTGCGTCCTCTCCTTTAGAAGCCACCCAGAAGTCCTTGCAACATTGTCCCCTCTGGGAGCTGGACTGATGAGTGTCAGTCCCAGAGAGAGTTCCTGTCCTTTCCTGTCTTGCCCATCACATTTTGGCAGCATGCCCTTGGAGCCCAGAAACTATCCAAGTCCACTCTCTTCCCAGAACCCACTCTATTTATAATCATTACGTCATGAAGTGGAGAACATCCAAGGACCTTGGGAACCAGTTATGCCTAGCCCTTGGTTTTGTTGGTTTGTTTATTATTATTTTTTTTAATACCTGAAATACAGATTCCAAGGGGCTGACTGACTTGTTCATATAACATATCTTGTTAGGAACTTCACTCTCTTTTTCCTTAACACAGAACCTCTCTTCTCTCTAGTGGGGCCCTAAAGGAATCTAGAGTTTTAGTCTAAATTCTTATCTTGGCCAACAGAATCACTGAAGAGAAACTCATTTGCAGCCTGCATCCTTTGCAGTCAGCAGCAT
This sequence comes from Acomys minous, assembly GCF_964271855.1. Lineage (NCBI taxonomy): Eukaryota > Metazoa > Chordata > Mammalia > Rodentia > Muridae > Acomys > Acomys minous. The sequence continues at coordinate 73,662,137 of NC_140491.1, forward strand.
CCAGGTGGTTCCAGATGTGAGGGTCTCTGTGGGTACCCTCTCAACCTCCCACACAGAGAAAGCGGATGAGCTCCCCAACTCTCTTGTTTTCAGTATCCTCTAGAAAAACGGTCTGCCATCAGCAGAGGGGTGTCTCTGCCACTCTGCATGGAGCGATGGTCCTCTGTGTGGGCACAGGAGCTCTGTACAGACTGGGCACTTACGTGGGTGGATGGAGGGAGGCAATGGCAGGGGTGAAGCTGAGCTGAGAGCTGGGGTTGTGGGAGAGTCAGGAAGGCAGGTAAGGGGTGGCCTGGCTGGGAAAGGACCCTGGTCCCTATCTCATGGCAAGGGAGCCGTGAGTCATCTACAACCTCCAACCAACGAATGCACAAGTTCATTCCCAGAGGAAACCATTACTCCTAATTATTATTATTAGGCATAATGACTAATTAGTAAAAATAGCTCCCATTTACACGGTGCCAACTTACGCCTGCTTCTTAATGTGCATTTCCCCCTCTATTTTACTCTTTTGGGCTTATTTCCTAGTTTCCTCATTATAAAGTCAATATGTGCTCAAGGAAAAAAATTATTGAAAAGATCCCAAAAAGCAGAAGCAAAGGGGCCAGAATTTTCACCATTTGGCTCTTGGTAAAATGTTACAGGCATTGCTAACATGTTTCTATCCTTCCTCATGTGTGTGGCGGGGGGGAGGGTGAGGGACAGACAGACAGACAGACAGACAGACAGATTTAGCATAAATGGTGAGGACACTGAGGATCAAGAGTCACACAGCAGGAACATGGGTCCTTTCCTCTTCTTCCATGCTCACATTCACACCAAGAGCGAACTGGGCATCTGTTTGTCTAGAGGCATAGTCTTGGTACATAGCCTGGGCTAGCCTCCTAAGCGCTGGCGTTACAGGTTTTGTGGCACCACCCCTGGCTTACATGGGGATGGTTTCCACTGCGTTTTGCTGCCTTGTTCCCTGACCCGTGCCCTGCTCCACACCCTGGTGGGAGGAGCAATGGCAGGTAAGAGACAGCCCCACTATGTCCACTCAGCTAGTCAGTACCTGACTATGGAGAGCGAGGAACCCTTACGCTTCCATGAAGGCATTCTGTCAGAAACTGGAGGGATTCTGTGTTTTCTGTCCATACAGATTTCTGGAAAGCTGAAATCAGAAAGCATAAGGAACTATTTTTTTGCCGGCTGCTTTGCATCAGACAGTTAAGTAAGCTCTATAGAGATACTGTGGAGTGGCTCAGAGGTCGCCGACCTGGGGCTCAGTCTGCGTGCCCAGAGGGGCTGGCGTGGGAGGGGCAGGAAGGGCCTGGAGTTCACTTTCTGCCAAACTTTAAACAATACCAAAGGTACTCAGTGTCTTTATGTTGACACAGACAGAGAAAGAGGTGACTTGGCTTATGTGACAAGCACTGGCTCCAGGGGATATAGAATGAACATCACAGTGTCCCCCTTCCTACCAGGAGTTTATAGTAGGGAAGAAAGGGTCTGAGAGGAGCTGCCACATAGGCTAAGGTATAAGAGAGGGAGGAAAGCTCACACACTCAAGCCAGACATAAGCAACCCCCCCACCCCCGCGAGATCAGGTCCCCACAAACCTATCCATGTGTGAGAGTTACAGCTGGGGTGGGGAGGGGCCAAGAGCAGGAACCAACTGTTTAAAGGTTTTGTGTTTAACTAGAGTCCTATGTTCATGGAAATAGAGTCAGAAAGACAGAGGAGGGAGTCACCGTCTCTTTTCATCTCCCGTTTCTTAAGTTTAGTAACGGTGAGCTGGCACTCTCTGCTCCCTCGGCAGTGTTTGGGCTCTTTTTTCAAACAGTAAAGGCTGTCGGAAGAAAGACGTCTGGAATGGTTTGTTTCCCTGCAGATGTTTCCCCAAAAGCTCACCGTGTGTCTGTGTATACACATGTTTGTGAGTTTGAGTATGAACCTATGGGCACATGTATTTGTATATGCAAACATATGTGTATGCCTATGTGTTTATGTGTGAACACGTTTGCCTATGTGCATGTCTGTGCGCTTGTATGTGCATAGGCGCATGTTTGTGTGTGCATGTGCTTATGTATGTGGATGTGTGCTTGTGTGCAGTTATATGTTATGTGAATGTTTGTGTGTCTGGATTTTTGTATTGTCTAAAGTTTCAGTGACCGCTAAGTTGATAAATGGAGGGTTGTTGAATTCTGCCCCTGAGACCTGTGGGAGAAACAGACTGCTGGGAGTGGCTGGGGAAGCTGGGAGTGCTGGGGAAACAGGGAATGCTGGGAATACAAAGGATGCAGGAATGCAGGCTGAGCAAGTGCTGAAGATATAAAGCTATTTTCTGTGCTACCTATAGGACATATGTGCCACTTTCCTTCTGGCCCTCTGAGGGCGAGTCCATAGCCCATGCTGTCTTCAGCTGTGCCTTCCTGGGAGCCGCCATCCCATGCCCTTACATTGGCTTCCTCCACTTCCCAGCCTCTTTGCCTCACCTTTCCAATGAATGAGTCACACGCACGTCCCCAGTGTGGGAAAACAACTGCCTGCAGGGGGAGACCTGCAGATACCTGGCCTTCCTGGTGAGTGGTCTGGAGCTGATAGGGCAACTGCAGAGGATCCCCTTGGCCCCCGGGGCAGGAGGAAACCACAGTATGTCCAAAGGTTCATAGCTGTGGATCACAGAGAGCCTCAGCAGACTATGGGACTCTTCCTTCCGACTCCTTAGTAAAGAAGCTTTGCAAAGGACAGTGTCAACCCAGTGCTCACTCAACAGCTTGGCTCAGGCCATATTAACTGAATGGGGCCTGGCAATCGAGTAGTAGTGGACTTTTTAACCGAGCCTGAGTACCGAGAATGCCATATAGATATGGCAGAGCGCAGACAGGGCTCCCTCAGGAGCCCAGACATGCCTGGCCACTGCTCACAGGCTGTGTGCTTGGGCTGAAAACAAACAAACAAACTCAAAAAAACCCTGAGTTTCTACTTCGCATTTAGGCTCACGTCAGCTCTGTGACACAAGACACAGGCCCAGGGAGGCTCAGCATCTCCCTGGGCTAGACTTCAAGCCAGCGCCCAGTCTTCCCTCCTTTGCTCTCTCCAATCAGCTCCTCTCAGCAGGCCCAGCGCGGCCTCATTGCCTTCCTTCCTCCAGGTGCTCAGCCTTCGGCAGGCCTTACCATCAGGCCTGCCATCGCCTCTGCAGTGACCCCAGTGACCTTTCCAGCTTCTGCTTCTTAGCAGCCTCCCTTCCCCTCCTTCCACTGTTTCATAGTCTCTTAGCACCGTCCTCGTCATCCTGAGCAACAAGAGCTTGGAGACCCAGAGAGGCAGAGAGGATGGCAGAGAAAAAGGAGAAGCCGAGGTGGGGGAGGGGGCAATATGGCCGGGAGGCTGTGGGGGGTCTGGGTACATAGGTGCTGCGGTGGACACAGCAGAGGTGGCTGAGGTGGGCTGGGGACCAGCCAGTCTTCAGAGAGTGTCTTAGTTTGTTTTATGTTGTTGTGATAAAACACTAGCCGGAGCCATCCTGGCAGAGGAAAGGGATTGTCTGACGCACAGGTTTTAGCCCATTACCTAGAGAAGCCAAGGCAGGGACTGGGGAAGAGGCCACAGAGGGGGTGATGCTTACTGGTTTATCATCCGTGGCTTGCTCAGTGGGCTTTCTTTCTTTCTTTTTTAAAAAAGATTTATTTGTTATTATGTATACAGGGCTTTGCCTGCATGTACACCTGCAGGCCAGTAGAGGGCACTGGATCATATTATGGATAGTTGTGAGCCACCATGTGGTTGCTGAGAACTGAACTCAGGACCTCTGGAAGAGCAGTCAGTGCTTTCAACCTCTGAGCCATCTCTCCAGCCCCCTCAGCCGGCTTTCTTATACAACCTCGGACCACCTGCCTAAAGGTGGCACTGTCCACAGTGGGCTGGACCCTCCCCATAGAGCATCTATCAATAAAATTCCCCTACAGACTTGCTTATAGGCCAAGGTGATGGGGTAGGGGTGATGCTGAGGGGGCTGCCTCAGTTGAGCTTGCCATTCCCCAGATGACTCTGCTTTGTGTCAACTTGACAAAACTAACCATGATGGCAGGCAGGTTGGCCTGGGCTGGGCTGGGCCCTGGGGGAAATGTGGCTGCAGCATAGGGGCTCGGGCCACACAGGGTCCTGACCATCCTGCACACAGTCCCTACTCAAGTACTCAATGGTATGTGTGTCCTCTGTGGGGTCAGCGAGGCAAGATGAGTGAACATGGCCCTCGGTGAGACAGGGACACTTCACTGCAGTGGCGTGTGTCCTTTGGGAACAGGTAAGATGCATGTCCTGCAAGCTGCTGGGCTGGAAGGAGTCAAGCGCACCTAGTGTTTGCCCTCATGTCAGCTCTTTCTGCTGGATGTCCCCTTGCCCCGCCCCCGGTGCTCTCAGGGAAGACTCTGTACTGTCATTATATACCATCCTCCTCTCTTTCTCCACAGTCCCTCTATCAGGGGACGTGCTGTGTGAAAGAGCTGTTGCCATCATCACCCATGTCTCTGGTTCCCTTGGCTCCATTTCTATTGGCCATCTTGGTCTTGCCTGGCACAATCCCTGAACCTATGAGCTTGTCTATTGCTCAGCCAGCCTGTCCTCCCTAGTTTGGCTTCCTTGCTCTGTCCCTCCTTCAGGAGGCTTTGCCAAACAATCCCTGACACAGACAACGCTCTCCTTACTTGCTCTATATTTTGATTTTTCCCCCCTCTGTTTTCTCCCTCCCCATAACCACTGCCACTAGAAGTTACAACGCATGGGATTAAGGTTTGCGCTTTGTTCGTCCCCAGCAGCTTTTGGGTAAGGGTCACCTCAGATGCTCAGTATCTCTGGATGAATGAACAAAGCAATGGGGAACAGAAACACCGCTGAGGCTTTTCTATCGTTCCTTGTCTTGTTCTATAGACAACGTGTCTATAGACAGGTTCGTGCACTTAGCGTGTGGGAGTTCACTCCAGAATAGCTTGTGTTTGTTAAGCTCTTTTCAGCACAGACAGACGGTACCTCCCGCATCCCACGGCCAGTGACCCACAGTCATGGTCCAAGCAGGGCCTCGCGCCCTCAGCAAAGCGGTCAGCTGCTCTGAGTTTCCAGGAGTCTTTTTAGATGAGTTCGTGGGAAACATGGTTCCATCTCATTTCTCTGAGCACCTGAAGCTATCCCTGCAGGATTCTACCGTCAGGGAGCAAATTTCCTGCCCGTCGGATCCTCACTCTGCCGTCATGCACTGTCCCTCTGTCTTTGGTATTTGGGTACCTTGATGTTTCTGCTGGTGGTTATTTGGCTTAATTTAATCAATTAACTCTTTTATTTTGAGACAGGGTCTCACATTGTCGCCCAAGCTCAATTGGAACTCACTACTTAGATGAAGCTGGCCCCACAGAAAGCCTCTTGCCTCAGCAGGCAGACCGAGTGACCATATCAAGTTCTTTTTACTTATATTCCTTGGGATTTAGTAGGTTTTCCTATTATTTTACCATTTATTTCTAAGTTTCATTGGGAAATTCCCATCCTTAGTCCCTCTAAATCCCAACTCTCTTCAGTCTTTCTTTGCCCCTTTTGGGAACTCTTGCTGAAGGGAGCTTGATTTTCCATTCTCTTTTCTTCAGGAGATTCTTAGTGACCTCTTCAACGTGTTCTTTGATTACTCCTCATGTGATCTAATAGGCTAGTTTGTCTGTCCCCTGATTTTCTATTTAAACATACTAGTTTTTATTTCTAAAGGTCTGATTTCTTTTTATAAAATCCAATTTATCTAGGTTGATTTGTTTGCTTGTTTTATTTTATTTTTTACAAACTTGCCAACCTTATTTTTTTTAAAAGACATTAAATGTATTTATTCTGTGGTATGTATGCAATAATTTTAATTTTTATAGTCCTTTTGTGGCTGGTTATCAATTTGTCATTTTTTCTATATTCTTCCTCATTGGGCCTGCTTTCCTGAAGGTTTTTAAATAACCCTTTCTTTTCCATTTGGGACCTGCCTTCCTTGGATCTTAGATTTAGGTTTGAGATTGCTTGAGTTCCAGATATAAAATTGTTTCATCAGTCATGTTCCTGAAAGTGCCAGTGACTGGACCGTGAATGTCCTGTTTCTGAAGCCACACAGAGAAGGTAAATTCTAATTCCCAAATGCTCATTCAAGGGGCTTTATGCATTCTTAAGAATGTAGGGTCACTTGTCCCAAGACCAGAACATGCCCAACAAGCGGTCATCCACTGCCCACCATGCTGTGTCTTCTCCGGCCCATCCGCTGCCCACACGCTGTGTCTTCTCCAGCTCACCCACAGGGCTCCAGCTCTACGTGGCTTCTCTGGCCTAACTCCTTCACCACTTAGGTTCTAGGTTTTATTTCCCTTCTCTAAACACTGGGCCCAAGTTCCAGGCCAGCAGAGATATGTGCAAAGGGGCAACCTAGCCTCTTCGCCTGGTACTGTGCCTGCTCATTCAGACCTCTGGGACATTATCTTACTTGACTGCCAGTTCATCTGTCCATAAGAAATCATTTGAGATATTCTCCGGCACACATCAGGAGAACTCCATCAAATGTGTAGTTGGTCGTGTTCTTAGAAATATAAGATCTAGTGTGTGATTCCACAAAATATTACACTCGCTGATTTTTTGCTGTGTATAAAAACATTCTATGAAGGGAAAATAAAATTATGGATAAACAGATGATATAGAAAACACATAAATTTCTAATCCTACCACCAAGTAGTAATTATCAGCCTTAGTGCATACTTTCTCTTCTGTATTCATGTGTCACTTTGTTTGTTTGTTTGTTTGTTTGTTTGTTTTGCTTTCTGAGACAGGGTTTCTCTGTGTAGCCTTGGCTATCCTAGACTTGCTGGTCTTGAACTTATCTGCCTGCCTCTGCCTCCCAAGTTCTGGGATCACAGGTGTGTGCCAGCACGCCCAGCTTAAAGGTGTCCTCTTGACTGGTTGTTTAGAAGAGCTTTTCTGGCATTGTTGTAGTGAGCATCCTTTCCTGGCCTCTGCTCCTACGGTTCACTGTAGACCCTAGTATGCACCCAAAGGCCCATACGGTAAAGACCGGTGCTGCTGCTGTGAACAGGCGGAACCTTAAAGGGTGAGCTTTAATGGGAAGTCTTTAGGTCACTTGACAGCCCTCTGGAGAACTCGGGGACCCTGGCCCTTTTCTCTTCTCTTTAGCTTTTGAACCAAGAGATACGTGGTCTTGATTTCTGTGTACCTCCCACCATAAAATGCATCCTTGTCAGATCAAGCCAATCATGGACTAAAGGTTCCACGGCTATAAGCCCAAAGCAGTCTTATCTCTGTAAGTTAGTTCCTTGGGCATCTGTTATGGCAATAGGATGCCAATACAGTTGTTAGTCTTTCTAAACATTTTTGTTTTGTTTTGTTTTTGTTTTTGTTTTTGTTTTCGAGACAGGGTTTCTCTGTGTAGCCTTGGCTGTCCTGGACGCGCTTTGTAGACCAGGCTGGCCTTGAACTCAAAGCGATCTGCCTGGGATTATAGGCATGCGCCACCACGCCCAGCTCTAAGCATCATTTTAAGTGACAGGAGTGCACATATGTGCTGCTGTGCGCCCCCGTGGAGGTGGTATGTGGATATAAGTCTACCTGACGCTTGTTTTCATTGTTCTGAGCTAAGCATTCTCTGCTTAGCTTCAGCAAAATCACTGCAGTTAAGAGCCTCAGAGCAGAAAATCTTGTTCATGGTCTGTTTTGATTCTCCACACTCAACTCTACTGTCACAATGTCTTCTCTTTAATCATATGCGCTGCTTTATGCATGGTCTAGTTAGCCTAGGTTTCTTTTTTGTTTTTGTTTTGTTTTGTTTTTGAAACAGGATCTCTTTACATAGCCTGGCTGGAACTCACTCTATAGACCAGGCTGGCCTGGAACCTGGAGATCCGCCTGTTTCTGCCTCCCAAGAGCTGGTACTAAAGGCGTGTGCCACCTTGCCCAGCCTAGCCTGGCGTTTTTAGTGAGGTGTTTGTAAAGGGCTGCACTAGGGTGCTGATGGGTTTGTCTCATGCTCCTTTCCTGCGCCTCTTTTTCAAGCGTGAGGAAGTCATTGGTTGGTCCTCTGTGCACTAGATTTCAGCTGGCTCCATGCGCTTCTTCTCTGCCACAGGTGGGAGCTGAGAGCAGCCTTAAGGCCCCAGGGCGGGCCAGCGTTGGGGTATCAGCTGTGGCAGCCACTCTCTTCAGACCTCCTTGTCTGTGATGGACCATCTATGGGGTGAGTCTGGAGACTCTGCAGCTCTGAAATGTAGGGAGCATGTTCCTAGTCTGGGGGGTCAGTAAGGAATGCCTGTGCATCTACATCAGTCGTCCTCTGAGACTCCTTTTCTCAGGATGGGCTCAACTGCTTAGGAGCATTCTTGGGGCTGCTGGAGCCACAGTGCCCTCACCAGAAGCTCAGAGGCATGACCAAATACAAGGACAGTAGTTATGGGAGGTGGTGCACAGAGGGCTTTCTGGTCATGGAACCAGGCTGCATGTCTCACACATGTGATCTGGAAGCCACTTACCCTGTGAGGTTAAGTGGTCATCACCTTATGCTATAGACAAGGAAACCAAGCGCTAAAGATAGTTGCTTGCCAACATCCTGTAGGGGGCAGATAGCAGAGCCTAGAGCCCAGAGCCCAGTTCTTGAGCTCCCCCAATGCCACTGCTGGGAGTTTAGATGACGCAGGGGGGGCGGGTACCCCATGAGCATGCCAAGATGCTCTGTTAAACCTTCAGGAGTCCCCGTAGCTGGGGTTGAGAGCTGCCACTGCATGGCAGAACTTGAAGATGTCACTGGAAACAGCACCCTCTTGCACAAGCTAGTGACCATCAACCTTCTCCCATGGGAGGGGGAAGGGCTCTGAAGGCCCCGCCCCTCACAGAGGTGCTGATAGCTGAAGTCAAAGCCCCCAGTGATATAGGTGCTGGTGCATTGCCCCTACTCAAGCAAATGACTCCCCAACCATGCTCCTGCCCTAATTAAACTCAGGGGTGCACACACACACACACACACACACACACACACACACACACACATACAGAGTCACAGAAGTAAAAGGGAACAAGAAGAAATTTGGTGAGACAGGAAGTAAGAGAATTAAGGGAAGGGACTTAACTAAAGAATTTGTATGTACTACGAATATGGACATATATCCACATATATAATTATATATATATGACATGCTGAAAGAATAAATAAAAATTTTATAAAGGAATTATATACTTCAAAGGAAAAGAAAGTAGTACCCACTTTGGAACTAAAACAGTTCAAATCTCAGCACTACCACTTAGATGTTGTGGCACTGTGTGTAAGCCATGTGACTCTTCTAAGTTTCTGTTTTCTTATCTTTAAATCAGGGGTAACTTCTCCCTTGCAGGGTCTGAGACTGCCTAAGATACAAATATTCACCCCATACACGTAACACACAGAGCTGGCCTATGATGCCAGCAACCCGGCTAGCTAGAGCAGGTGGCCTGGAGAGTCAAGGCCCACCTTGGTCATGGAGTGAGTCTAACTCCTATTTCAAAATCCGTTTTTAAAGGGATTGGCTCCAGCTTGGTGGCAGAGATTGTTCCTGGTGTACCTGAGGCCCCGTGTCCAACCCGCAGGGCCCTGCCTGCAGAAAAACATTAGATGCATGCTACTTTTGTATGCACCAAGTTTATACATTCTCTTCACAAAACTGTTTTCAAGCAATCAGTCGCTTGCAGACACACAGGCTAGGTGCACACAGTGGCGGGCATGGGCATTATTCCCCAGGCTGTCTGGACATGCTGCGCTATACTTCATGAATCCATCCGAAGAACGGCTTTGCTGGCAAGGTGGAGAGGATTAGGTAAATGTAAAGCATTCAGAGAAACTCCTGGGCTGTATTTTTCCCTCTGCACTTGGTACGGATTGACGTCTATCCTGTCACTCTGTAGCTTGGGGCTTGCAGGCTTTCCCAACTAGCCTGGGGATGGTAAGCACGGGGTGGGTTAAATATAAGCACTCTCAGCTTCTCATGTGGATGGAGTCTGACCAGCAAACTTCAGGGCTTTCCTTGCCACTCTCTCGTCTTTGTTCTCTTTGGAAATAGTCCAATCTTTCGAGAAAGTTCTATCAGCAGATGGTAGTTCCACACTAATGATGGGCCAGTGGACATTTATAGTTGCTTGGTTATCTTTTTCACAATATAATACATTTAGTTAACTGTCCATCTAGTATTATACCAGCTACCCCTCCCGGACTGGGTCCCAAAGAGGACTGCAAACCTCTACCAACCCACTCGGCCCCGAGTGGCTTCTAGCCCAGCAAATAAGCCTCGGGCTCCTCAGAACTGCAGCTACCCTTCTGTCTCAAGCCTGGAATGCTGGCCCCCAACAGACACCCCCAATGGCAGCTGCCAACACATGTTCATGCCAACCACACACTCACAGGGGTTGGCTGGCCAGTTCCATCGCACTGGCCTTGTCCTCAGTGTCTGTTTGAAACTGTTTCCCACAAGGACACCATGACTGTGATCTCTACCCGTCTGACTGGAGCCACTCAACTCTGTGCTCCCCTCTTCCATGAGGGTGGCAGGCTCAGGTCACTGTCACTCCATCCTATCTGAGCCCAGCTGTGATGGACGTGAAGTGAACCCAGGTGATAATGAGGCCACCAGCTCCTGGCTCCCAGAGTGGACCAAGGCCTTGCCTTCCATGTCTGTCTCACCTCCTATCTTGGGCCCACAGCTCTGGGCTCAGAGAGTGCTAAGGCTTGTCACAGTCTTTTGCTTTGAAAGCCTAAGGCAACCTTCGGGGCCACACTTCCTGGACCCTCAGAGCTCACACCCTGCTGGCCTGTGCTGCACCCAGAGGCCTACGCTGCATTATGAAGGGTCTCCTATCTGTGTTTTAAATACCATCTCTCTTATAGTCTTCTCCTGTGACCCTATCTCCACATAGTTAAAGGCACAGTATGCAGTACAAACCAGCTTGCAACTTGCCTCGCATTTGCTATTTCACTGTTTGCATTTTAGACACCCTCCTCAGGGAAGAGTGTGCCTCCAGCTGTATTAAGATTGCTCCCAACTTTCCCAAACAGATAAACTTACTTATGCAAACTATCGTCCTCATACTTGGGGATTATATCTTTAGAACAAACTCCCAGAAGTGAAATTTCTAAGTCAGCAGGTCTCTAAGGCCCTTGACATAGAATCTGGCTCCTGTATGTTGCCGAGGGATGAACTCACAGGAGCTGGTCCAAAGCTTCCACCTACAATCTTTTGCCATGAAGTTGACGGCTGTGATCCCAATAAAATAGGGCAGACGCGTTTTGCTATCAATTTCCACATTAAGTATTAAGACGACCTCACACGGAAGCATGTGAAACTGAAAGGCATGGGATTAAGCAATATTTTCAAATGACCCCAATCATTTCCTAATAATAAGACACAGTCACTGAGATTTGTATCTCTAATTCTTTTGTGGGCTCGTCTCAAAGCTGTGAGCTTCAAGGTGACTCAGAAGCCTGCACAGTCAGACCTGGAGATAGGACTCTGCTTCTGAGTTTCTTGTGTAGACTGTGAGCCTAGGACCTCAGCTGCTCAGAGTTCTATTCATGCAATATTTTTTTAAATGTCCATATTCTTTCCTGATCTGTGCAGGAAGAGTTGATTATTCTCCACCCCATGGCTCATTGCCAGGGCCTCACTGAACACTTACTTTGCTCTTTGTCAAATTTCAGTTCTTTGCGTGTCTCTCCCGGAAGGTGCAACTCCAAGGTTTCTTCAACACAGTTCAACCATTGGTAACTAACTGGCGACCACAGGCACGTGAGGAATGCTTGCCTGTTTGACAGTGGGCGCCTGTGGTTGGTGTTTTGGGGATGGAGACTGGCAGAAAAGGGACAGAGACCCTACAGTAGCCCAGAGAACACACACAGAACAACAGTGAGAAAGAAGAACTTTAAAAGGTCAGTGGGTGGCTGGTGAGATGGCTCAGTAGATAAGGTCCTTGCCTCCAGGGCTGTTGATCTGAGCTCGATCCTTAAGCCCCACCTGGTGGGAGGACTAATCCCCGCAAGCTGTCCTTAAAACCCTGCCTACGTATGTGTAGTGCCTCGGAGATCCTTCTGGAATGTCTTCTGGGTTCAGGCATGGGGATATGTGGAGGAATGCACCTCACTCTCTACCTCCCTGGGGTTCAGAACACCCCAACAAGACACAGGCATTTCAGTGATTATCTATATACAAGGGGGGGCATGAGTATGCAAACCACCGGAGATAGGGTAAAGGGGGTGTTCTTCCACCAATCGGGGGCTACCACCCTCCGTCCATTACCTGGAAGATGCACAAGGTTTGTTTTGTTTTGTTTCCGGGCAGCTGCCAGTCTCCTGCAGCTGTTTCCATTTGGTAGTATACATGATCTAGACATTTGAAGTCTGCTAAATCGTACTGCAGATTTCCCTGAGGATTGTCACATATGTGCTGTCCTGCTGTAGAAAAGGCATGACTTCTAAGTGAGCAAATACTTTAACATATGCTACATATGATTGGGGAAGATATTCATTAGGAGGGGCTTGGGGGCTGAGCCAAGGGCCTGCAGGCCAAGCAGGAAGACCTGAGCTCGCGTTCCCAGAAGCCTCCATGAATAGCAGGTGGGTGTGTGGCGGCCAGTCTTAAGTCCCAGCCTTGGAGGATGAGGACAGCGGATCGACATGTCAAGCTGGCTGGCAAGGCTAGCCATAACGGGGAGCACTGGGTTTGACTGAGAGATCCTGCACCCACACACATGTGCAGGGACATGTAAAACATGCACAAACACAAAATGGAAGAAATTCACTAAGGAAAAGCATTGAGTAGTGGGTTCCCAGGGCCACGGCATGACGTCAGACCTCCTGTTCCTTCTTATAACGTGTGTGAGCAGGGGACGGTGGGTCAGAGAGTAGGGGTCTCATTCAGTCTTTTAAATCCAGATTAGAAAGCTCGGTGGGCCTGGCTCACCAGGCAGAGCAAGTAGTTCCACCACGTGCTGGTGTCACATAAGCAACAGGAGGGGATCCCTCTTCCCAGCCCAGCGTTGCTGTGGATTCATTAGATATTGTAGTAACTAATAATGTAATTTTCCCGTCCTGTGGTGTCTCTCTCTTCTCATCCCCTCATTTCTTCTCATCCAGTCACTTTCCTCTGCTAGTAAGGATGTCTCTTGTGACCAGCAGGCTCCTGTGCGGCCCTGCTCCTAGGAGCTGTGTTGTAAGCCTGCCACCTCAGCTGTCTTGCTTTGTCTTCATGTCATGACATTGTCTTCTTTTTATGTGTCCCTGCGTGTTCATTTTCTCTCCTTACAAGAACACTGGCCATGACAAGGATCTGGAGCAGGAGCTACTGAAATGACTTCGTTTTAACTCAGTTACCCCAATAATGACCTAGCTGGCTCCTTGTAAGGAGAGAAGTCCCAGGAGGAGCTGGAAGCCAGACTTTAGCCACCCACTAAAGTCAAAGTCTATATGGGAAACAACGGCCCCCACCTGCTCTTACTTTACCCACACATCTAATATGTGTGCTGAATTGGCTTTCAGATGAATGTGTTGGTGAGGGATACCCTAAAAACTAGAAAGGACAGGATGTCATAGCCACATGATTTGCAGAGGATGAAGAAAGAGCTACGAGCCAGAAAACAGAGAAGTAAGTAGGAAATAACAACCTGGAAAGGTCACGCTCTTCAGATACCAACCCTTCAGAGAGCGTTCCTAAATTGTGTTATAGGATTCATCATTCAGAGAAAAAGCCCTGAGATGGGTGTGGTTGCGTACAAGGAGATTGGGCGTTAAGGAGGGGCTGGAGCCCAGCCTCGATTACATGGGAACCTCTGAAAGAAGTGGGGGAGGGGGTGCCACCAGGAAGAGAGACCTGGAGGGAAAATGGAATCGAAAGGAGGGGAAGAGAGAAGATGACAAATGCATGAAATAAATTAATTTAATTAGTCAAGATGCTTAGACACTTACACACAAGGTCATTTAAAAACAGAAAATCCCAAAGGCTCTCAAGGGTCTCTAACAGTCAAAGGTTCATCATGATGCTGACAGCCGGTCTTGGCCACACTGTAAGTGCTCATTAATTTATAGTTCACTGTTGGAAAGTGTTAAAGAAATTGCTTAGGTCCAACCATCTTTTTAGACCTAGAAGAAGAAGAAGAAGAAGAAGAAGAAGAAGAAGGAGAAGGAGAAGGAGAAGGAGAAGGAGAAGGAGAAGGAGAAGGAGAAGGAGAAGGAGAAGGGGAAGGTGGGGGAGGGACTTTGCCTCTGGACCATCGCTTCTGGATCATCCAGGACAGGAGTTCTGTGTAACAAGTGCTCCTGGGATAGCAGGCTTGGGTGGGTCTAAAGTACAGCCTGAGATGGTTCCAAACACTAAGTGCTAGGTCCTGCCTCAGCCTTGAGTGCTGAGGTTCCGGGGCTATATGCCCATACCTGGTTTGTGATTTCTCATTGAATGGTGGCTGTACAGACCAGTTCAGGATTGCTCTGTGATGCACTGGTGTTTGGGGAAAGTAGAAAAGAGAGGAAAGGGCATGTCAGGTCCTGCGGCCCCATGATTGCTAGCAATGCCCCAGAGTCCTTTACTGCAGGTCCAACAGTTAATTAGGTTTCCCAAGGGAGCCTCTGAGTTAAGTTGTAAGGTAAGCAAACAGACAGGATTCTTTCAATGTGCAACCTCAGATGGGGGTGGCTACTTTACCTATACAATGTGAAGTTCAGATACAAAATCAAAACCACACAGTGTTGGCATAAGGTCATTGTGTAATTTAAATGCTGATTTCTATACCCCCTATATCTTGTTCTGAGAATCTCCTGTCTCAATGCTGTGTAAACACTGCTCACCAATTGTCCCCCTGATATGTCAATAAAGCCACTTACAGCCAATCACTGAGCAGGGGAGAGCATAAGGCTGAACTTCCTGCCGGCCAGGGGAGGAGGAGTTAGAGGAGGAAGTAGGAGATTCAGCCACAGGCAGAGAGGTGCAGGAGAGATGAAGAAGATTTTTCTGGAGCAGAGAAAGAACTAAAAAGCAAGTAACTTGGGGGTGGTGGCAAAGATGGAGTCAGGATAACATTGAGGGTTGTGAACAGACTTACACTGCTCAAGATTGTGTTGTGAAGCTTATTTTTGAACAAATATGAAAGTCTCAATTATTTGTGCCATAGCCGGGCTAAGAGAGAAACTAAGAGAAACAAATGCTGTCTTATAAAAAAAAAAATCACCTTCACCAACACAGTCTCTGGGCTTTGCAGACACCGAGCCTTACAGCAGGTGTCATGGCACAGGGTTAGCAGTGGGGGTCAGCAGCTGTCTATTTAGTGTTTGCAAATGAAATTGATACGTCTCTTGCATCGTGGCTTTCTCTTTTGGGGGTACATCTGGTATTTAGCTCTCACTGGGGCTTATCTGCAGCAAGCTTCCAAACACTTCCTCTGCTCTGTGACACTCTGCCACCCTGTGTTTTGTGGAGGCTTTAGAGCCTTTCCAGAGCCTGCACGGCTTCCCCTGCCAGCCGAGCGTAGCACTTTAGAAAGTGGTGCTGCGTCACTGTGACTTCCGCGAGGAGACACCAGCTCCAGTGGCTTTCCTTCTGCACACATTTGTCATGAAGACAAAGGGCTGAGGGCTCCTGGGGAAAGTGACACGGAGCTGTCAAGACAGTTAGGGATGTTTGAGGAGAGCATGTCTTCCACCCTCCACCCCCTTCTCTTGGATAACGCTTGCCTCATAAGTAGCTGGAACTTCTAATTATTTTCCCTTTTAAATGGGCGTGTTTTAGATTACATAGGAAAGAGCCTAGACATCCGTGATTGTCTCAGATGTAATCACTGTTTTGATTAGTAAGTCAACTTTACAATAGGAAAAGAGGCAAACCATCAAATAAAACTCTGTGGCTTGAGCGTCTTGGCATTTCTGAAGAGAGTGTGTGGGAGTTGGTTGAGATCCAGGGCTATATTTTGTAACAAGTGCAGGAGCAGGTTTAAAAGGCAAATTGGTGTCTGACAGTGGGACCTAAGCTTATTCATGCTCTGTGTTCTCAGCTCCACCTCAGGCCCACCACTCAGTCAAAGCAAACAGTAGGAATTCCTTTTGTAAGGGGCATCTTCTGGTCTAGGGACAGCTGTTGAGCTCTGAGGCTCACCGAAGGTTCATCTGAGGATGTTTGCGCACATCGAGATGTTCCACTCTCCAAATTCTCTTCCTGTTCCTCAACTTCAGGTGACAATACCATGCTGCTTACGATCCTCCAAATCCTGGGTCACCACTCAGTGCCTTTCACAAACCCCCTTCTGCTCAGGACATCTTCCTCTGTGCCATGGGCCAAGCAAGCCTTGCTGTCACTGAGCCATAGTACACATATGCTGCATATCCTCTGGGTCATGTCTGCACTGTGTCCACCTTTGCACTGTTGGGCTTGTCACCCTCAATTGTCATCTGCCTGCTTGTTGGTACCTGTCCCCTGCTGGAGCTGTGAGCATCCTGAGAGCCAGGGCTATGTCTGCGGCTAGAGCCTCAGGCCAGATCCATGGTCCAGGACCTGACAAACGGTGGGTATCCAGTGACTTTCTTAATTACATGAACACCTTGGATGTGATGAGAGACGTTCCGGGCCTTTCTGAGAGTTCTTCTAACCCTCATGATGATTTTATGGGCAAGGAGTTATTCTGTTTGCTTGGTACACTAGGGATCTATGGCTCAGAGAAATTATGAGACTTGCCCAAGATTACAGCCAGAAAACAAAATAAAGAGCCAGAATCCGAGGCTACCTGTCTCTGCCTTCCATGTTCTTCCTACTGTGCCTTGCAGACTTGGCTAAATTCCTTCCATGTGTGTCTCTGGTAATGTTTGATACAGACTAGAGCGAGCGCTGACTGGTCTCCTCTCATCCAGCTCAGCCCAGACAAGCGAGCAGAAGCAGGGAAGCTTGCCTTCCAAAGGCTCCTCATGATTTACTGCGGGTGGCTTCCCTCTTGCTTGTTCCTCATGTGTGCACTTTCGGTAGCATGAGTCCAAGTCTTGTAGCCTTGCCTCTGAGTTCTGTTTTCCTGGACCAGCCTGACTGGTGGGAGAAGTGCTCAAAGACCAGACCTGACCGGCCAAATCATTTCTCTAAACTGTCCAGATCCAGCCATTGGTGGGAGGACCAGGAGGTGAAGTCAAATTACACAGTCCACTGCTGTCTCTAGTGCTCTCATCTCTGACGCTGTCAGAGGAAACTTACAGCAGGCACTATCTCTTTGAAAGGGGTTGAGTCCTAGAAAATACAAGCTAAATTTTAAATAGAATTTTAATTTTAATGAAAGCTTCAGGGAACACTGTTTGTGTTGCTTATCCTTCAAACCTGGTGATTAAGTTAATTTACGATTAATGGAAGAGGATATCTCTAATCCCCAGGCAGACTCAACATCTGTCTAGGACCCTGTTTCTGGGAGCCTTAAGCGGCTTGTGATGGATGTAATAGAACCAGGACGCTGCCAAACTGACCCCCGAAGGCTATGTGAGGAGGACCAGGGACATCGTGTCTTAGCCTGGTGTTTGTGCTGAAATCAAACCAAAGTCCCAAGCATTTCATCCTGTCATTCCTTCAGCATCCTGCCTCCTCTTCTTTCATGTTATTCCCTGGATAGAGCTGTGCAATGGCAGTTGGGCTGCAGGATCTAGATCTGGCATTAAAACTAGCCGTTCCTGAGCCCGTCCCGCATCTGCGCATGTCTGCACTGCTAGCCGCTCCCTCTGGCTTGCACACTCTCTGCCAGCTCTCATGAGTCTAGAGGGAGCAATTACTATCCTCCTTTATATTTTGGGGAAACAAAGTCTCAAAATGCTGAAATCGCTTGCCTGGGAGATGCAGCTTCTAAGCACCAAAACTAGTATTTGATCCAAAGGAATTCTGTTTTTATTCTTTGCCCCATAATAATGGATATTATCATTTTGCCATGTGCTTTTGTAATAAAGTGTTTTGTTTTGTTTTGTTTTCCGAGACAGGGTTTCTCTGTGTAGCGCTGGCTGTCCTGGAACTCCTGGAACTGTAGACAAGGCTGGCCTCTAACTCACAGAGATCTGCTTGCCTCTGCTGGCCGAGTGCTGGGATTAAAGATGTGCACCAACACCCAGGTGTCAATAAAGTTTTATTGGAACACAGCCATGTGTATTCAAGCATTGTCTATAGTTAAATTTCATGCTGTAATAGCTGAACTATGTTGACGTGACAAGGAGAGGGTAGATTGCTGACTCTAAGTATAGACATTGTGTGTCACAACAAAATTGTTTGTGAGGTAGCATTGTCTGGGCTGGAAAGAGGCATGGAATTAAAGTTGAGGAAGATAAAGAGAAGTAGTCAAACATAAAGCTAAGCCTGGCTGTTTATCATCTCAGTAACCTTCCACCTATCCAGGCATGGAACAAGAGTCCTGCCCTGCTCTCAGCCACTACAACAGATCCATTGACCTCCCCGACCTCCCCATCCAACCAGCACCACAGCCTCCGCCATGAAGAGTTCTCCTAACCCCACTGTCTGTGCAGACGCCCTCATGGCCCAGCTCTACTGCCCATGGATGCTTGGAGAAGCCTTGCTTCTGAGCTAGGCTGCAGCCTGTGCATCACGCAAGAGGATCTGCA
Organism: Acomys minous; assembly: GCF_964271855.1. Lineage (NCBI taxonomy): Eukaryota > Metazoa > Chordata > Mammalia > Rodentia > Muridae > Acomys > Acomys minous. The sequence goes on from NC_140491.1 coordinate 73,680,768, forward strand.
ATTCACACCTCCTCTCTTTAGCAGAAGTCCTTGGACGGAGAGCAAGTCCATGGCGAGGTAGAGTGAGGTCAGGAGCCTGTGCCCCCTGCAATTCCTGGACTCCTGCTTCTTCTACAAGGTACCACTTGTCCAGACTCATCAACGTCCATCTCAAGTTCTCTGTTGTGATGTAAACATGAAATGCTCCCCCTCCCCCAGCCCTTCCCCAGTGGCTCATGTGTTAAAGGCTTGGTTGCCAGTTGACAGATGAGCTCTGGGAACTGCTTGGACCACGAGGGCCCCCACTGATACATTCATAATTTGCTGACACTCTGGGGGAGGTTATGGGAACTGGGAGAAGGGCATAGATAAAGGAAGCAGTCACTGGAGCACAGCCTTCGGGGAGGATGCCTTGTGTCTGAGCCCTTTCATCTGTCTCTCTGCTTCGTGGTCGCAATGAGGTGAGCAGCTCTCTCCCACCATGCTCTTCTTCCATTATGTTTCTACCTTGTCATAGGTCTCAAAGCAATGGAGCTAGTTAGTCACAGAGCCTGTGACCTCTGAGCCCATGATCATAATATAATCTTTTTGACTCATGTCTTCAGCTATTTTATTACAGTGACAGGCTCATGACTAACACAGCATCCCCGTAGGGGCTCAGCCATGCAGGGGACCTGGAACAGACCATGTGACTTATCTCATTCCCTCTCTAACACGTCGCTTTTCCTGTAAGCAGCCCTTCCTCTCGGTTACAGAGCAGACAACTTCTGGGGGAGGGGTGGGAGGGTCTGTACCACACATGGGCCGAAGTGTTCACACTGCACAGTTGAGTGAGGAACACAAAGGGTGTACGCATGTGTGTGCATGTGCTGGCGTGAACATATGGAGGCCATGCCTTTATGAAACTACGCTGACAATATTAAATTAAATCACGTGACATCACAGATATTTGACACATGCAAGTGCCGATTTCACATTTAATTGGCGATAACTGATATTTAGGAATTATCTTTTACATGGAGACAAAATGTTGGCAACTTTATGTTAGTTCATTTGTGTGTGTGTGTGTGTTTTCACACTTTATTGTTTATAAAGTCTACAAAGCTAAAAATTATCTATCTTCAACAAGCAGCAGCTGACCTTAAAGACCCTCATAAATTTTGGCAGTAGTTACCAAAATTTAAAATCACCTATTTTTTGACCTAGCCATCTTACTACTGAGGATCCAGCATGCAGATGGGTGGGCACCAAGGTGTTGCTGGCAGAAATGCGGGAAATCGGAACTTACTGACGCGCCCATAATCAGGGGTTGGTTACAAAGAGAATGAGAAGTTCCTCAGACGGGAAGAGCAAACAGGCCAGAGAAGCAACGATGCCCGGCTCTGGATCTGCTCATGTGGAGATGTGTCCTGAGGAGCACAGAGCTCAGGTCAGAGATGACAGACATATCACTCAGTCAAGAGTAGGTTCCTTCGTGCCTTTGCAGGTTTCAATAATAAATTAAAAGGCTTGGGAAGAAGCCAGCACGTGGTGGGCAGTGGCTCTCGGTGGGAAGTGCTGGCTGGGGCTGAGGGAAGACTTGTTTTCTCTGGTCATACATAGACGGAAGGGCTAATGGTGATGCTTGGGAGGTGCGGTGCTTGCCTGGCCTGCGGAAGCCCAGCGTCTGAGCCCCAGCATGCACACACCCAAGAGCCCACGTGATTGTCATCCCAGCATGAGGACAGCCAGGGCCCCAATGCTCTAGGCAGGAGCAAGTTAGAGAAGAGCTAGGACATGAGACCAATCTCAAAAACAACAACAACAACAACAACAACAACAACAACCCAGGCTTGATAAGTCATTCACATTATTTATAACAGAGATTCGTACTAGTTTTAGACTATTTCCAAATAAAACAGCCTTGGTACGTGGTGAGTAACTACATGCAGGACCACCACCAAGGAAAGTCACACTGGCTTTGGGAAGTCTGAGTAGGCTTCTGGGCATGGTGGCGCACGCCTTTAATCCCAGCACTCAGGAGGCAGAGGCAGGTGGATCGCTGTGAGTTCAAGGCCAGCCTGGTCTACAAAGTGAGTCTAGGATAGCCAGAGCTGTTACACAGAGAGACCTTGTCTCGAAAAACAAACAAACAAAAAAAAAAAAAAAAAAGGGAGGGGGAGGGGAAAAACACAGAAGAAAGAACAGAAGAGATGGTGCCTCCTGTCTAAAGAGACCCTGACCTTCCTGGAGCCCTCAGGGTGGCTAGCACATTAAGGTTTGATTTGCAGCTGACAGCGGCTGGAAAAATTCTTATAGAACCAGATCTTCAGTTAAGATTCCTTATTCAAACACATGTGCTCCCCTCCCCACACCTGAGTACTGTCTCTTGTCCCGAGACTGAGGGCAGCTTTATGCTGGCCTTAGGAAGCTGGTGTGCACATGACTGACGGCTCGCTCTGGCCCCTTCCCATTGCCTGGCTTAAATTCCATTCAGGTTCCATGCTCTTTTTCAAAGATACATACTTGAGGGAGGGGCTGACCCAAGTCCAGACTTGCTCAGGGATGGGTTGCTGCGGGTCCAATCTTGCTTCATAATACTAATTTATGATTGAGACTGTGACCCAATTCTGGATAATGTGATGTGGTAGAAGATCTAGTAAGGTATCTTTCCTCATTTTACTTTATTTTTTAAAAGATTTATATATTATGTATACAGTGTTCTGCCTGCATATACACCAGAAGAGGGCATCAGATCATGTTATAGATGGTTATGAGGCACCGTGTGGTTGCTGGGAGTTGAACTCAGGACCTTTGGAGGAGCAGCTGGTGCTCTTAACCTCTGTGCCATCTCCCCAGGCCCCTCCTCTTTTTAATTTTATTTTTAAATGAGAAGAAGCCTCATGGAATCCAGGGAGTATTTGAGTGTATGATGCCCTTGCTTCCACCTCCCAGGTGCCGGGGTTACAAGTGTACCCCACTATCATACCTGACTTTATCTGCACTCTCTAAAGACACTATTTTAAAAAATAATAATCAAAATACACTTAAAATCCACTAGTGGGAAAGCTGGGTGGTAGTGGTGCAAGCCTTTGATCCTAGCACTCGGAGGCAGAGACAGGCAGATCTCTGAGTTTACGGCCAGACTGGTCTAAAAAGTGAGTTCCAGGAGGGTCGGGTTATACAGAGAAACCCTGTCTCAAAACTCACTGTCTGCTCTTCCAAAGAGTCTACTGGGTGATTTTAGCCCACATAATAAAGTATGCAGTGATTCGAGAGAGAAGTCCACCCTTCACCTTGGGTCTTGACAAGATGACAGCCAACTTGCACTCCTGTCCTCATTAATTATAAAAAAAAAAAAAAAAAGGCCACTCTGAACTGAAGAGTACACACACACACACACAAACACACACACACACACACACTCACATTTATGGAGGTCAGAGGTCAACACTGGGCATCTTCCTCAGTCACTCTCAACCCATTCTCTTTTTTGAGCTAGGGTCTCTTACTGAACCTGAGATTTGCCAATGAGCCTAGATGGGATGGCCAGCGAGGCCCTGGAGTCCTCTGGTCCCCACCGCTGGACACTGGAGTTCGGGGTGTGTGCAGCTCTGCTCAGCTTTTTACATGGTTTCTCAGGTTCTAACTCAGTCCTCATCCTTCCCTGGCAAGAATGTTACCCACTGAGCCGTCCCCTGTAACCCCCCTCAGGGGAATCCGAGGTGAGCCTCAGCTGACCCAGCCCTCAGCCCGCAGATGTTTAATAGACCATGGGACAACTGACAGCGGGGTTACAGAGGCAGAGACGGGCACTAGGGGCTAGGGCATGAGGTGACGACGCTCACAAGATGCTCTCCATTCCGTGAAGGGCTGCTAAGCTCCCCAGCACAGATGGCCACCACAGAGCATCACTGAGAAGCCGGATGCAAAGGGATGCGGTGAGCAGAGCACAAAGACATTTGCTTATGAAGCTCAAATAACCTATGGGGCAGCAGTCAGGAGAGCAGCTACCTGTGAGGAACGGGGGTGGGGGAGGGGGGGAGGGGGTGAAGGGGAGGGGGTAGGCAGCAGCGGGGGCACCTTTGGTCACTCTGTGCCAGCTTGCTGAGCAGTGCATCTGATCCTTGCGTGCCTTTCTCTGTGGCTGGGATGTTCAACCAAATCGCAAATCCAGTCAAGCTGGCATTAGTTTGCAAAGACTAGAGTAAATGACGGGGGAAACGGGGCTCGCCATGAGAGGACTGAGTGTCCATCTTTGTCCACTTTGTCCATCTCTGGTTTCTAACAACATCAGTACTGAGCAACTCCACATACGGCAATGAGGAATTCAAATGCTTTAAAGTATTGATTTTAAAAAGAAGCATACATTTTCTTTGTAAAAAAAAGAGCATGAAGTGTCTTACACAAAGATCTGTGTGACGGACGACAGTGATAGAGACGATAAGGAAAGCAGCGGTCGATCGATGGCAGATAGCAGATGACAAATCAGTGACAGGTATAGGCGCTAGGGGACCGAGGGGCAGTATAAAATGCTCTGAGATGAGGGATAAGGAGGAGAGCGGGAAGCGGAAGGAAAAGGGGGAAGGCCACGGATAGCTTCAGTATACACTAGACAAACGCGTGGAGGGTCTGCACTGTCGGTAAGGCGAGGCACGCCGACTTGGCTTCAGGCTTCTGGAAAAGCCAAAGGAAAGAGGAAAGTGGAGACTCGGTCTCCAGATGCCACAGCTCAGTAGACGTAGCAGCTGCTGCTGAGAAAGTTTAGCTTCTCACACAGAGAGGAATGAGACAGTGCATGCTGTGTGCCAGATGCCCTCCATGGCACCCTGACATCCGCACTAACAAGGACAGCGATGGCGACAGCCGCAACGGTCAGCACCTTAGTACTCTGTGTGCCAAGGACTGTGCCTAGGGTCCCCACAGGCGAGAGGGAGTTTAAAATCTGTGCGACTTACATGACTCCCGCTGCTGGGGAGTGAGGGGTACTGCCTCAGAGTAAAGGCAAGAAGGCCAAGTACCATAATGTCACATAGGAGCAAAGCTCTGACAGGCTGCCTTGACCCCGTGATGTCAAGCGGATGAGCCCTGCATCCTCTGAGGAAGTCATGATGGATGCTACCAGGCAGCTGGTCTGCCTTACACATGTAGAGTGTATTTATTTGTTTGTTTGTTTAAAGTTAATCAGGCAAACCAAAGGTAGAATTGGTATTCTTTTCTGAAGACATGGTATCTAACCAGATTTGTACTTTAAGTCTATAGATGCTGGCCAAGTAAATACATGAACAAGATCTCCCACTGGAAAACTTCCAGGTCTGCTTTGATGCACAGACTCAGAGGCAAGATGGCGGCTCCCAAATGTCTACCACCCAGGATGTCTGTGGCCATTTAAGCCTGGTATGTGATAGGAATCCCGGAAATGACCATTCATAATGTTAGTAGTGGCAAGGACAGAGACATAGCTATCACCTACAGCAGCCTGCAGGGCACGGGTGGAGAGTGGTGGGGGGGATCCTTTAATCTTTAGGGGCCTTGACTCAGGTGAACCAGCTCCTTGACTCTGACACAGAAAAGAATTTCAGAAGAAGCCAGTATAAAGTAGAGTTGGGATTTGTGAAATGTATACATGTGTGCACAAGGATTAAGAAAGAGAAGCATTTGGGACGTAAGACTTGCCAGAGAGCATGGGTGTGTGGTTCTCAAAGAGCACTAACAACGACTGCCTTTGTGGACGACACAACACCATTTTCACGGCTCTTAACTGACATCTCAAAGGATGCTACAAAACTCCTTTCCTTCCTCCCTTCCCCAAACAATTGAGATCTGAATCTGTCTCCAGCGGCCCCGTGGACAGGGCTTACAATCTAAGAAGAGAAAGCAGGAGCCACTGAGCTTGCATGGGTGGCTAGGACACGTCCTTTCACAGTCTGATGAGGACACTGCGGGATTACAACCACAGAGGAAGAAGACCTTCAGAAAATGCTACTGGCTGGTCTGGACCGCTGGCACACCTGCTGGCGGGAGGCTTCAGTCAGACCCCAGGACGAGGGGTCCCTTCCTTGGCCAGGCCCCATCATTTCCCGTCTCCTCCTATCCTGCCTCAGTAGGAGAGGGATTCCTCACTGAGAGGGTCACTCTCACCTCCCTGGCTCCCCTCTCTGCCTGGGGATTGTAGATGGAGGAAGGGCACCTGCTGAGCCGCAGACGCTGAGCGCTTTCAACCTTAAGCTTGGCAACTGCCCGGACATCTGCACACACGTTCCTAATAACCTTTAATTAATAACACTAATCTGCGTCAACAGAAGGATTTACCAGAGGATAAATTAAGAGGGGCTAATTTGTTGTTAGGCCTCCGAGTAGTCACTGGCCTATAGGGGAGGAAGGTTCCAGCTGGTGGGAGGCAGGGGAAGAGGTCACTTAACATATGCCTTCCTTTCAGAGAGTGGAGCTTAGTTCCCCGGGGAGCCACTTTCTTCTTTCCTTGAATCCACAAACATGGATTTCCAGCTGTGTGTGTGTGTGTGTGTGTGTGTGTGTGTGTGTGTGTGTGTGTATGTGTGTCTGTGTGTGTCTGTGTGTTCCAGGAACTATTTTTAGTCCAGGTTGGTGCGTAGAGGTGTGATAAAAATCCAAAGGGCACTTGTTAATCCTCCTGGGCAGAGGGGAGGAGGGGCCACGGATGAGTGATGCCTGCAGACCCCGGAGCTTGCTAAATTTTGTTTTACAAAAGAGTTCCCTACAGGGGTCTCCAAAGTAACAATCCCACATCCCATCGCCTTTCAACCACCTTTGGACTGATTTACGCACCCTTTTTAGAAGCACAGCTGTTGTGTAAATTAAACTTCAGTAAGCCCCACCCCCCACCTTACCCCCCCAAGTGCCAAGTCCCCCCTCAGGAGCACTTCTGGCACCTGCTGGTTTATTTGTATGCTTTTTCGGCACCTTGAGAATTTCAGCTTTAGGAACCACAGCTATGAGTCACTTCAATTAGGGAGCGCGAGGGGAAGGGAGAACCCAGCCTGGGAAAAATGTGGGTGGAAGCCTGTGTGTCGTGGCTGTTGCGGCGCCTCTGTGTGCATTTGTGCAGCTTAACCCCTGGCCTGGAGCCTACCCATCACCTCCAATGTCACTGTTGCATTCTTTTCCTTTTTTCTTTAAGTCTTCTTTGTTTGTTTGTTTATTTGTTTGCTGATGCATTTGGAGCCGAGAAGAGGGCGCTGGATCCCTGGGCTGGAGTTACAGGCAGGTGTGAATGTCAAGACAGTGCTGGGAACTGAGCTAAGGCCCTTTGCAAGAGCATCAGGCGCTGTTAACTGGCGAGCCTCTCTCTAATCCTCCAATGAATTTTCATTGTTGTTGTTTGTTTTTGTTTTTTGGTTTTTTGAGACAGGGTCTCTCTGTGTAGCCTTGGCTGTCCTGGACTCACTTTGTAGACCAGGCTGGCCTCGAACTCACAGCGATCCACCTGCCTCTGCCTCCCGAGTGCTGGGATTAAAGGCGTGCGCCACCACGCCCGGCTCCACTGAATTTTCAATGCCATCTTTTTCACTAGAGTCCCTGGAAGAATTCTTGGGGGATGGAGATTATCAAGTTTGTGAAACTGACTTTAGACAGCTTCGCACTGGCAAGCATCTTGGGCGTGAGTTGGCCCTAGGCTAAAGGAGTCTGAGGAGTGCAGCGACTGTCCAGTTGTTCTGGGTCCCCTCCCCTGCCCCACTCAGTAGGAAAACACCTCTTCCTTCTCCCTCCCTGTATGTGTTTATCAAACCTCAGAATTCTAAGTGTGGGACTGGAGGGAGGGGTCAGGTCAGTGGGAAATAGCAGTTGATAATGCAAGTGTGAGGAATCAAGTTCAAATCCCCAGCGCCCGTGAGAAAAATGGGCATGGCTGCACACACTCCTAGCACCCCAGTGCTGGGGAGTGGGGTTCGGGGGACAGACAGGAGGATTGATGGTGCTTGGTGGTCAGCAGCCTGGTTCCAGAGTCAGTGAGAGACTATGGCTCAAAGGAATAGTATGGAGAGTGGAAGGGCGGGCATTCAATATCATCTCCTGGCCTCCACATAAACACCTGTGCACACACAAATCCTAAGGGATATAACATCCCATCCGTCCCAAATCCCACAAAATGAAATACAAGCAACAAACATAAAAGGCCACAGAGAAACATAGCCAATTAAAGACCCACATTAGCCAGCACACAATAAGTTGACACCTAGCTTTACAGTGATGGCACCCATGACAGCCAAGCTCCACGACCAGACGTTGCACTTGGACGGCAGCCGCGGTAACCAGTGGCTGCAATCCCTGTCAAGAGCAGGGCAGCACTCGCATCAGGAACTTAGAAGACGCCCACCATCTTCACACAGTGGTCCCACAGCTCTGCTCAATTTACCGGAGAGCGGAATTGAGCCCTTCACAAGCCTCTGCCGACAGGGATAAATTACTGTTGGACAGAACTCGAGGACACTTCCTGATTACTGTCGCTGAGGAGGGTGGAGCACAGCACAGCAGTGTGAGAGGACATTTATGCCCTAAAGCCACTCCAAAGCCAACAGACCTACCGTAGCCTGTGCACTGAGATGATGTTAAGGCCACAGTTGCAGGTGGAGGTAGACATTGGTAGAAACTTTATAGTTCTCAAATTTGTGGGTTTGTTTTGTTTTGTTTTTTTTTGCATTGACATCATAAGTGAAGCAAAACAAAAATATTTCTACCAGTTTGTTCCCAAACTACAAAAGGAATCTTCTCCCAACAGGTGAGGTCAATGCTCTCTAGGGCGTTGCACTCTCAGGCTTGGGGGTGACACTCAGCTGGGAGGGTGCTGGCCCAGCATGCATGCAGCCCTGGGTTCTAGCTCTCAGTGTCATGTAAATCAGGTGTGGTGATATGCATGTGTGACCCCAGCACTCAGGAAGGAGAGGCAGGAGGATCAGAGGTTCGACAAGGTTTTCTTTGGCTACATACCAAGTTCAAGACCAGCTTGGTCTCCATGAGATCTTAATCATTTCTGTTCCAGATACATTTCAATGCCTCCAAAGGCCAAAAGTGTTGTATGCTTCGTGTCATAGGTATAGAAACTGATCAAAGATCCAGTTTTGTTCTACTCCTGTTCAGACCTTGTGTCTGGCCGGAGCCTGAGCTTCCTTACTGACGCCATACTATCTCCCTAGTCTTCCAGGAAGAAATACTCAAGTTTTCATTCGAAGGACTGACATTTGCTTTCTTGCTCGTGAGGTACTGGCTCTCTGCACACTTTGTACATAGCAAATGGAGGCCCCCTCCAGCTCTCCCGTGCCTCTAGGCTAGGTGCCTAGGCACTTAGCGCACAGTGGCAACTCCCATCTGAAGGCCACATGGCCGTGCACAGTGCCTGGACCAAATACCGCAGCCGTGGTTTGTCTCCGTTTCTGGAGACCTGTCTACCGCCAGCTGTGTGGTGGTCGGCTTGCTTTTATTACAATTCAAGTGAAGATTTAGGATCTGTAAGAGGAAGCTTTGTGGCAGAAAATGGAAAAGGCCTCCGCAGAGTCACAGGGGCGGAAGGGGCAGGTGAGGGTTCTGAGTCTGGAAATGAAACGGGAGCCACAGGTGGGAAGAACAGCTCTTGTCTAGCCCTGAAGGAAAATGGGGAGGTCAGAGTGAAATTGGGCACCTCCAGAGAGAGGAGAGAGAAAGCCAGGCCCAGGCAATTTCTTGCAGAAATACTTATAGGGACAACACGCATGTGGGTTTTGTTTGTTTGTTTGTTTTCCTTTTTTTTTTTAAACCTGAGAAAAATCGTTGAGCCCAGCCACTTTTATCATCCAAAATTTGTTCCAGAGATTTCCTCCAATGCATGAGAGACATCTTAGGTCGCTGGAACAGCCATTCGTCCCTCAGGAATAGTTTACCGAAGTGGCCGTGAGCAGGCTAGGGTGTAGGAGCGTCTATGTGGTGAACCAAATTACAAAGCTATTGATTTTGTTTCTTTGCTACCTATTTGAATCCAATTGTATGGCCTTAAGAGATTTTTTTTTTCTCGTGGCCGCAAAGAGAACAGAGCAGAGCAGGCTCCGGGAGGGAAGGGACAAGATGCGTGTCCTGCTCTTCGTTTTTCCTCTGAATTGCTCCTTTTTATAGACCTCTGAGACTGCCAGTTGGATTTCAGGTCAATTTTCCAGGGGGACATTTCTGACAGGATGCCTGAGGTGCATGACAGATGGAGGAAGAGTGGGTCCCCCACCCAGTGCTGAAGTCAGGGACTGGGGAAGGCAATACCACAAAGACGACGGACAAGGTTGTCACAATGGCACTACCATACTTCCTCAAGAGCCTACGGATGGTCCCAGGCTCCCAGACTAGACGACCAAGTCCTCTGCTTGCCTGGCGGCTGTGGCTTGGCAGCCTTCCAGCTGTGCTTACCCACACACCTCCTGTCTCCTTGAGGGTGACTCTGGACCTCTCTTGCTATCTCCTGTGTTGGGCATGGCCCCCCTTCTCTTTATCACACACACACCTAGTCTTCGAACATACGGGGCTCCTCTTTGGCTAGGCCCTCAGACTCTCCTAGGGCAAAAGGCTTCCTTTCCAAGTTCCTCACGACAGGCTGCCATGTCAGCTCTTAGTCCTCTGCCAGTAGCCAGTACTCAACCTTTGAATCTTGCTGTTCACAGAACCTAATCCAGAGCCTGGACAGGTTTGTGACATGTATGTATGTATGTATGTATGGATGGATGGATGGATGGATGGATAGATGGACAGATGGCCCCTCTGTCCTACTCCCACGATGTCTTTTGATCAAGAGCAGTACTGGGGAGGGTGGGCAAGAGCCTTAATCTTGGGATGAAAGGCACAGGCCGCTCTTTAGAAGATAAAGCATTCATTTTTTTTTTCCTTTCTCACTTTGTGCTGCAGGGGCTCTGAAGATCCTGTCCTATCAATCTCTCCCAGGGGCTGTGTTCCTCTCACAAAGATATGGGTTTACTTGTGTGAGGGCTCCAGGGCTACCCATCTCTCACAGGGTGTTTGAATCTTTGGAGCTGGAAGAGGGTCCTGACATGTACTTTGAAGTTCTTCCTATGCACCTGCCAGGAGGTAGCCCTGGTTTTTATATGCAAAATTTTGGCTTCTCCGGAGCCCTGGTTTGGGGCTCAGGGCCAGAAATAGCCCTGGGGAGGTACTGCCCTGTGGTATCATATGCCACCCAGCAGACAAGCCTCCCCCCACCCCAATCCCCGACCGCAACCCCCGCCCCCCAGGCAGGAGCACCAAAGCTCCCTCCACTGGCTCCTGATGGCTGATACTCTCTAGTCATTTAGAATCTGAAAACAACTCCTCCCTCCTCTTGCTCCATGCCACGTGGTTTACTAAGAATTGATTCCTGTTCGTTAATTCCTTTGTTCCCTAAGATGCCAGGTAAGGTATCACAGCCTCCTGAAGTGAGGCTCTTAGCATCCCTGTAGCACAGGCCGTGGGTGGGGGGTGATCTGAGGCTGCTGCCAATCTCAGAGCGAGTTGGTGGCAGAGTACACTGCAAGCTAATCCTCTGTCAACAAGCAGGGGCTGCTGCTTCTCTTCCCAGGGCAGCCGCTGTGCTGCCTCAGTAGCCCTTTCTCCTCAAGACTGAAGCTATGAGCTTCCTGATCACAGGCTGGATCACAGGAGGATCACAGACTGAGTGGCCTATGGTCAGCACACACTGTTGTCTCTCCTTCATGAGTCTGAAGTCTGAGGAGGGCTGGCAGAGTCTGGTGGCAGGGTGCTTAGAAGGAGAGCAGGGACCCATGAGGCACTCGGCATTTGTAAGGGTCTGCTCCTGTGATATGATCACTCCAAAGCTCTACCGCCTTTATTCCATTCACTGCTTTGGAGGTCCATTCTCTGTGGCTGAGATAAAAGTCTCCCAACAAAAGCAACCTAAGGGGGACAGTGCTTAGCCCTGTTCATGGTTCCAGGTGACAGACAGACATGGTGGGGAAGTCACAGTGGTAGAGACTGAAGGAACTGTCCACATGGACTACACGGTCAGGAACAGACAACAAAGACTGTATACACACACACACACACACACACACACACACACACACACACACTGCTCAGTTTCTCTGCTCTAACATAGTTCGCTGATCCCTGCCTAGAGGATGGTGCCACCCACAGTGGTCACATCCTACCCCCTCAGTCAACATGCTCAATGCAGTTCCCTCACAGGTGTGCCCACAAGCCAACCTAACCTGGACAATCCCTCCTTGAGTCTCCCACTCAGGAAGCTCCAGATTGTGTCACGTTGACAAAGCTAACAGTCACACAGGGTTAGGACCACCTCCTCCCTGACCAAGGACCTCCCCGGTAACGGAAACAGTGCATACAGCGTAGGTCCGCCTCAAGGCACAGGCAAAATTAATGCATATTCTATATTCTGCAACTAACGCCGTGGTCTGTGACTGTTCTGTAAGAACTTGTCCTCCAAGTGACTTCACTTCTTCCTGCCTTCCGGGAATGACCACACACTGCCGTAAACTAGACCTGCCAGCAGTCTCCAGAAACTCCTAGATACAATTAACTCCCAATGATCCTCTAAGATAAAACAACTTCCCTGGAGACTCAGTCTCCATCCATCCTGCCAAAAGGTCGACATTCCTGTGACCCACAACTTCCCTGAAGATCCAGCCTCCCCACAACCTGCCAAAAGGTTGACATTCCTGGGACCCACAGCCCCCGCCTCACTTTATGAACCCACTGCCCTTGAAGCTTGGGGTCACTCTCATGTCCTGCTTCGTCAGGAAGGACTGTGATCTGAAGCTCTGAGCCCTTAATACAGGACCCTGTGTATGTTGCATCGGTATCGAGTCCTGGTGGTCATTTTGGGGGTCTCACGATTTGGATGATCTTGGTATTACACTGGGTGACCTCTGTATTACAAGCTATGTGGTTACAAGATGGATAGATGGCTTTATTATATTATTATTATCATCATCATCATTATTATCATTATTATTATTACTAAAGTCACTATCTCTCAACTTTCCAATCCCCCCTGGAATTTGATTTGAATTTACCATTTTGTTCAACAAAGTCCAGCACCATGATCCTCTATAAACTGCCTCCCTCTGAACTACGGATCCAGCGTTTTGACCTGGTAAATCTGAGAAAAGGCTCTGATAGCATTCTCACTGAGAGCCAGGCACTCTCAGATAAAGAAATCTAGAGTGCATGAAGCCCATTTTCTTCGCACCCAGGAAGGTGAAAAAAGAAACATGTAAACTGATAAACAAAACAGTTAAGTTCTACAAGAATACAGAGAAATGGGCCATATTTTGAAGGGGAACCGGGGAAGTTGTTGGCAGGACCCTGTGGGACGACGCACAGGCACCGGCAGAGTTAGCTGGGCAGAGAAAGGGTTCAAAGAGTATTCTGAATAGACAGCTATGCAGCCTGGTGGCTGGGCTATCCTCTGGCACCACAGTACAAACATAGATGGCTGTGCAGCCTGGTGGCTGGGCTAACCTTTGGTACCACAGCACAGGAGGCTGCAGGTGGTAAGATGGGATTTCAGTAATTTGTATGTCCTGTGTGACTGAGAATGGGTCCTCCTTTGGGGCCCATTACCTAAAAACCTTGGTACTCTTAAGCAGGATGAAATGAGTGTTCTCTGCCGAAAGGATGCAATGGGCCACACATGTGACTCTGATGCGGCGCCCACACATGGCAAGCAACATGTGGAATCTGCGATCCAGATAGATCAAGAACTGCTATCTGAATCAATTCTCAGTCAGCTCCTCCTTGAAAAGCAGAACTACTTCTGGGAAACCCTGACAACTGACAGATGCTGACAATCAGCAGACATAGACAGCTTCATCAGGGTATAAGTCTTACAATTTTCTCACATATTTAGACTATGCAATAACAGGTTTAAACATGTACACATTCCCAGGAGCCCATAGTCAAGATCACAGACACAGGCTGGGGATGGCTTGCTTGGTAAGTGCCTGCTATGCAAACATGGGGACCACCCATGATGGCATGCATCTGTAACCCCAGTGCAGCAGGGGAGGGGGACATAAGGGCTCCCAAAGTCCGCTACCCAGCCTACCTTGCTACATCTATGAGCTCTAGGTTCACTTAGAGACCCTCTTTCAAAAAGTAAGGTGGAGAGCCATCAAGGAACCACACCTGATGTCCGCCTATGGTCACCATGTGCGTTCACATACACACACATTCATCACACACACAGAACTGAGTCTCTTAAAATCTCATTTTAAATCTCTTATAAATTTTATGTAGAGACAACATGCATCTGTCTCATTAGCATAAAGGAACTCATTTGGAAAAAAACGTTTTTCCCTTATCAGTGAGTACCTGTATTTGCGGTAGTTAGGGTCTAAATAGCTTCAATGACCAAGTCAGGATCTTCAAACATGAAGTGAGTCCAGGGGCCTCACAGCCTATGGAATCTCCAGTGGGTGTATTGCTTCAGGAGGTCTGGAGACACGGGTGGCTTGTGGTACAGGAGTGGTCAGCGCGTTAAGTAAGACTGTGACACCCAGCAAAGGGGGGGGGGGGGAGAGGAGGGGAACAAACTTTTGTTCCCCACACTCCTGCTTGTTTTTGGTCTTGCCTGGGCTCTGTGATGCATGATGACAAAGGGCCGTGAGCACCAGGGCTCATCAGTGCCGAGCACGCACGCTCTGCCCTACCGTGACAAGTGACTCTAGGTTGGTCCCTGGAAGAGTGGGGCTGAAATGATCAAAATGAAGAACCCACATCACTTCAGTAACCACTGAAGGGTTAGAAAACAAAGCCATACTTGTTTCTAGAAAAAGAATCCCAACTTGAAGTGACCAAACTTGAGTTGTGTGATGAGTGACCTGTGCACCAATCATCTGACAGGATTTCATTTTGGGGGGGGGGGGGAACATGAGAGGTCAATACACAGAGGATGGCAGAAGTATGAGAGTCAAGGGGAGCCCCCTTTACGGATGACTCCTCTAATTCCTCTCTGAGGAAACTGAGATGCAGGGCAAGCCTGTCTGGCTGTAGAGCAAGTTTAGGAGGTAGAGGTGAAACGAAGTGGGCCACGCACGCACGCACGCACGCACGCACGCACGCACGCACGCCGGCATGTGCGCACTCACTAGGTGATGTTAGAATGAGACTCCCAGCGCACAGATCTCTCTAATTTGGTAGGCTATGGGTCCAAACATGCAATGTCCCCAGAGAGAAAGGGGGCGGGGCTTTGAACCTTTGAGGGTTGGCCTCCAGCTGCTCAGCTTCACTCCCGCAGTCAAGGGACCCACCCAAAGGGACCATTCTGAACACAGTACAGATGTAAGCTGGTGTGTTTTCTCAGCTACATAAACACTAAAATCGTGCCCCACAGCTTGCAACACGCCATCAAATGACAGAGTTTACTGGCTGGTGAAAGTCTTTAAATTCAATTTCCCGTCCGTGAGCTCCTGCCTGGGAAGGTCGCCTGCTACAGAAAGAAAATAGCTCACCTGGGGCCAGTCAGCTAGGGAGAGCTGTGAGCTAAGAACAAAGCACCCTGAAGCCACGTGGTGCCAGCCACCCAGCCACGTGGTCCTGGTGGCGCTTCATGCTTCTTTCAGCCTGACCTTTGTGTCTCAAAGATGGAGCGGGTATGTCTTTGCTGCTCAACTGCCAACATCTTAGCACCAAGCCGTGCTCACTCGAAGTGCCCATCTTCCGTTCTTGGTGGCTAGTAGTTACCGCTGGTGGGAGTAGCCTAAGCCCACGCCGCTCTTCTGTGCAAGCGAGTCGCTGCTCTGCCTTGAGTGGTAAGGAGGTGGGAGGCACTCAAGCGGGGAAGCACAGCTAGTGGGTTGGAATCCGTCTAATTACTCGTTTCACTTTATTCGCCCATTAATTGGGAACATGGTAAGGTTCAAAGACCTAATGATTACTATTAGCTTCCCCTGTTCAGTCAGGCCGCCTATCTTCCCATTCCACCTGCCTCAGCCATTCACTGGGAAATTGCCTGAGCCGCGGCTATCCCATTTGTCAAGCGCTGTGAGTGCTCGGTAATGATCTAATGTGCCCGGGGCAAAGAGCACATGCTAACAGCACCAGGCCTCCCAGCAGCCTCTGAAACCCTGGCGTGCATGCAGACATCTCCCAGATAGACTACTAAGGAGGCTACAGGGCTGAAAATTTAAAATAAGCTGCTTGACTGGACTTCTTATTTGAAAGGGAGTGATAAGTTTTCAAGGTTTTTTTTTTTTTCCTCAGCCTGACTATCCTTTCCAGACTCTATGAAATGCTCAGATCTCTGTTTCAGGCAGACCTGAAATGCCCACAGACCATTGAGACAGGGCGATGGGATGCTGGGAGCTTGCTTCTAGGTAAGAGCACAGAAGACCCGGTGGGAGGGCCCTGTTCCTTCAGCAGGGTACCTGCTCAGGCCTGGGTTAGCTGCAGGGTTCTGGAGGAATCTCAACCAAAAAGTGTTGGTGTGAACAGTGGCTCCTCTCTCTCTGTGGCTCCTCTCTCTCTCTCTCTCTCTCTCTCTCTCTCTCTCTCTCTCTCTCTGTACGTCCCCCTCAGAACCTTTCCTCAACCGGGTTAGGGCACTTTGGTTTCTCTCCTCTCTGAATTC
This sequence comes from Acomys minous, assembly GCF_964271855.1. Lineage (NCBI taxonomy): Eukaryota > Metazoa > Chordata > Mammalia > Rodentia > Muridae > Acomys > Acomys minous. The sequence continues at coordinate 73,697,320 of NC_140491.1, forward strand.
TTGCAGTGTTTGTCACTAAGCTATATGGTTTAGACTTGATGGTAGATCTCCTGGCTCCACTCTTTCTCCCCTCCCCTCCCCTCCCCTCCCCTCCCCTGTCTATAAAACGGGGTCTCACTGTGTAGCCCATGCTGTATTTTGCGGTCTTCCCACCTCAGCCTCCTGAGATGTAGGATGTCAGGTATACACCACTTGCCTTCCTCAAGTTCCTCAGGGGAAGCTGTTACCCTTCTGTCACCATTCCTAATTGGTGCCCACTCCCAGGACAGCTCCTGCCCTAAAGCCTCGGGACATCTTGTTGCATCCCTCCTTCAGGCTAGGACCCCATTAGTGGTGCCTTGGAGGCTGGCTAGTGACACACGCTCTGTAGCTCCATCACAAGCCCATGAACTCTTTACAGAGTGGACAGGCACTGCTCTTCCGCCTTTACCACATCCAGGCACGAGGCGGGCAGTCTAGATTATACACACACACACACACACACACACACACACACACACACGCATGTGTAAATGTGTAAATGCACACTTGCAGAGTGGATATCATTTCACAGATGCATTATGGTACCTAAGACACTGGGTCCTTTGGAGAGAAGAGCTAGGTGTGGTTCCCAGGCATGTGTCCCTCCTAGGCGCCAAGAACAGCCTGGAGTTTACCGGCCTTTCTGGAAGGCATTCATCTGCCAGCGGGAAGACCCAGTCCAGAGAGGAGCCTCATTAGAACCAGGACACGCTTCACAACCAGACTAAGGGCACAGATAGCCTGAGCTCTTGGAAAGCTTTCTTAACGGTTCCAATAAGAAAATCCTATCAAGCCTTTCGAAGGACCACAGCAGGATGAGATATCTAGATAACCCATATTTTTTTTCCCTTGCGAAGGAACATCAAAGAATACAGCTGATTGCCACTGATCCTGAGCTCGCCGAGGGCTGAGTCTACATAAGGGCTGGAGCTCAGAGAAGATCATGTACCAAGAAAATGAGAGGAGTGGCAGGCATGCAGAACAAGGGCACACTTCAGGGGTTGCCAGCTACGAGACACAGGAAAATTGGCCTCATTAATGACAGCCAGCACCAGATGCTTCTCTTCCTAGGCTTGAGAGGAAGGAAAAAAAAAAAACCCAACAACAACACTGAGCAGATTATACCAGCACCTGTTAAGAGGTGTATGAGACCCTCTTACGAGGGGGAAAAGGTAGATCTGACTGCGCTCACTCTGAAAATGTCAGCTAGTTTTCCCTCTCTCTTCCATCAGACAGGCGGTGATTAATACAATACAAGGGGCGGCAGAGGAGACACTTGTAAGATAGGTGCAGAGCGGGAGTGATAAAGGGGAAGCATAACGAGCATTTCAATGGAAGGCAGAGATCATTATGAAATGCATTAACATTGGAGCCTACAGGGGGAGGATTGCAAGCTCTTTCAGTGGATGCTGGCAAGGAGAAGCCATGGGCTGCACTGGAGAGCGTGCGCCCAGCTGGAGGGAGGCAAGGATTGGAACTAAGGTGTCCATTTTTGGGGGGCACCAGAAACTGCGTGTGCAGAAGCCTTGAAGCACAAGGCAGTCAGGCTGAGGAAACGGACTGTGGGACAGAAAGAGGGGGATTAGGGGACATTCTTGGAATACTAAGGGTGATGAGATGGGAGGCTGGAGAGCTGGACCTTTATGTGGAGTTTAGAACAGCGACTCTCAAGGGCTGTGCGCTTGGAAATCCCTCACGCTCCCACAACCCATCAATTTCCATAGCATAAAGTGAGACAGCACACTTTTAAAAAATACTAATTTTTACAACAATCCATCACTAACAATACATCAGTAAGACAGTAACGAAAGCAAGTATGTTAATGAAAACTGCATTTTTTTTTGTAAGAAATTGCAAAAGATTAACTGTGCTGCACAGTTGCAAATCTCTTTGATGGCTTTATAAAAAGATAGTTGGAGAAGCTCAGTTGGTAAACATTTGCCCATCATCACGAGAACTTGACCAACCTCTATCCTGTAGAACTTGGCAGGGTCGGGGTTTGGGTGTTTGGAAGACACTGGTGTGTGTGGGTCTTCCTCCCACATGTGGCACAGGTCGTCAGGCCATCACAGTGCTCTGTGTGACCTGTGACATCAGTAGAAAAGCCCTTTAAATTCTGGAAAGTTGGTAGGCACACAGTGTCAGGTGCAAGCTTCCTGAAGATTCCAACAGTTTTTTCCTTCCAGCCAGAAGCTTGCTTCTCTGTTGCAAGGTGATAGTTTGCCTGACAGTTTTCCTTTCAGGCAAACCTTTACAGTTGTAGCCACTTACAACTCACACAGACACAAGAGCTTTCTGTGTTTCTGTGGACAGATAGCAGCAGAAGTACTTTGGCTGTTGTCACTGACCATTTGTCACATACAATATTATCAATGCCACCAACAGAAACAGTATAACAACCACTGAGATTTAAATTTTTATTTTGAAAAAAATTTTAACTGTTCCATCAAGGACTGTCTTAGGGGAATCTGATGTTCTGTTTGTTTTAAATTGTGACAGAAGGTGCCTTGCCAGCCCAGTGGGAAGCAGCCCAGTCTCACAGTGAGAGAGCATATGACCATGAAAACTACAGAGACTTTGTACACTCTATGGTTACTATCTTTTAAAAAGTGTTGCATTTATTTATGTGTGTGCAGGCACAGTGTATATGGAGGTCAGAGGACAATTTTGAGAATTTGTTCTCTCCTTCCACATGGGCACTGAACTCAGATCATTAGGCTTGGCGGCCAGGGCCTCTCCCTGCTGAGCCATCTCAGTGACCCATGGGCAGTGACCATCTGAACTAGCACTTAGCCAGCAGTTTTGCTCATTACTGTGTTTCCAGTGGCTGGGCCAACATCAATACCATGAAAAAGACTAAATATTGTCTTAGTATTGTGCTGGCGAGAACAGCTTTGGCCTCACGACTGCCCTGAGAAGGTCTTGGGGAGGCCCGGGGCTCTAAGAACTGCAGACTGAAAAATCATCGTGGACGCAAGACAGTGCAAACCCCTGTCTGGTACTTGATGTGGTCTGCTCTTCATCCTATGGTGAAAAGCCAGCAGCCACCCTGTTGAGAATGGAGTTTTGAAAAAGATCATCCTGGCCTTGGGAGATGGCTCAGAGGTTAAAACATTTGCCATGGCTATCTGAGGACTGGAGTTGGGATCCCCAGAACCCAAGTAAATGCCGGGTGGAACTGGTGACCCACAGCTGACCTCAGTCTCAGAAATCAGAGACAGTGCTCTCCAGAGCAAGCTGGCTAACAAGGCTAGCCATGTGGATGAGCTCTGCATTTGATTAAAAAACCCTAACTCAGTGCATAAGGTGGAAGAACAATCAATGAGTATTCCAAAATCTATGCTGTGCCATCACATGTAAACATGTACACACACAAATGCACACACATATACCTATGCTTAAGCAAAAACGTACACATACACAGGTACATGTGTATCTACACACATGCAAAACATATACATGCATGCACACATGGGCATACATGTATACACATAGGCAGGCACACACACACACACACACACACACACACACACACACACACACACACACACACCACACACAGGTGCAGGCACGAAAATGGAAAAGGAGGCTGTCGACTGAAAGGAGACTAGACTAGAAGAAAGTAGGAGCTGGTAAGAAGACAGGTTATGAGATGCTCAGAGCTATCCAAACTAGAGAAGATGCCTAGCAACTGTGGTGAAGGAGAGAATGATGAATCAATAGATGCCAAGATCAGGAAAGAGGGTTCACCAGAGCTCATGGAAGGGGTACCTGTTCTGGCTTAGGTGCCTAGAAGAGTTGAGAGACTTGCCTTGGAGCTTTGGAGCCCAGCACAGAGGAGAGGGAGAAGCTGCTGATGCCTCTAGATACACTGACCTCTACTGGCCACTTCTGAGAAAAGCAGCCTCGGGCAAAAGAAAGCCTCCAACGGCCTGGCTGTGGCTAAGCTGAGGACTGTCAAAGGCAAGCAGGATCCAGCAAGGGCAGGATGGCCAAAGCCTTCAGGGCTTGCTGCCTGGAGATCCCAGCAGGTTCTTCCAGCAAGCTAAAGGAACGCAACACACTCAGTCATCAAAGACAAACAGAGGACGACCCTGAGGCCATGTGTACCTCGTGGGATTTGGGGAGAGAGGAGTCGGGTGTGAGTTTTGAAGACCCCAGCCCAAGCCCTTGGCTAGAAGTTGAGGCTTCCCTAGAGAGTTTGCTGGGCCTTGATGGCTGGCTCTCCTTCCTCGCCAGAACAGGACACAGGAGAAACTTGGAATAGACAGAGAAGTTTAAAGAAAAAGAATCTATAATCCAAAAAAAAAAAAAAAAAAAAAGAATCTATAATCCTACAAGTCCGACACAAAGACACAACCACACTTAAGACCTTACTCTTTAGGGGGGCAGGGAAATGGCTCAGAGGGCAGGGTGCTTGACTTTCAAGTGTGAAGACCTGAGCTTGAACCCCACAAACTACATTTTTTAAAAAGAGGCAGCTGGGCACAGTGCCTCACACCTCTAAGTCCAGCCCTTGGAAGGCAGAGGCAGGCCGGTCTTTGTGAGTTCCGGGCTTTCCTGGTCTACTTACTGAGTTCCGGGACAGCCAGAGTTATACAGAGACCTTGTCTCAAACAAACAAACCACATCAGAAATTGGGTCTGGTTGGTCTCTGGGCTCCATCAGTCAGCCTGGTCTAACCTGGTGAGTTCCAGGCAAAAACGGGTCTTGTCTATAAAGAAGAGATGGGCATTGCCTAAGAAACACCACCTGAGCTTGACCTCTGACCTCCACATGTACTCACTCACACACATAGGAGCATGTGTGCACACGCACTTACACATGCACACATGCACAAATGCACAAACACACACACACACACACACACACACACACACGCATACATGGATCTTGGTGTTTTCTTCCAATATAGTAATGCCTAGATATCCCTGCTGAATGATCTTTGCCATCTGACCCCTCTCCCCTTTTTCCAGACGTCTGATTCTTGTGATACCTGATATTAAATTCCTGCAGTGACACTTCCAAATGCCACCCTAGAGAATGGCATTCCTTTCCATCTGTATGGTATATGACATCCATCAAGGCCCCTTTACATATATTAATACAAAGCAACATTTTTACAATATTTTACTAAGTGTTCCCGCGTGCTCATGAAACATCTGTCATATGCGAACAATAATCTATCTCATGAAGCAATTATGGGAACAAACGAAAAGACGGGCACAAATAATGGCAGCTCCACCTGACTAATTCCCACTGTAAGCTGGTTATGCCACATATAGTCCCATACATTTTGTGGCGTACACAATTAATGTCCTGCTTTAAGGGATAAACTGGGGCCTTAAACATGTAGGTCAATTACTTGCTAACTCGCTGGCAGTGGCTTGGTCGGTAACTGATGGAGCCAGAATTTCAGCCAGAGTCATCTGATCCCGAGTCCTGAGCTCTAGGGTAATACCCACTCATTATGCCCAAAGGCCTCGAAGATGGCAGCACTAACCCTGTGACCAGCGTTTGCCACTCCAAAACCTCTCTGTCTCCTCTCCCTACTGTGTTGGCATCTAAGAGTGGCATGCCAAATGTTTGGTGATCCTTGGCTACGCAAACTAACGGAAACTGAAGAGAATGTGGAGAAACCATGGAGAGACAGATGCCGCGCCCTAAGAAAATGACAAAGCGAAACACAGAATCCCGACCTAAGAATATTTAAAGACAATTAAAGTTTTCCAGAGAATAAACCAAACCCTAAGGGAATGGACACATTTGAGAACCAAAGATGCGCTGTCTAGAAACAGATCCAGTAAAGTATGAAAAACACGATCTACACTTGTCAATGTTTATCCTAGTGTTGCAAAGATGATACCTGCCAGAGCCCACAGCTGACATCACCCTGACACACCTAGAAACAGCTAGAGGATCCCTTCCAAATCGGCAGCATGGCGAGCATGAGGATAAAACAGTATTCTAAAAAGGAAAGACAAGCCAGGCCTTTAGTCCCAGCACTCGGGAGGCAGAAGCAAGTAGATCTCTGAGTTCGAGGCCAGCCTGGTCTACTAAGTGAGTCCAGGACAGCCAAGGCTACACAGAGAAACTATGTCTCAGAAAATCAAAAAAATAGTAAGTAAATTAATAAATAAATATAAAAAAAGAAAGAAAAATGTAAGACACTCAAACTTAGCAAATGAGTGGTGCTACTGAAAAGTTAAAAATCTGGGAACAGGTGTGCATGCCTGTGACCCCAGGACTTGCAGGCAGAGGCAGGACGATCCTGAGATTGGGACCACCTGGGCTACACCTTGAGTTCAAAGTCAGCCTGAACTTCCTGTATCAACGCCAAAACAAAATAAACAAAACAAACCAAAAAGGGGGGGGGGAGGAAAAAAAGAAAGAGTTAAGATAAGTAAATAAAATAAACTGTGGACCTGTACTTGTGAACAAGCAGACTATAAAGTACAGCCTAAGCCACCATATATGGCCCAGTAGCCATCAGGAACTTTGTAGCCAGGAGGAAGAGAACATGTCTACAAATCAGTAAGAAAACAGAATGACAGAGACGACGACGGGTTAACTCAGAGGAGGAAATCGAAATGGCCAATAACTCTACCTGAAGACAGCCAGGCTCATTAGCAGTCGCAGGAATGCAAATGAGATGACAAGGATGCTGTCCATATGGATCTGACTGGCAAACGTTAGCGTGCTCCACAACCAGGTGTTGGCAAGGACGTCGCAAGTGGAAGTGTTTACACAAACTCGTGGGAGCGTAAGCTGGTACCATCTCCCTGGGGTGTCATGTGAGTGTGTTCATTCTTTGAACAGATATGTTTTGAAGGTATTGGTCTAGGTTTGGGGGATGGAGCAGATAATCAGGTCCCTAAAGTCTTGAGGTGAGAAAATAACATCTTAAGTAGTATAAAGACATGCTAACATAACAGCAGCGCAGCATATGTAAAGTAACATTCATCAATAGAGAGCTCATTTCGAGACCAGCTCCAGTGGAGACAATCTTTGCACACCGGAACCAGCAACGCACAGAAGGGCATTTAGGGAGGCTCTGCTGGTCACAGCAAAGGTGGGGGGAACAGCTTGGCCTCTCTTTGCTCAGAGTAAACTAATAAGAAGGGAGACAACCCCTGCTTTATCAGATGAAATACTGTGCAGCCAGCAGAATGAACAATAGGGACCAGGCAGAGATCTAAATATGTCACATGCAGTAAACATCAAAACACAGTGCTGTGGGAAAAGGTTGCTTAAAGCAGGGCATAGTATTGTGTCATTTAGATTAAAAAAAAAAACCTGGTGTGTAAAAAAATCACGTGACTCTCTCTGAGTGTGTATGTGTTTAGCAAAATGAACAGAGTAATGCTTCTCTATGGGGAATAGAGAAGGAATACTACATAATGACTTTGAAAAGATAGTTATAAAAATTATATGCATGTATAAAATTGTCAAAGAATTCGTGTAATTAATTGTTTAAAAAACCCGAGAAATATGAAATAGATAAGGCAAAATTGTGCTCATCTATGGGGATTACATAGCTATCCATTGTGTTGTCTGGAGAGCTAAAATGTTTCACGATTAATAAAATAGATGTTTGATTTTGTAAAAGCAGGAAACTGACAAAATGCCAGCTCGCAGCAGGAACCCTCTGGTGTTCACCGAGCCCAGGCCAGCCCGAGGACTACAGGTCAGCTGATGCGACCATGGCCCCCTGAAAGGTGGCCAGCAAGGAGAAGATGCAGGGAGCCCCAGGGAGCATCAGCCGGAGGGAGAGGCAAAGCAGGTAAGACAGCTGGGGGTGTGGGGGTTGCCTGGTAGGTACGAAAATCAGACGGTCTTTTATACTACTGGAAAAAGTGGCCTGTGGAGAAGGCCCAGCCCCTTCTGGGTGGCAGCCACCTGGCTGGTCTTGGACTTCCGTGGACCTAACCACCAAGCTTGTTCTGGGGACCTCAGCAATGGCTCAGGTGGCTACCCAGTCTCTGAAAGCATAGCTTAAGGACGAAAGCTGTTTCTTGAGTCTGTGGTTGACAGTCACAGACCCTCTTCTAAAATGATATACAGTTTTGTGCTAATAGGGCCCTCTTTACTGACCCCTCCATCTGCCCCTCCCAGTCCCTGTTTCTGACCTATGTTTTTCTTGTCTCCTCCCCCACGTTTTGCTGAGGACTGAACCCAGGCCCTAGTGCATGCAAGGTAAGGGCTCTCCGCTAAGCTGTATGCCCAACCCTCTTTGGTATTTCATCTCTTTTATAGGTCCTTGATATCTGTGCTTCCTGCTGCCTCCACTGGTCGGGCACCACCGCCCCACCCCCCACCCCCCACCCCCCATCAGACACGGGGACAGCCAAGGTGCTTGTCAGGCCTGTCGCCACTGTCAGCACTTTGGTTCAGATCTTCTTCGCTCCCTTGGCCACTTGCTGTGTCCGAAGTGGACTCCCTTTTGGAATGGCATCCTCCTTCCCCTGAGCCCCGAGAGTGTCCTAGGCCATCACCTCCTGTCGCTGTGTGCTGGAATCACCCTGGTCTGGTGTCCCAAGCTCCCTGTTTCCTAGGGACACAATGAAACCCCATCTCCAGCTCACCGAAGGGTACAGAGCAAGCATCTAAAATATTTGCTGAACAAGTCACTTAAAAAATTTTTTGTATAAACTGCAAATATAATTTTAATTGGATTACTAAATTATTCAAACACTATTCGACTCTTAATTAAACGAAAAGGCCTTTATTCACCGTGGAGCCCAGAGATGCAGGCTATAGGCAGCAAGAAAACCAGAGGCTCCTCAGCTCCACTTACTACAGGAGAGGCCTATATTTGGAAGCCAATTAATTTCACAATGTCGAAAACTAATGCGTTTAAGGCTCTGCTGTTCACATCCATTTTTCTCCATTAAAACATTTTCACCATGCAGTGCCTGTCACTGTCTGCGTGTGTGTGTGTGTGTGTGTGTGTGTGTGTGTGTGTGTGTGTGTGAGAGAGAGAGAGAGAGAGAGAGAGAGAGAGAGAGAGAGAGAGAGAGAGAGAGAGAGAGAGAGAGCTCTCATGTGGGGGACCTCAGCGTTGTCAGGCATAACTAACGCATACACTTCACTTCTAAAATTGCAGTTAATTTGAAGAACCTTTCAAGTCGACACATTGTCACGAACGTGAGACCTGGGTACTGGCAACCGGCAAATGCCTCTGTGCTGGCTTCTAAGATGGAGGTAGGGCTGTTCTCCTCATACCCTCTTCTCCCCTGCTGTTCCGCTCTTCCCAGAAGACCTCACCTTTAGCAATGTCTGCTGCTGATGGATGAAGGGACCGCTGTGAAACAGTGATGGTGACCATGCTGATAATAGTGACATTTACTGGGCGCCGACCTGTGCTTTACAGCTGACCTGTCTAGAACGGTGCTGAGTCTCTTCCTGTGACGCTGCCCCTCTTGCTGGCACCCTCGCCAGAACTGTTCCGCCCTCACGCTTCATCCCTGAGTTCTCTGGCTTCTTTACTGGTGGGTCCTACTTCCATGCCAGCCGGCTGAGGGGAGCAGGGACAGGGCTCCAGGCCTTTGTTCCAAGTGCTTTATTTCTAGCAGCTGGCCCTGAAGGCACCAAGCCTCACACTGATCCTGCCCGTCTTGGGGGCTGTCACCCTCTTCTTTAGGGCACAGGCCAGTTCCCTCTATGTCTTTCTCACCCTCATTCTGTGGTCATCTCTGGGGGGTCAGTAGGAACCTTTCTAGCTCTTCCTCTTTCTGCTAGCTGCTCCCATATTTCCCTCAGGCTCCTGCTACAGACAAGGAAGAACTCTGCCGCTGCCATGCCTGTTCTCTACCAGCTGGCCCCAGAGCAGCCGAAAACCAGTTTATATGCCCCCCCACCCCAACGTAGATCAAACCCTGTGCCCCTTAGTTAGCCCCTGCAACTCTGTCCACTGCTGGAAAGGTGAGTCTGATGGCCTTAAGCAAGTGAGCTGTCAGTCCCTACAGCCACTTAGGCTACAGGTACGGAATTTGGAGTGGTATTCAGCAGACCGGTCCCTGAGCCTTGACAGTCCTGAAGGTCACAGGACACTCAGCGGTATGAGCAGAGAAGTGATGACTATAACACATCTTGTATGATCTTACCCCACAAGTCTCTCAGGGAGTGAACACAGAATAATGCCGATGGTTAATTCACAGATAACCAGCGAGTGCACGGCCCTGCAACCGTCAGGGCCCAGCAATGATGAAGCTGTTTATCTTCCCTTCTTCAAGGTAGGGATGGACTGGCCCAGCTTTCCTTAAACGGACACTGTTCGGGGCTAGCTGGATTAAGGGATGGACTGGGATCTTTGTGGCTGATTCTGATGTTAGGATTCTGCTTCAGTCTGCCTACCTGTGATGTTGTTACCTACCTGCCACGGGGGTGTGGCTCTACTCAGGGCCATATAAAAGGACAGTCCTACCCCACCCCTCCCTCTTACTCTTCCCTTTCTTACTTTTCCTCTCTCCTCCTTTCTCTGTCTCTCTGTCTCTGTCTCTCTCTGGGGTACACTTCCCCCCTTTCCTTTTCTCCCCATGCTCATTTAATAAACCCCTGGTATCTTATTATCATTGTTTTTTTATTAAACATAAAATCCGATGGGCACAGGAAAGACTCTTTGCTCCCTCAGACTCTTACCTCAACAACTCACTGATGTGCAAATTATTTTAGCAGAAAACAAAAGCCCTTTACTTTGCAATGAGAGGTAGTTTATCACAGAGTAGCAAATGAAAATTGCTGTTTCACAATTGTCATGGTTTGTTTCCAAGAATGGTTAAAATAGGTCACGTTAGACCTTAGAGGCCTGGAGGACTGAGCCTGAATCTGTCTCTTCCAGCACAAGGATCGCCTCAAAGACAAGAGGATGGCTGCTTGCTCCCCTCTCTGTCCTGTCCTGCTACGGTCTGGACATGGGGTTTGTTCCCTGAGGCTCCAATGTGTTGGTGGCTTGGGACATGGTGAGCCTTTAGGAGGCAGGATCTGGTGGCAGGGCCTTCAGCTGGTTGGGGGGGATGGCTTGGCAGGATATGATGAACCTGAACCTGGCTCCATCCCACACTCTGCACATGGGGGTGTGACCACTTCCTCCCACCATTTCCACTCCCTCTGATGTGATACAGCCGAAAGGAGCCTTCCCAGAGCTCAGCTGTTGCAGACGCCACGCCTTTAACATCCCAAACCGTGAGCTTGGAAAGCTTTCACTTTTTCATGTTTATTTATGCTTTGAGGCAGGGCCTCATTCTGTGGCCCAGGCTTGCCTTGAACTCACAGCAACCCTCCTTCACCAGCCTCCTAAATCCTGGGATTATGGACATAAACCACAACATCTGGCTAAGTGGGTAGCTGGGACGGTCAGCTTTCCTGTACTGTAACAAACACCTGAGAGATAATGAGCTTAAAGGAAAGGAAAGGTTTATATGGGTTAATGGTTCTGAGCCTATGGGGAGGCAGCACCGTGTGATGGAGGGAGCTGTTCATTCCATGACAACCAAGTAAAAGAGGGAGGAAGGGGCTGGAATGCTATAATCCTCTTTGAGTACTTGTCCTCAAGGCCCAAGACCTCCCACTGTGCCCCACTTCTTAGAGCTTCCACCACCTGTCAAGCTTAGAACTGAGCTTATGCTTAGGCCTCTGGGGGCATTCCAGACCCCAGAACAGCAAGCACCTGCTGGGACACAGCCCAGTGGCCTCTACTAAATCTCCTGAGTTTGTTGGAGGTCTAACCCTTTCTTTAGCCTGTGAGATACAGGAAAGCAGGCCACACAGGTTGACACTGTGGCTCCAAAGCTCCCCTCGCAATGGACCCCATACAAGAGGAAGCTCAGAAACTGCTTGTTCCAGCCATTTCTTTCCTCATGTCTGCTCAAAGAATAAATCTTCATTTTTATAATCTTCATTTTATAAATAGCTAATCGTGAGAGAACAAAAGGACCAAATTAATGTGACGTTTATAAATCCCTAGTCAAAGCGATTCCATACAATTACCATCTTCCTGGAAGGAAGAAACCTTATGACCAAATTAACTAAGTGATAAATATAGCCCGGGAAAGCTGGTTACACCAGAAGTAACCAATGGAGAGCTCACTCCTGCCCTGGGGTAATTTTAGAATTTAGGGCTTTACCAGTAGAGCAGGGAAACATTGATTTTATTTTATTTTATTTTAAATTGAACTCAGAAAGGCTACACAATACAAGAGAAGTATTAATGGCACTTAATACAAATCTATAGTGCTCTTAAGCATATCTTACATTCATTATTTTCCATGTGCTGTTTAACTAAAATACAAATTCCTGTGGCATAAAATGCTAACGATTAGCCATAGGCATCTGGGGTGTAGCTTGGGAGTCCAGCACTTGCCCAGCACACACAGGGTCCTGAGCTAGGTCCATGCCAAGCATAGGTAACCGGAAGCACAGCACACTGGGAGGAGAAAACAGAGTGGGCGTGGCCTGGCCTGTGGAGGGCTGGATGGCCTCAGCAGTGATCTAGTCTCTGAGGCTGAATTTCCTCCTTTGAAAAGGAGCATTTGCAAATATCTTTCAGATTGCAACAAGACAACCACAGGTGTAGGTAACAGTCATCAGTAATAACAATATCTAGTGTCCTGGGACAATGAGGCACTGGCAAAGCCTGGGATGTTGGTTTTGAGGAGCCGGGAGATGGAACATCAGAGTTTGCGAGTGAGATATAATTTTAGCAGCTTGTCCCTAAGCTTTGTGTGACTCCTGCTTTTCCAAGTACACACATGGGGCTAGGAAGAAAGCTCAATTGGCCAGCACCGGTGAATGCAAGGTCCTGGGTTCCATACTTTGTATCACAACATACAAGCACACAGACACACACACACACACACATACACACACACACACACACACACACGTGCGTGCATGCACACACACATGCATGTACGCACACATGTGCACACATGCATACACACACATGTCCGCATGCACACACGCACACATGTATGCACACTCACTGAGCAAAGTTAGGAACCATTGACAGCCAGTTTCTCTCCCGCAAACACAACTGAAAATAACCGTGGATGATCCAAAGTGCTTTCAACCTCCCAAACTCATGCTCAGTTTACTGCTTCCATCCTGGATACTTTCAGGAAAAAAAATTTTTTTCAAAGTCAGCGTCAAGTCCTTTAAAGAAAGTGGCCCACAGTGTAATGACCACAAATGAGTACCTATAGGAACCAAATCTCCCTATGAAGCATCTGGAAACCCAGTTAATTAGAAAGTCATCTTTGCAGTCCCCTTAGCCCTCTGAGTCCACCCCTGAATGCACACACAAGTAACAAATGCCTCACAGCCACCCATCCTTCCGTCTGCCTCTCAAATATGAGGAAACAAACCGAAGCAAGCAAGAGAAAGTCAACCCTGCAAGCACAGCCCTGTGCAGAGCCAGGGCACAGATGAACCTCATGCAGCTCCGACCCAGCAGGGCACAAGCGGGATCTCTAACCCATAATCCCAGCTCACTCATTTTTGCTTCACCAGAAAAATCACCAAATAAATCCTTGCTGACTGAAGACAAGTGGCTAAACAGCGAAGGGCAGGATTGTGCCGAGGGTGGGCGTAGACATCTTGCTTTACTTTATGTGTTGCTGAGACAAAATCTCTGCCCTAAGAAACCGAAAGAACCAGTTATCTTGGCTGACAGTTCAAGGGTGCAACCCACCACGGCAGAGGGGTCATGGTGTCAGAAGGCGAGGCATCTGCATAATGCCCCCATAATCAGGAGGCAGAGAGGTGAACCCCACATTCATCTAGCCTTCACCTTTTTATTTGGGTTTAGGACTACAGTCCAAGGGGTGCGGCCATCCTCAGTTAAGATGGGTCTTCCGCCTCAATTAACATAACCCAGAGGCTTGTCTCCTAGGTGACTCTGAACTCTCAGGTTGGCAATATTAACCATTAAGGTCCCGAGCCCTCAAGAAGTGTGTGTGTGCCCTACTTCCTAGGGAGGCAAAGAGGGCCTCAGGAGATGAGCTAGAGGTGACCTTTGGGAGGTGAAAGGTCACTGGGTGAAAACAGCCGAGTCTGATGGGTGGAGGGAAGGGCACTGCCAAAGGCGTGAAAAAGGATGGTCTCCAACCAGCTTCCCGTGGCTGGAAAATGAAATGGGCTGTAGAATCCCGAGCAGAACCATCCTCCCTTAAGAGACAAGAGTGGTATAAAATACATTTGCAGCCCACTGAAGACAAGAAGACAAAACTAGGGAGGAACTCAGGCTGGAGACATGATGCCAGGAAGCCAAGCCTTTAGGGTTGAGGAAGATTTTTTTTAAGGCCCTGTCAAATAGTACCTAGGGTGCCACACGGTGCCAGGCAAATTGGTCAGGGAAAGCCATTCTATAGCTACTGCCACTTGCCAAGCAGTTTAGTCACTTGGGAGGTGACAGAAATGCTAGCCATCCACAGCTGCCCAACACCTGGGGAGGTATTTGTTTGTTTGTTTGTTTTTATACCTTCAGAAAGTCTGGTTTGGTTGCTGTAGGCACCAGTGAAGTTCTCTGCTGGCTCCCATGTGCCGCCACGCTACAGCAGCGGATTCAGGCACGTGTCCTCACCTCAACCCAGGTCTTGGCAGCTGTGGCACCTGAGTTAGGGACTCCCGATGTGTGTCACTCTCTCTGGTATTTATCCTCATCCTCATGAGGTTGCTGTTTCGTACTGTTCGTTGCTGTTTACGAAGGGAAGCTCCGAGGATCCCCCTGGCCCAGGGAAGCCAGCTCTCATCTGTGAAATGAGTCCCAAAGCCAGGCCTGCCAAGGGTGTGGTGGTCCATCCTTTTCCACTTGGCCATGCTGCGTGCTTTCACTCTGTATGCAGAGCCTGGCAATCCTCAAGCCCCCTCCCAGCTGGCTGTTAAGAACCTCTGTGGAAGAGTGTTTGCAGCATGGGAACTATGCAAACACCACCAGAGAGTGTGGAGTGTTTTGTTTTGTATTTTGAAAGCCGGTTTATTAGCACATCTCTTCATTCCAAGGCAACGGGGAAAGAGAAAACAAATGTCAGATTTCTGGAAGCAGGTGCACAGCACACTTTGAAAGATTCTGAGGGGGCTGGCGAGAGGACTGAGCCAGCAAAGAAGGCTCCCTGAGTGCACTCCCGGCAAGTGACAGGATGGAAGGAGAGGACTGGCTCCCACAAATGATCCTCTGGTCACTACACACATGCTACAGCAAAGTCCTGCCCCACCCCCAGCAAATAAATAAATATTAAAAAAATCTTTATTAGGAGAACAATTTCTCTGGGCATGGTGGGGCACATCTGTAATCCCAGCACTCAGGGAGGCAGAGGCAGATGGATCTCTGTGAGTTCAAGGCCAGCCTGGTTTACAAAGTGAGTCCAGGACAGCCAGGGCTACATAGGGAAACTCTGTCTTGATAAACATGGGTAGGGGGATAAACAAGTGGGGATTTCAATTTTAAATAGCTAAAACTTAAAGGGTTTTTTGTTTGTTTTGTTTTTAATTCAGAAGGAGAAGCAGTGAAAGTATGGAAAGTCCAATTCTGTGGTTTTAATGAGGCGTCCATGTGAGCATAGATGCAATTTGTGTGCTGCTATTGGCTGAGGAATTTGACTCAGTTATTTCATGACAATAAAAAGGGACACAGTGGTGGACAAGGGTCCTGGGAGTTCCCCATCTCAGGCACTGCTGCCCCATGGAAATTGTCTCCGGGAAGGAATGCCTGAGAGCCAGTTCCTGACTGGGTTGCCTGTGTGCACTGAGATCAGTATTGGAGCTGGTAGGAACCTTCAGGTAGAGAGAACGGCAGGTGCCACTCACAGAAGTTGCTCAGGGCATGGCACTCCTCTGTCCGCAGCCTGGTTGTGCCATCCACAGAGCTCCATAGCTGAGAAACCCAGGCACAGTGGCGTGGCGCTGCAGAGGACTGACTGAGAGGACTGAGAACTCAAATGAATGAAGAAACGTGTGTTTAATGAGAACCTACTTTACCACCAAGCATGGACCTTGATGTCATTGGACGTGTGACACACAAATGCCACTTGCTCCATAGCTATTATACACCAAGCCCTTAGAGGCAGTGACTCACTTAAGCCTCTCACTGACCCTACGAAGTAGCTACAAGTCTCCCCTATCTTACAGAGGAGAAAAGGCCCTTCCTGCATTAACCCAACGAGAACATCGCAGTGCTGAGAAAGAGCCAGGCAGAGCAATGACTCTGGGACGGCTCTCTGTCCTGACCAGGGGAAATAACAGTAAAGGAAGGATTATCATCAACTTGAACCTCGACCTTCATTTATTCAACATTAACAAACTAGAGCATGGCCTACATGTTACAAAGATGGAGAAAATGGAAACTTTATGTACATTTTTGTAATTAGCAATGACAGTAATTACACCGAGTAGCTATCGTTGCTTGAGTACTACCGTCCAAGTATAAGGACTCTAAAAGGCAGCGGATGCTGATGTCAGCCTGCTTTGCTCTGTGCCCTTCCACGTGCTAGTCAGTGGGTGTGGGGGGTGTTGTTCTAAGTTATAGATACAGAAGCTGAACCATAAAGGGCAACCTTGGCCGTGGTCACAGAGCTGGAAATGACAGAGCAGGCTGGATTTAAGGTCTGTAGCTCCACCACCCACGCCCCTAATCTACCTGCCTATTGTGGACGAGACGACACTTTGAGGCAAGCCAGGAGTACGTTTTCTGAGTGCCCCAGAGCCTGTGTGACGTGAGTGCAGACATGACTCTATCACAGGAGCAGAAATGTCGCCTGATGCAAGCTGAGGATGACCTGACTCCCCTGGGCACAGTGGTCCAAATGGGAACGGATTGCCCACCCTTGTCATTTTTCACTAAGAGCATCTGTCCCAGACATGTGGCATCTCGGCAGTGAGGGTGGCCTACAGGTCAGCCCGGCTAATGGCCGTCTACTGCTGGCACACTCTCTCCGTCCTGAGGGGGTAACATTAAATGAACGCTAATCAGCATGTCTGTTCTCCCACTGACCATCACACTAGGCAGCAGCAATGAGCACGGGAAGGCTCCCTCATTCACTCCCTCATTTTAAGTCGGGGACTACTGGGAACCAAACTTGGGATAAGACCCAAGGCTTAGCTTCAGGGTCAGTTTTGTAGGAAATTAACGATCTGTTAATTAACTCCTTCAATATGCATTTACTCTCCTGTGCTAGCGTTAAGCTAAAAACTCTAGGGACTCCGAGGCTGATTGGTAGGATGACATGTTTACTAGTAACTACAGTGGAGTCACAACAAGCGTAATAATTAACATTTTGCATGATAATCATAGTTTATGAACCACTTTCACACTTGTGTTGGATCCTGTGAGAAATGGAGGTCCAGGGGTGGGGGACATGGCTCAGGGGGTAAAGGGCTTGCTGCACAATCATGAGGACCTGGGTTTGGATCCCCAATGCCCACAGAGAAAGCTGACTGCAGGACCACGCACCTCTTATCTGACCCTGGGGAGGGGAGGGGTCCTTAGGGCTTTGGAGTTGGTGAGTCAGTAAAGGACCTGCCTCAAAAATAGGGTGGAGACTGATTGAGAATATACCCACTGTTATCCTCTGGCACACATGCACACACACACACACACACACACACACACACACACACACACACACACCATACACATGCATGTACAGAGAAATGGATGTTCAGATAGCTCAGGTGATCTATATGGGGTTTGGGGGGCTCTGGTGTCAAAGCCACCATTCTGAAGTCTGCTATCTCCTTGAACCTGCCAGTGACAAGGAACAAGCCTGCTGGGTCCTCACAGCCGGGTCCCACTTTCAGAAGAGAGTTGAATTATAGATAAGCCTTTGCTGGTATTCGTCAAAACTAACCAACCAACCAACCAACCAGCCAGCCAGCCAGCCAGCCAGCCAGCCAGCCAGCCAGCCAACCCTGTCTTCTGGTAGGTTCTATCTGCTAGTCCTCATTTTGGTGTACACAGACATAGTGGATAATGCTCCTGCTGTAGAGCTTTCTTCCAGATTGAAGCACTCCCTCCTGGTCTTGACTCATAAGAAGGGTCCAAGTCCCATCTCCACAGTCATACGGCAATGCAGTTGCTGGGGAGAGGAGACTCCAGTGAAGCTACCTGCCAGGTGCTCCAGGAGTAGGGTACAGCTTCCGTGTGGCACCACCTGCCGCAGTGGACTTTCACTGAGGCTGCAGCCCCAGTCCCTCGTGTTCCCGTCAGTCAGCACTCACCCACTGCTTCTGTACGGCACTCACTCACCTACGCTTGGGGAGGACCGTTTCTTGGGTCCAATACCTTAACTGGGATGAGTAGAGGGTTGCTCTCACCTAACAATACATACACAAAAGCTCCCCACTCTGAGGGAACTTCACACAATTTACCCAGCTTCTCCAAGCCTTCTCTGCCTCCGATGCCGTGTTCACACAGAGTTGCCCCCTTTTCCTCTGCTGGGTCTGTTGTGGTTCACCTCTCTTGGACTTCATGCCATGTTTGAGGTACTCTTTCCCAGAGACTTCGCTCAGGACTTAGTTACTATTCTGTGTCCCTGGCGGCACCCTATATTGCCTCACTCAGCAAATGGCATTGGAACTGTCTGCTCAGGAGTCACTCCTAGCACAGGTAGTAAGCATCACACCCCTGCTTCCCGAACCCTTACCACGTCAGGATATTGGCTGCCCATCTTGGACCCAGGAAAGGGTGGGGGATTTGTAAGGGTTTTATGTTGTTGGTTGGCTGGTTGGGTTTTTGTTTTGTTTTGTTTTGGGGGCTTGGTTTTGACTTTTGTTTTTGTTTTAAGAATTCAGTGATATCCCAGCCGGGCGGTGGTGGTGCACACTTTTAATCCCAGCACTTGGGACGCAGAGGCAGGCAGGTAGATGTGAGTTCAAGGCCAGCCTGGTCTGCAAAGCAAGTCCAGGATAGTCAAGGCTACACAGAGAAACCCTGTCTCGAAAAAACAGAAAAAAGAATTCAGTGATATTCCAATGTGCCTTTACCTTCAAGAATTGCTACTTTAGGGCTGGAGAGATGGCTCGGCGGTTAAGAGGTCCTGAGTTCAATTCCCAGCAAAGCACATGGTGGCTCACAACCATCTATAATGAGATCTGGTGCCCTCTTCTGGCCTACAGGCATACATGCAGGCAGAACACTGTATACATACATAATAAATAAATCTTAAAAAAAAAAATTGCTACTTTAGTTAGGACCCCTGAGGGCCTGTGTATTAAAGGACTGATCTCCATCTGGGTTGTAGCAATGCATACCTGTAATCCTAGCACTCAGGAGGCAGAGGCAGAAGGATAATGAGTTCCAGGACAGTCTTGGTATATGGAGTGATACCCTATATCAAAAAAAAAAAAAAAAAAAAAAAAAAAAAAAAGTCAAATGTAAAAGCCACAGCCTTCCATTAAGTGCTGCTGGAAAGTAGAGGAACTTTTGAGAGAAGGAGTCTAGTGGGAGGAAATTATTTATTCTTAATTCTGCATAGGCCTGTGCATCTGGGTGTAGGTGTGTGCTTATGAGTGCCTGTGACCCACAGAGGTCAGAAGAGGGTGTCAGATCCTTTGGAGCTGGAGTTACAGGATGCTGTGAGGCACCCTATGTGGGTGTTGGGAACCAAACTTGGGTCCTCTGCAAGAGCAGCTTTTAACCACTGAGGCATCGTTCTGGCTTCCAGGGATGTGCTCTGGAAAGGGATGCTAGACCCCAGCCCCAATCAGGAGACCAGGCTCCTCCGTGTGCTCCTGCCACCATGGGCTGCCTCATCACAGGTCCAAACGCAACACAGCCAACCCGCTTTGTAGTGAAACCTCCAAAACTGTGAGCCAAAATAAGGTCTTATGTCATGGATTCTTTCTAGCAATGAAAGCTGACTAGCTGGCACATCCGCAGAGCGCAGACAGAATCCTCCCTAAGACCAGGAGGTGGTGCGGATGGCACCGAACGCCCTGCCACCTGGGTCGGTTCTCACACTTTGTGGAGCATGAAGAGAAGAGAAATGTCTTTTTGTTTTGTTTTGGTTTGGTTTTGGTTTTTTGAGACAGGGTTTCTCTGTGTAGCCTTGGCTGTCCTGGACTCACTTTGTAGACCAGCTTGGCCTCGAACTCACAGCGATCCACCTGCCTCTGCCTCCCAAGTCCTTGGATTAAAGGCGTGCACCACCACGCCCGGTGAGAAATATCATTTTAAAAGTTAAAGTGCAGGGAAGCTGGAGGGACACATTGGCAGAGAACAGGAAGCTGGTGATTAATACCAAGCGACTACAGCACGAAGGCTACAAGGACCTCCGCGGGCCCTCCTCTGAGCGGGGAGAAGAGTTGCTGGACCTTCCAGCAAGAAGCTAACATGGGATCCGGCATGAGCCAAGCCTGGTTCAAACCCTGATGCTGCCCAGGTCCTGGGGCGAACATAGAAACAGTAAAACGACATCGTGATACTCGGGAGGGTTATGCTCTAAATTAAACCAGAAAGTTCCTGTCTAAAGCAATCCTCAGTAAGTCCAATGGCCATGATAACAGCGGGGACAGAGGAGCCAGAGAGAAACCACGCGAGTCCACGCTCTTTCGTTCCCCTGTGCTCTTCAAGGGCTGCCTGTGGCACCCGGCACTATCCCGTGAAGCCGGACGGCTTACGGACATGCCGGGCCTGTGTCAAATCCTCACTAACGATTTCTCAGCATAAATTAACTGAAGCGAATACTTTGAAACGGCTGCTACAGAATTATGTGACAGCTTCCAGGAGGATCTATAAAAATAGCCGGAATCAGAGAACGGCCATCCGATGCACAGAGGTTTCTCATTAATTTAATTTCTCCTTTCCTTCTGGCTTGTGATCCTCCTTTGTAAGAGCTAACAAGGAGGAGGGTGGGAACACACACCAGCGCCAGGTGCCCGGCTATTGAAATAAGTGCTAACAAACAGAAAAAAAAAAATCAAGATGAGCTATAACCACCACAAAACATAACAGTGTTTCTTTATACTTATATAGAGACAATTTATATAAATCTGCACCATTTACCGAGGTTGGCTGTATGTGCTGTCTCATCCGACTTATTATTACACACTGAGCACCCACCACAAGCGAGGCGCATGCGTGTGTTAGCTCCTCAGACTTCTCGGCGACCCACCACGATCTGTTTCTGCAGGGGAGGTGCAGTGTGGGCAGGAGCCCCCTGGGGTCGTAGAGCCGCTGAACATGGCCGACTAGAATTGGAACCCGAGACTTTGGGGGCTAAAGCAAAAGCCACTTCTGTTTGTGAGGGGCGCTGCTCCCTGAGCCTCATTTCACCCCAGAACTAGACACAGCAGCACTGGGGCCTCCCTTTGGGGAGATGGAATGCCTTTGGCGACTGAGGAGTTTGGAGCGGAGGGGTCCAGACGCCCACTGCCTCCTACCGCTGGCAGGCGCCTCGGGCTCCCGCAGCCCTCGCGTGGGCTGCAGGGAAAGCCACACTCTGGAGTCAGTGGCAGGAAGCTCGTTTGCCTGAAGATGTCTCTTCCACCATGAAGGAGAGATTGGGGCTTCTCTTTACTCCTTTGCCTCATTTTCACATAACGCTGAAGCTGGGGGGAAGGGAGGGCCCCCGCTGGCTCTGTTTCATGGTCTCATCTGACCATGAGGCTTACATGTGGTCAGGTGTGTGATAAATAAACATTATACTGTACGAGGATAATTTCTTTAATTCAGATGAATGCACATAGTTTAGTGGGAAAAGCGGGGCGGATAGAGCAAGATTGAAAAACGTCTTAAGTGTGAAAGAAGGAAAGCACAAATCCAATGAATGCAATGAAGAAGCTACTAAACTTCCCCCAACTTAGAGACCTAAATCTAAGGCACAGCGTAAGGGAACCTGAACACCAATAGGTGCTGAGAAGAGGCGTTTAACCAGATATTCCCCAACCATCAAGCAAGAGCCAAAAACAGTTTATGTGGAGACCAGTCAGTCCTCCCAGTACACAGACAAACTCCCAACCCCACCAGGCCTCATGTAATGGCCTGAGACTGACTGCCGAGGATGAAAAAACGGAGTCGATGGATTGGTAGGACAGGACGGGCCCTCAGCAGTTGTTCTGATTCCATGTCTATGGCTAGGATGCAATGTCCTGACAAGAGCAACTTAGGGGAGGGAGGGGCTTATTCAACTCACAAGACCAGGTTCCAGCTAGCACTGAGAGGAGGTTAAGGCGGGAACCTAGGCAGCTGGTCCCCAGGTACCCACAGCCAAGAGCAAAGAAGGCATCACCTGCTTGCTTGGTGCGTATGCTCTGCTGGCTCTCATCACTCTCATGCAGTTCAGGGTTCAGCCCATGAAATAGTATCAGCGGCATTCAGGATTGGATCTTCTAACCTCGGCTGACTATCAAGGCGCTCGCAGGCATGCCCACAGACCAATCTGTTTTAGGAAATCCCTCCGGTGAGATGCTCCTCTCAGGTGATGTCAAAGTGACAGTTAACACTAACCAGCAGATGGGTGCAGGGGCTAGGACTCTGCAGTTAGGAGCACTGGTTGCTCTTCCAGAGGACCCAGGCTCTATTCTGAGCACCCACATGGTGGCTCACAGACACCTGTTACTCTAATACCAGGGGATCTGAAGGTCCTGTCTGGCCTCCGTGGGCACGGCACACATTTGGTGCAAGGCACACACACACACACACACACACACACACACACCAAAGCAACAGCACAGCAGTGGAACCCAAGATCCTTGATGGAGAGATGTGGAAAGCTGCACACACAACATTATCTTTGTATCCACACGCCCAATATGGTGCCTGGCCCATAGCATGCATTAAAGAAGCAAGCTAGTGATTGAGGCAGGGCTGCTACGCAAAGTCTCCTGCTGATCTAAAACTCACTACAGAGCTCAGGATGGGCTTGACCTCATCATAATCCCCCTGCCTCAGCCTTCCTAAGGCTGGGATTATGTGTATGAGGCACCACGCCTGTCATATTACCCATAGAAGCACTACTGTCTGGTCACTTCACCAACACTGCATATCCACACAGACCGACTGAGCAGGCTTCTAGCATCTGTGCAAAAAGATGCCTCACAGACAGCAGGTACAGCGTGCGGTCAGACCACAGAGGACACAGAGGTCACATCTACAGTAGCTAAGAGCAGAGTGGAAGATGGTTCTTTCCCAGTTTGGAAGATGCTCGTCATGAGCTTGGGCAGCAGATCCATGCAAAGCCTCACAGAGGCATCCTAATGAAACATCCAGATTACAAGAACTCTACTCTGTATCCACGACTATTTTAAGAACCACAAATCCTGTTTCTCTTCTTCAAACTAATTAACGTTTATAAGCAGGACCAAAGTGTTTCTTGTGACTGCCACACAGAGAAGCAGATCGCTGTAGTTGGAAGCAAGCGGCGGGGTGGTGAGAGACTGTCAGAGACACTCAGTGCAAGTGAAGACAGGGACTACAACTCCCAATTAGGCTGGCCTCGAGTATCTGGCACCTCATGCCTAATGGTTTAAAAACAACCGGCAAAACTTGCAGAGTCCAAGGGTTTTTAAAAGATGAAATCTTCCTTTTTATTTTTATCTCTCTCTCTTCCAAATAATAAATCACACATGCCTATATTTTTGCAACACGGCAGACAGCACAGATGAGCCAACGACGAGCCGAGGGTAGAGTGGAGACGCTTGCCCAAGGTCGGCTTCAGAGTTCAGCGTGGCACTAGCAGCCCAGGACCTCGGCTCCTAGCTGGGTTGGGGCTGCCTTTCCTGGGTGGCTGCTTTTATGTAGGGTCCCCACCCATGTGATGTGACAAAATCTTCATGAAAATTAGAGGGACCAGTGTGAGGCACAAACAGAGCAAATGCTTCGCATCAGGCAAGGGCCACTTTAATTAAACTGGAAACATAGGCACTGCTGACTTACTGCTGTTAATGCTAGCTGCTTGTCTAGATAACTTCCTGTCTTCAAAAAATAGAACACACATGACTTGAATGGAGGAAACCTGTATACAGTTGGCCCTCTGCATCTGTGAGGTCTGTGTCCAAGGACTCAGCCAAGGATGGGAAATACTCGGGACAGAGACTGCATTTTTCCGACTGTGTATAGCCTATTTACAAAGAGTCATTTCCTAAACAGCACAGTATTGCAACTGCTTAGGCAGCATTTACGTTGTATTAGATACTACAAGGAATCTGCACATAATCTAAAGTGTGTGGGGCAGGTGTGTGGGTCACAGGCAGACACTCTGCTGATTTATGTAAGGGACTCGAGCATCCACAGATTTTGGTACTACGGGGGATGCTGGGAAGGACAGCTGTATCTCGGTGTGCATCCAATTGAGAGAACTGTAATAACGCTAGTGATATTAGCCCTCTGCGCTCAGCACTGCGATAGTGGATGGTCATAACAATAAGGGGAATTAGCCAACTATTACCAGTCACAAGATGCTGCCCACGCCCAGGCGGTGTGTGTGCTGCGGGTTGGGCTCGGGGATTCGTTTTACCATTGCAATACTGCTGAGCAGCTTTTACCGAAGGAGAAACCAAGACTCAGGGAAGCCAATGCCCTAGGTTTCACAGGGAGTCAGGGGAAGAGCTGTCCTCAGATCCAGGCCCAGAGGACTCCAAAACCCTCTGCCTCCAGCACCACAGAGGACAGCATCCTTGTCTGTAGAAGTGTTGTTTCAGGTTCTATTTCCAGCAAGGACATTTTGAGACCCAAGGGCAAACTAAAGGGTAGGAGGAACTTGGGTAGGCAGAGCTCCCTGGGCCCCAGTGAAATTTGGGAGCAAGGTCGAATTTGTCTACTGTTTCATCTTAAAGTATTCATGGAGTGAAGGAGCACTTCCGCATTCAATAATTAAATGGCTAAAACCTGCAGGTTGTATTTATGGATCACGAAGGAAGGACGCTTTCCTAGAAGGGCCGAGGTTCAAATCAGCAGCCTCGCAAGCTGCCATGTTACAGTGGGAAAAACAAAAACCAAACAAATGAGACAGAAGTGCTGCTGTTGCCTAGAGAAAAAATTTTCCCTGCCACTTGTTCTGCTAGAGAGAAAGGCTGAGTCAAAATTAAGAATGCATCTAGGACTTCGCCTGCAAACCAGCTGCTGCGGGAGAGTGCAAGGGATCAGGAGGAGGATCTGCAACTTCTCTCTCATTAGAATTGTTTTAAGTGGATGTGACGATGCCTTAAAGGTTGGGTTTGACAACCATCAATACTTCGATTGTCTTAAGAAACCCACACACACAGAAAGGCAAGGGAAGGAAGCAGATAAACAAAAAATTTATGGTGTGGCCCTGTGCTCTGGCTGCAAGCATCATGAACTATGCCCTATTGAACTAGGGCACCCCTTGCTCTTGGACTTTCTGGTAACCTGTCTCCAGGGTGTCCTTCCCTAGGGGCACTGTCCACCTCTTATGTATAAGAATGAGTTATACTGATTATCCCAGCCCTAAGCCCCAGAGGAGGGGCTGGGGCTTGCTTCCCAGGGGGGTGGTTGATGGTGGGACAGACCTGAAGCACCGACTGGCAGGGTAGGTGTTGTTCCCTGTCAGGGCAAGGACAGCACCAGAAGCAGATCAGAAGCGCACAGTGTGGGAAACTCCAGGTAGGCTACGCGGTCTGGGCTTTCACAGCCCCTCTGGTGACTGTGACCTCCTACTCAAGTTTGGGTGGCATCGGCCCCACACCCCCGCTGCTAACAGCTTTATGGCTCTGTATCAGGGATTGGCCCTGTCAGCCCAGAACCTTTACTCACTTCAGCAGACACTAAAGCAAAGGACCTGGGGACGAGGGCAGTCTTGCTGACATGGCCTGGCAATCTTTCTTGCCTTCACCATGGCCCAGTTGGCTATTATAAAGGGGCTGTGGTTTGGTCCTCAGCTCTAGGTAAAATGGCCAAGGGTTAATCCTGGCCACTCTCTCTTCTCCCCATCCAGAGGAAGGTGTGTGTTCCTTCACACGGGTGATACTCCATCTTCAGGAGGCTCCTCTACTTCTGCCCAGACCTGTCTTCCTTATGCCCCAGCTCATAGATTCCCTTCACCACTATAGAAATAAGGCCTGAGCCAGAAGAGAGCTGAGTCCAACCTGCCTCTACGGAGAGCATAGCTCCTGGCCCTGTCCTGATATTTTACCCCACCCAGCACCCTGTTTTTTCCCCTTGCTCCCCTGGCTCTTCATCCTTCTCCTCAGAATGCCACTGAGGCCTCACAATGGCGCATGATTGAACACATCCAAGTACCACAAGTAAACACCACCACTCACAGACCCCAAAGAAAGCTTGCCCTCAGACTCCGGCCATGGATCCCTGCCCAGGGCTCTGAATTCAAGAGCTGGGTGAGGGATTGTTGAGATCAAAGAGACACCGCATCAACAGAAAAGCCCAAACCCCACACCCTCCGCACTTCCATTCCAGATTCCTAGAAGTTATAATCTCACTCCTACAGGGCTAGCATCTACCTGTCTAAGCAGAAGGTGCTTCTGGTGTCTTCCCTCTGGACCTCAGGGCATGTCAAGGAGAGCCAGAACCAAGTGGGGTAGAGGTGACTGTGGATTGAGCTGTGTGTGTGTGTGTGTGTGTGTGTGTGTGTGTGTGTGTGTGTGTGTACTAAAGTGTCCCTGCCCCCTCATCCTGAAGTGCTGGGGTCAAGAGTGGGAAGATACAAGAGAGGCTAGCAGAGCTGGGATCTCAACTGTACTCGATCTAGGGCATCACAAGTTCAAGGGGTGGGTCTGCATATGAACTGATGGGCATGCCTGTGTCCTTGCTACTCTGCTCCCCATAATTGCCCACGATGAGACCGGTGGCCTGAGAGGGAAAGTGAGGCAGGATCAGCCAGCAGTGGGGTTTGATGGAGACCTCAGGCAGCTCATTTAACTGAGGGGGAGGCCAGAAACAAAAGCTAGTTAAACCTTTGGGGAGTGGGTAGAGGCCTTCAGGGTGAGTGTGCATCACTGACTGAGGGTGGGGGGTTGGGAATATCTTATTTGCATGGAGAGGAAGTCCAGGTGCTTGCTGGACACAAGAGAGGAAGTTTAACCTGCAACCTGGTCACCAGGCAGCATGACCACCTCAAGGGTGGCAGAGGTGGGGGCTATAAGGCTACATGTGCCAGGACATGCAGGCCTAGGACAGGGAGAGAGAAGTCATACTCCTGCTGGTCTCAAGATGAGAGTTTTGGGGTTTGGAGATGCCTCAACTTCACTCTTGCTCCAGGCCAGCTCCCCTAGTCACACAGCTCCTTGGCCCCACATGTAGGTAATACATGCCACACCCCTAAGAAGAACCCAATAGATACTTCTAAAGGGAATGGACCCTGAGATCTGTTTTGACCCCTTATTTGCACCTAATAACTACTATGTCCCTCCCAAAGCTCATGAGTTGAAGGTGTGGCCCCCAATGTAGCAAAATTCAGGAGGGCCCAGCCAACCAGACCATGAAGGATTTGGTTTCATCAATGGGCTCATCTATTGGTGGGTGCATACTTTCTGAGCTCTTGGGATATAGGGGGAACTGCAGAAAGTAGGGTCTGGTGAGAAGAAGCAGGACCCTGAGGGAATGCTCGCAAGGGGCTGTTTTGTGCCCTTCTCTTTGCTGCCATGAGATAAGTGGCTTTGTTCTAACACCCGCTGACCACGATGCTCTGAATCATCACAGTAGTGCCAAGTGGCTGTGAGCCCTCTGAAGCCGAGAGCTAAGATGAAATTCTTCCTCCTTTGAGTTGTCTGCCTTAAGTATTGACTGATGGTCCAACCAATGTGCAAAGCAGGCATCATCCCACCATCGTCCTCACTCTATAGCATGGGAAGCCGGGCCTTGGGGAGGGTAAGTAATTTGCTCAGTCACACGCTCAAGATCTGAGCTGATGTGTACTCAGCCCAGGCTGGCGTTCTTTTTTTTTTTTTTTTTTTTTTTTAATTTTTAAAAGAGAGTTATTTATTTATTTATTTATTATATATACAGTGTTCTGCCTGCCTGGACCTGCAGTCCAGAAGAGGGCATCAGATCACATTATAGATGCTTGTTAGTCACCATGTGGTTACTGGGAGTTGAACTCAGGACCTCTGGAAGAGTAGACAGTGCTTTTAACCCATCTCTCCAGCCGCCCCCCCCCAGGCTGGCGTTCTTTACGCCACCATCTACTTGACTATGGCTTGGCTACTTCCGGCTGCATGGGACTCATGACCCCTTTGAGTCAGTTCCTAACACTTTGGGCTTCCTTTTGTTTTTCCTTGTTTCACTGAGTTTAACTGTCTCCACAGACTTCAGCTCACTCCCTTGTTCTGCCACTGGCGGGTGCGGCACCTGCAGAGACCCTATTCCATTCCCACTACAGCCTTGGAAGCTACAAACAACTTCTGCCCTTGGCTCTCGCCTCCGGGCTGAGACATCCTCGCAGCTGGGCTGAGACATCCTCGCTGCCTTTCTTCCCTCCTGGCAGAGGATTTCCAGCTCCTCTACTTAATCAGGCCTCAGAGGACACGGTCTAGTCTCTGTCCCCTTTAGCACGGCACTGGGTTCATCGTGTGCAGAAATCCCACCTCAGCCCATTTAGTAGGCAGGCAACTGGCTTCTTCCTCCTGCCAGGAAAAGATGGGGGTCCTTGATCTGAGGACAGTCTCTCTGAATCTTAGAGTGTCTGGTCTCTAGCACGGACTGAGGACTCCTGGGCTGCCTATTGCATGCAGCTGGGAGGATGCTGGACAGGAAGTGCTCTGGGACAAATGAAAGTCAGCAACACACCGTGCAGGTGTGTGGGTAATGACGGTGATGATGATTACGAGCTGGCGAAGGAGCCATGGAGGCAGGCACTTTGGAGAAACCTTCCACCTCTGTAGTAGAGTTTGGCTCCTTTGTCACCTCCACCCAAGACAGACATGGGCGCAATGCACACCTGGAGCCAAGTGCCGTGGTGTGACCAAGAGACTGCCTGTGAGCTGCCACCATATGGATGATGCACGGGATACTACTCCTGTGTTGCTGGAGTACTTACAAAGTTAAGGAGGGAGGAGCTTATTATGGCTCAAAATATACAGGAATAAAACAGATGTCACTGCCACCGTGGCAGCGAGAGTGTGAGGTGGCTGGCCGCTTTGCACCTGCAGCCAGGGAGCAGGAAGAGAAATGCTGGTGCTCTTTTTCCTGTTTGACTCAGCCAGGATCCTAGCCTACATTCAGGATGGGTCTTCCTGTCTCCGTTAACTTACTCTAGACACTGTAGCGTGTTCTTCTATGAGGGGGGGCATAGCTTTTCCCCCTGCTTTGTAGTTTCATGAGTGACATGGCTATGAGCATTACAGTCCCAGTTTTCTGGTTGCCTTGTACCCACTTGGAGCTTCTTCTGAGGTTTCTGTACCACTTCCACCCTGCCTCACACTCCCCAGGGTAGGGGTGGGGGGCGGGGACGGGGAAGACCCAGCATGCCTCTTGTTGGCATTGCTGCTGCCTCCTGTAGCTTACCAGGTTCAGGTACACCAACTGCCCCAGCCTCTGGTGCAGGTCTACATGGATTCTTGCTTTCTCTTGTGCATTCACTGACATGCTAACAGCTTGTGTGCTGCAGTGTGTGTGTGTGTGTGTGTGTGTGTGTGTGTGTGTGTGTGTGTGGCACAGCACAGCCTGGAGGGAGAGGGGATCCTCCCCCACGTTAAGGAAGCCATGCACCAGCCAGGGAGAGCTAGCTGGCTCTGCAGCTGCAGGGGTGGGGGGGGGGAGGGGGAGGAGTGCAGTGATGCTCTACTCATGGGGCGGCCCTGACTTGGCAAGGGTGGGGGGTGGAGCAGCTTGGGGCCAGATCCTGCTCAGATCCTGCCCTCTCCCACGCCCCGCACATTAGCCTCTGCCTCGAGAGTTGCTCAAAGTGAAGGGAGAAATGGAAACTGGATGAAAAGAGGAGAAAGGAGAGCAGCTGGAGAGTATTGCCGACCATTTGGTGCGATAACCCAGGGCTCTGGGGATTACCGGAGCGGACTTTCATTCTCAACTTTCATTTCTTTTAATCTAGCAGATAATTAGAGGGAAATCAAATCCCTCCCCCCAGCCAAAGATTAACCTGTCACTGCTGTAGCTCTCTTCCTACTCACTATACTGCCTCTCCTCTCATACACACAAACACACACACACACTCACACACACTCACACACATACATATATGCACACATACTCACACACATAACATCCTCTCTCTCCTCCCTCCCTCCCTCCCTCTCTCTCTCTCTCTCTCTCTCTCTCTCTCTCTCTCTCTCCATAATAGTCCACCTATTTAAAACTATTCAGATAGGACATTTCCCATAGCAAGGGCTCTCCTAAGAATAGGCAAGATTCTCCCTCCCTCCAAAGCAAGAACTTTTCATTGCTTTGCAGATTAAAAAAGAAAAGGAAAAAAAAAGCCAACTGAAAAACTCCCTTTTATGGATGAAGAAACACTGCAGAGTGGGGAGACAGAACCATTTATGGCTATAAATGGCAGCGCCAGGATTCACCCCTGAGGCATCTGATGTGGAACTCTTGTGCTTTCCCATGCCGCTCCCATTTGCTCCCAGAAACCGTGAGTGGCTCTCCAACCTCGGTGGCTCTCTTCCCTCAGATGACAAGGTAATCACACGTATAGGGAGACAAAGCCCTGTCCGACCACTGATGGAAAACCTGTCTGCCAGGGATCTGACCTCACTCCACACGTCAGCCTGCACTTCATTCCTTCCGGTTTGGGACATTATTGAAAACCAAGTGGCTTCCTGGTTGGCTGAGGTTCTTTCGCTCTCTGAATCACCTGCTCACTGCTTAGCCCACATCAATGGAGAGACAAGGCCCTGCTCTAGCTCACAAGGAAGCAGGCAGCTCCTCACTTTGTTCATTGAGACGGGGCCTCTTTCCCAGAGGTCCCTCCTCCCAAATTCTGGGACGACAGGTGGCCTCTACCATAACCCTTCCCCAGCCCACAGCTTCTGATTTAAAGAACACACCAAGGCTTTAGGGTCACCGGCATAGCGCATGAGGAAACTGCAAACCCATTTTCACTTGGAATGACTCCCGGGAAGGCTCATGCACAGGTCAGCATTGCCGAGTAGCACTGCTGCGTATCTGTTCCCATCTCTCCTCACACAGGGGGCAGGGCACCTACATGGAGGAGAGACCCAGTTCCTGCCTAACATCTCTCTGAAATTACACTCTTCAGGAAGTGCTCTCTGCCTATCAGCCTCAAAAATGCCCCCCTGCTCGCCCCACCCCCCAGAAGACTGCACACACAAGAGGCTTTTCTAGTTACTTCTCACTGTTTCCACCTTTTCAGACACAAACGACTCGGCGCGCTTCACACAGAGCAGTGCAATTACCATTAGCCACCTCTTGTCTGTTTTCCCATGGAAATACATTCACGTGTGTCTAGTTTACTGAAAACCCACCCCAAGCCCGAGACCTTGGAGGACCAGAGAGCCTCCGTAGCTGCAAACCACGATGCTCCCAACCTCTGACAGGTTATGTGGAGCCTCCAAAGATAACAGCCCACTTTGGCCTTAGATAATAAAAGTCTGGCCTTTTCTCCAGGAATGACACACATACACAAGGTCCCTTTCACGTCTGGGCTTCCTCAAGACCCCACACAGTCCACACTGAAACCAAGCTCCAGTTTCTTTGGTTTGCCATTCCCAGGCTGCCCACCTCGGGTCTCTGGCTTGCCACTGGTGTTTCCTCCCGCCTCCCTCCTCTCTCTAAGCCACTTCACGCACCTGTCTCTCCAGCCTACCTGAGCTCTCTCAGGGTTTCCTGCAGAGCCTCCTGCTGCTGCTTCCTCCGCCAGGACATCCTTCCCCTTGGCAACCCCTACTCACCCTTTCCGCCTCAGCTGCAGTGCTACCTCTTCATCTCCTTTGGAAATTCTTCCTGCCAGGAAATGATCTCTCCAAACACTTTTCTCCCCTGACGGTTTGTCTTTGTAGTCACTGTACTTAGCCCCCTCCCAGCCCCCCTAAAGATCTTTACGTATGGGTCTGTCCTCCCCTTCCGGCCTGTGAGCTAACTTACTCCTGGAGTCCTCCTCTTGACACATAGTATGTGCTCAGTAAACACTCAAGATAAAGGAATTCTTGTCTCTCTGGTGCAAAAGAACATACAAAGAGTCATCTTACTTTGGCCCAGACTTCTTTTATGCATATGGGACCTTCAGAGGGACTTGGGATCTGTGTGTGCTGGTCCCTGGGGTTCAGCATAAAGATTTTTTTTTTGCCATCAGATGAACCTCAGGATTTAATTAAAGATCAGCTGTGTACACACAGATGGACCAGTCCCTAGGATAGTGAGGTGATTCTTCTAGAAGAGTCTGTTGCCAGAAGCATGGTCACCATCCAGAAGGATGCTGCCCTTTTTAGGCTGGCTGGCTTAGTGTACATGGTTCTGGAAAGGTGGCTTAGCAGTTAGGAGCACTGGGGTTCAATTCCTAGCACCCGCATGCGGCTAGCAACCATTTCTAACTCCAGTTCCAGGGGGCTCTGACACCCTCATCTGGCCTCCAGAGGCATTGCATGCAGCCAAAACACCCATGGACATAATAAGAATAATAAGTCCTCTTAAAAATGAACACACCTTTCCTATTATTGAGGTGACTTCAGTGAGGCATAATTGCCAATGCCAGCAGGAGGACTTTGAGTCTGTGAGCTTTCTGACTCTATTCCAGCTCAGGACAAAGCCACACCCCTTGGTCACGCTCAGAGGCCTGTCTACCCAGTGGGTGCCTGGGAGGTCCCTCCTGCCGTTCTCTCAGAATGCTTCACCTTTATCCTGGGTTCCTGTAGCATCTACCTGTTTTGAGTTCCAGCTGTTGGTTCTAATGGCAAATGATCCCGGGGATATGCTTGTCAAGGTAAGAAGCAAAACGTCACGTGGGCGTCTCTGGTTGGCACCGAAGCGGCTCTGGCGGGCTCTCTCCATTCTTTACAGCAAACAGGGTTATTATAGTGGTAAGACGTAAGTAAAGTGGGAGCAGACTGTGAAAAGTTCCTGTAGGAAAAGGGCCTTCTGGGCTTCCATAAGTCATGCCCCAAACAGCAGTCATTGAATCAGAGAGGCAAGCGGTCCATACGCCAGCAACTAGGAACCTGGGAGGCATCTCAGTCTCTATAAAATCCCCTTGGGGAGCCGGGCGTGGTGGCGCACGCCTTTAATCCCAGCACTCGGGAGGCAGAGGCAGGTGGATCGCTGTGAGTTCGAGGCCAGCCTGGTCTACAAAGTGAGTCCAGGACAGCCAAGGCTACACAGAGAAACCCTGTCTTGAAAAACAAAAAACAAACAAACAAACAAACAAAAATCCCCTTGGATTCCTCCACGCCTACCGCCCTGCTGTAGTTTATAAACTCAGGGGTCTCAAAGGCTTATAAGTCCCAAGAAGAGTCTTGTTACCAGAAAGATCGGCATTTAGGAAGGAAGAGCAACCAGCAAAGCGGCCCTTCTGGGGTTAGGAGGACCTCCCCCAAAGTAGGCCCTTGTCCGAGAGCAAGTGGGGAATACCATTCATTCATTCACATCTGATAGGTTTCTCAAGACAAAGACGGGCTTCTGAAGTACCCTTTCTCACTGAAGTATCTCCAAGTGAGGAGACTGGTCACGTCTACTCTGCCACTCAGGAGCCTTGTGACTTGGCACAACCCACATATACTTTCTCCTGCTTAGTTTCTGGGCTGGGAGGGGTGCGCAGGGGGAGGCACAGATCTAGCATGACTTTATCTGTCACTGAGATCTACCACCTCAGAAGCTTAGGAGTGGCTGTCACCATCATGGTAGTCTCAAAATGTAGCCAGATTGACCCTTGGTGACCCCGGGAACCAGCCCTTGTCAGTGCTGCCAGGCAAGGAAGCAGACTGGCTGAGCTCAGAGCATGGTGAGAGGTTAAGGACCTCACCCAGCTCTGGCTGAGGTCAAGGTCACTGTTGCCAGCTCAGTGTTCTTCAGACACAGGTGAGGGGGAGACATGAACCAGGCAGAGTGGTGACCCCTGTGTCTCTACCAATAAAGTGAGGGGTCAGATTACACCAGAGTTCTAATGGCTTCTTGTGGCAGAAAAGAAAACTTTTCCCTGCAAGTGAAAACTAATGTAGAAGAATCAAATCAGAACTTAATCCTTGTAGCGCACACAGGTTGGAAAAAAAGATTTTGCCCAACTGTCTATCAACTGAGAAACCAGTACTGAGCAGCAGTGTGTCTAATCTTTATAATAGAGCATTCACTATAAAGCTCAAATACACGCTATAGCATGCTGAACCTCATGGACATTATGCAGATGAAAGAAGCCAATCACAAAAGACCGCGTATTGTGTAATTCTCTTTAAAAAGTTACCAGGAACAGGAAATCCATGGCAGAGAGGTGTGCCAGCAGTGGCGGCAGCGGCGGCGGAGGTGGTGGTGGTGGTGGTGGTGGTGGTGGTGGTGGTGAGGTCTGCAGATGCAAGGAGTGCTTACAGGAATGAGTTTCTCATGGACTGACAAACATCTTTGGAGCTAGAGGGACTCATGTCCCTACAACAGTGGAGATGCACCAAATGTCGCTAAATTGGGCACTTTTGTGGGGAGGGGCGCCAGGGGCCAAATCTAAGGCCTCCCACACGCTAGGCAGCTTTCTAACAGCCACCAGTAGCCCTCTCCAGCGACAGCGTCAGTGCATGGTGATCTCATTACCTCAGATTTATGATACACCAGTGGTTTTAAACTCATAGGTGACAACCAATCGTTACTTTGGTTTCTTTCCTAACTGGTCAGTAATGTGGGCATTAGAGAGAGCCTGTCATCAACAGCCTGGTGGCCCTCACCTGGGACTCCAGACCCAGGAAGCCCAGCCAAGAGAACTGATTGCAAGTTCCAGGCTAGCACACACCACACAGGGAGACTGCCTCAAAAACCAATACTAAACCAAACAAAAAAATTGCCTGCTATGTTGTTTCACTGGAATGTAGTTATCATTGTTTTATTTACATGTCATTATCTATCATGTAGAAAAGGCTCCTGGAGGCTTAAGGCAGCTATGCAACTCTCGGAGGCATTTGCTAGGAGCTTATCACAGAGTAAAGACTTGAATGCTGTCTCTTAGCCTCAAAAGAAGGGGCTGGAGAGATGGCTCAGAGGTTAAGAGAACTGTCTGCCCTTCCAAAGGACCTGGGTTCAATTCCCAGCACCCACATGGCAGCTCACAACTGTCTGTAATTCCAGTTCCAATGAGTCTGACACCAATGCACATAAAATAAAATTAAATAAATTATCAAAAAGGAAAAAAATAAGAAAGCACTTTAGTTTTTTGAGATAGCATCTCATTCTGTAGTCCAGGCCTGGCCAGGGCTTCACTGGATAGTGCAGGTTTTCCTTGAGTTTATGGCAAACCCCGTGAGCCTCCGAGTGCTGGGATTACAGGCATAAACCACCGTGCCCAGCAAAGGAAGTGCTGTTATATTCGGAAGGTAGTCAGCGGGGCCAGACTCCTCTGCCCACAGACCACCTTGTGAACTGCTCTCGCCTCACCGAGGAAGGTCCCAAGGGTTGTACGGAGGTGCAGGGTGCACGGGCCCATGTCGTCACCTTTCTGATGGTTCTTTTGCACCTTTCCAGGGAAGTCGTGGGGCTGAGGATCTTGGGACATCTGCTCTTTTTTTTTTTTTTTTTTTTTTTTTTTTTTTTTTTTTTTTTTTTTTTTTGGTTTCTCTGTGTATTCTTAGCTGTCCTGGACTCGCTTTGTAGAGCAGGCTGGCCTCGACTCACAGTGATCTGCCTGCCTCTGCCTCCCAAGTGCTGGGATTAAAGTTGTGCGCCACCATGCCCGGCTTCTTAAGACTGAGTGAGGCAAGTGAAACCCCACCCCAGCTGTCTTGATGAGAAACATCCCAGTGGGAACTGACAATGACCAGGGCTCTGGAGCTGGCCATGGAAACACACACTACAGTCCCCCTGCCTTTAGGGAGGCAGAGACACAAGGACTGTGAGTCCAGGGCCTACCTAGGCTTCATAGTGAGACCTAATTCAAACAACAACAAAAATAACTGGAAAACTCTGCTTCTACAGACAAATTCCGCCCTGGAATTCTACTGTGACGTCACTCAATACAGTTGGAATGGTGTGGCCCACAGATTTTGGTCCCACAGCCTGCACATTTTCTATGGCCCCCATCCTGTGCTTTGTCCAGTGATCTTGAGATGTAGTCACTGAGAATAATTTCAGCCTCAGATCGGGTAAAGTTACCACAATCATAATTGCTTATATATTAGTGCACTTTGCAGACTGCAATGCGCTCTTATGGATGATCAACCATTGCTGGCTAAAAATAAAAGTGAAATTAAGGGGGAAAATCAGCAAATGGCATTTAGCTATTCACACACCTCCTTATGCTACAGGTAAGAAAGGGGGAAGTGAGAGGGTTTCTAGCTTAGCAGGGAAGCCAGAGTCCTGAAATTCTGTCCCTGGGTATCGATACAAACGTCAATGCTTTTTAAATTAAAAATGAGATGCTGCTGCTTATGACTTGATAAGTTATAAAATGCCTCTTTCATCCTCCCAATCAATGGTCCTGGGCTCCACTGCAATTACATTTCAGATCTTCAGCGTTTATGGATTGTATAGGTAACGTGAAACAAGAGACAGGGGAAATAAATGAAAGCTCTGTCTGTCCTGTTTTACTGTGAAGGGCGGAACCTCTGCTTCTCTGTATTTGGTAGCAGAGGTTAAAGGATGCCCAGGCCTCCGTCGGCTTACTAACCAAACTGGCCTGAGGTATAGCTTCTGAGCACAGAGGAGACAGGCCTCCTTCAGGGGGGCATGGCCAGAGAAGATCCCTCGACAAGGCCATCCAATCCCCAGTGGTCAGCCCTAAACACACGCACACAACAGCAGCACTAGTAGACTTGGTAGATTATATCTGTAATTATTGATGAGGAGGCCATGAATACTGACGTGGAGCAATAGGACGGGCTTACGAGGAATGTGAGAGGCTGTGTGAGAAATGGAAAGGATGTAAATCCAGTACTCGTGCAGGAAATTTTCAAAAGAAAAACATTTAAGCTTTAGAAGTATGCTCAGGTCACACAATGGATCTTGAACTTCTTGTTCCCAGAGAAGTCGGAATACCAATGTGTCAAGGGCATCCTAAAATAACCTGCACCCCCATGCTCCAGAAAGCCA
This sequence comes from Acomys minous, assembly GCF_964271855.1. Classification (NCBI taxonomy): domain Eukaryota; kingdom Metazoa; phylum Chordata; class Mammalia; order Rodentia; family Muridae; genus Acomys; species Acomys minous. The sequence continues at coordinate 73,734,437 of NC_140491.1, forward strand.
CCTTCTCCTGCCTGCACAGAGCACAAAGTCTCCTGGGATCTCATCTTGGTTGCTGGGATCAATAACCATTACGGAATAGATTTTGAAGGAGTGTGCTTTACTGCAATTAATCTAACTGAACTGCAACTCCAACCAGTGTTTTTTTCTGAGGGGTAAGTAGTAAAAGTAGCTGCATGTGTTTAGCTGGTGGCTATACCGTTTGCCCACTGTTGGGCCTGAGATGCTCAGAGGACTTGGTGACCCAGGGACATCATCTCTGAAGGAGAAGTCTGTGGAGTACACTCCGGCAGAATGAGCGACACAAACCATAGAAGTGAATGTTCGTGGGACCATGAGATGACCAATCTTTGAGGCTAACTAACATTTCCTGTAAGGTGTGCTTGCTCAACCACGGCTGCCCAGACGCTGCACTCTAGGGAACCTACAGATGTCTGTGGACAGACCTTCAAGCCAAAGTCAGAGATCGGCATTGCTGAGGGCGGAGCCCCCGGTGCTGGCCTTTTCGAAAGCTGCTCTGGAAGGTTCTCATGTGCAATCAAGGGTGAGAAGCACTGTTGGGGGGTGGCTCATGCGATAGCTGGGCTTGAGCCCCACTGTTGAGGAATCTCAGCGGAGGGACCTAACAAAGGCTGCTGGCCGGGAGAGTCAGCATTCCTCCTTGCCTCGAGCCATGGCAGCAAGTGCCAAAGTGTCTGAGAGCTCTTGGGTCAATCTGACGAGTCGTGGGTATGAGGCCAACTGCTTCGAGTGCCAGCTTTCAGGTTTCTGCCCAAACCCAGGCATAACAATAATCAGTCAACAAACACTTTGTGGGAACCCAACATGTATGTGTGTGGCGGTGGTGGGGGGGCGGCAGCAAATGGGACAAACTACGCAAGTGCAGATTCGGTCACTGGAAAAGTGGTTACCTCCAGATTTGGATGGCTGCAGGAAATGCATCACTGACTCCCAGTGTCACATAACTCTTGGCCTGATCAATACAATTGCTTGTCAAGTGGTTGGCTGGCTGAATGCAGAGCTGGGAATTGGAGTTAGGGTCTCACGTATGCAAGGCACATGCTCTACCCTGAGCTGTATTCCCAATTACTCCTGGTTTTGAGTTGCTATTGCATGGGACTGTCTATGAAACAGTGATCTGTTCATTTAGATTTCAAGACCTTACTTCACCTGCTTGGGACAGAGAGCAGAGAAATCCAAGAGCCAGCAGAAGCAAGCAGCACCATAAAGACTTACTGCATCTCCTTTTTCTTCTTCAGTGGGTCCATGAGGCGCAGCGTGTCTCGGATCACAGCCACCTTCACTTCTTCATCCACCAGGCTGGGGATATTTTCAAACACCCCTGGAGAGAGCTTGGAAGGTAAGGATTCTGAGTTAGAGCCGAACTGTGACCCAATTCTGATGCTTATGCCTAGGTGCGGCCAACTGGCTCAAATGGTTGTGCAGTTGGATATTTGGGCTACACCAATCCAGAGAAGAGAATTCTTAAACCTTCCTTTCATACTAGAACGCAATTCCCTTCTGTAAAATCTACAATGCACAAAGAGACACAACAGCACTGTGGTTTCTTTGCTATTGTTGTGATTTTATTGTGTTAGCCCAGGCTGGCTGCCAACTTGATATGTAGCTGAGGGTGGCCTTGAACTTGTGATTCTGCCCTCCCTCCCGTCTGGACTCCTGGATGACAGGTGTGCGTTACATGTCTGGTCTTAGCGCTGTGCTTCTTAGATTATCAAATTTATACATGCTCACTTTGTAAGAGTTGGGAATACGAAGAGGGCTGAAGAAAACTAAAAGAATCCAGATAATCCCCCCTCCAAACCCAGTAGCAATTTCAAGGGTATTTCCTCTAGCTCTTTCCTCTAGCTCTTTAAATGTGTTTTGGGGGGTGGCAAACACTGTTAAATGTACTGTTTATCTCAGTGGCTTGATCACGTCAACGTGGCTAACTCATAGTCATAGAATTTCAATTAGTTCATCTCCTGAGGCTAACTAATTAGTTCATGTCAAAACTGATGGAAAAGCTCGGCTGCTTCTAAGTTTCCCACCTTAAAAATGAGGAGAATGGCATGCTGGGAAATTACCATGGGTCAGAAGGTCTTATATTAATAGACTCTGCTTGGAGCTCAACAGAACTAAAATTATTTGACTTGAACGGAACTTTGCTGTGAAATTTCGAGGACAGCAAGTCTTGGGCAGCCAAGGGGACGCCGCCTCGCACGGGGCGGGGGAGGGAGGGGTCCGTGCTCTGCAGCAGCACGGTCCAGGAGGAGCTACAACCACTTACTTCGTACTCGTGCTCAATTCTCATGCTGGGGTTTGCGTTCACTTCAAGCAGCATCGGCTTCAGGTTTTTCATCAGAAGAATGTCAAAGCCTAGAATCTGGGCAGAGCAAACATAATTCAGAATTATTCCCTCTGGCCACAATTTCTTCTCAGGGATTGAGTACCGTATTAGGGCCATTAAGGGGAAAATAAATTCAAACTCAGTCTCCAACCTTGGCCTTGACCCTGATCTCTGTCCTCCACAGCCCTTGCTCCTCAGAGTGTACTTGTCGGGCCAAATGGATAGCAGAATTTTTTTTTTATGGAAACCTTTGTAATGGGATGCATTCCCACAGTGCATTGCAGCACTCTCTGTGTCATCCCAAGTGCCATAAAACAATGACCTCTTTCCTCTTTAACAGGCTTTTTATTATGTTAGGGATTACTAGCAGTCCATCAATTTCTCTCTTGGCCTTTTGTTCCACTCTCCTCTGTTAAGTTGCTTTTTGGCTACATCTCTAGAAACCTGAGGCCACCTTTCTTAACCTGGAGTGTGTGTGAGTGTCTTGTAAGATTTCAAAGCAGCTCATTCTCCAGGCTACATCATCTGAGTCAGTCACTCAGAGTAGACTGTGGCAGCTGCCCTCCCCTCAGTGAGGCAGATATAACCTCTTGGGGTGTGTGTGTGAGAGAGAGATGGGGGGAGGAGGAGGAGAAGGAGGACGGAGAGAACAGGGAGAGGTTTATTATAGAGACTATGACATAGGTGGGTACCAACCAAATTTGTAGAAGAGGTTTCTCCACTCCCTTTGCAGCTCCTAGGACCCCCTACAGCTGTGCATGCTACACACACACACACACACACACACACACACACACACACACACACACACCATCAATAACTATCTAACACACGATCGATTTGCAATCTCATTAGATCCTATGAAGACACTCTTAGAAGGAAGCAGAATTTGAGCCCCAGAAAGGACTGTGGGCTTCCTCAGTACTGGCTGCCTAGTGAGCGAGCCTGTTGGCTTTCACACCAAAATTGTGTGAGTATAAGATATGTGTCTGTGTCTCTTTGCTCAAAAAGCATTAAGTTTCCTGATGGTGACAGCAGAGCATACAGCCAGGCTGGAAAGCCACTCCGAGCATGGGACCCTGTGCAGCGACTCCACAGAGCACCACCAGAGGCCAGGGTGGTACCCAAGCCTCACTCCAGCACCACCTGTGCTTGAAATCAGCCCTGACCAGCCCGGGTGCGGCTCAGCCATCAGCCACCTGGCCTCTGAATTCCTTGCAAGTCTTCCCATCAGGCCAAGGCCATGTGCATCTTGCACTCACAGGCCTTTGCCTGGATAACTATGGACCCCTGAGATCCCTCCTAATGAGGTTCAGACTCGAACCTCAGATCAGGGATGGGGGTCCCTCATCTCAAGAGGTAATAACATCAGAGAACTTTTGAAAAAACAGACACAGCCTCAGAGTCTCAAAAAAATAATGCAGAGGATAAGAGGACAAAAGAGGAAAAAAGGCACAGTGACTACTTCTTCATCTATGGGCTCTACAGGGAAAGACGAGGGGGAGCCATTTGCTCATCCATATAGAATATGCATTAGTTAAATGACAATTATCAAACTGTAGCTTCATCTATATTAATGAAATCAAAGTCTGGATGGCCATTTTTGGGAACGATTCAAGATGAACTTATGTCTCAGTGAAGGGCAATCAGGATGAGGAGCAGGGGGAAAAAATCACCCTTGTACTATTTTTCTTCCCATGGTCATGAAAAGGAAGGCATGGGAATTGGTAAGAAGCTGCCGCATGTATTACGGATCTGCTTAATAATAAATGGCAAGTGGATGTGACTGATGAGGCCTTTAAGAGCCTGGTCACATCATCCGTGTAACCTGGGCCCCGGCCTGAGGCACGTGCTGCAGATGAGGCTGAGGACACCCTGACTTGTCTGCCTCGGCTTTCTGCTCTATGGACTTCCTACTTTACCAAAGCTGGGAGACTCTCTCCTGTTCCAGGCCCAGGGGACTATGAATGGGAAGGAATGCCAAGAACTGGAGCAGGGGGACAGTGAAACCTCTCCCGACAAGTTGGTCAGCACCCAGCAATGCCAACGCTTCAAGGACCTGAACGTGGGTGCATGGTTATGAGGGTACTGAGTCTTACATGGGCTGCTGTAGAGTAAGAAAGCCCTGGGCTCCCGTCTCAGCTCAGTTGCCCTCACTAGCTTGTTAGCAGGCATCTCTGAGCACTGCTCACTGAAAGATGAGCATTAACAGAGAAGCCCTGCAGCATCACCAACAATGCCTCTGAAAGGCAGCACCTAGCATGTGCTCGCCGTATAGAAGGTGATCTCTGCTAGCTTGCTTTCCAGTCTCCAGCGACGCCATCCACAGGAAGAGGCACAGGTGTGCTGCGGAGCCACCAGAGCCACTCCTATTCTAGTTCTCTGTCTTTAACTTATACGACAGAAAGCAAGCCTCTCGGTGGCTCTAGGTCCCACTGTCTTTATCTATAAAAGGGGGATAAGGAATTTCATTCATTCGTTGGTATGATATTTACTCAATTCTTTGTACAACCACGCACCATCAAGCAGGGCACACAGTGAAATACAGTCTGCAAAGTACTTGTCACACTGTGTGTTTCACCAAGGCCAAGCAATATTATATATTTTATTTATTTATTTATTTATTTATTTATTTATTTATTTATTTTTGTAACTTTAAGGACATCTGAATTATTTTCCTCTCAACAAGTTTGATGATGAAATACCCAGTTACCAGTGAATCTCAGAGTCACAGGACCGGGAAGAACTCGGGGTTGGATCTTGCCATTTAAAATCTGGGAATGTCTGAACTGGCAAAAAGCAAAGCAAAGCAAAGCAAACCAAACCAAAACAAAACACTGTCTGGATTTTTCTTGGTCCACAACTTCTCAAGATGGTGTACTTTTGGAAGAAGGAAGACAGGCAGATTGGATCAACTTTGGCCTATTTTTAATATGTCATACTTCCAGGAAGAGACATTTATTTATTTTTTTTAAATCACTTATCTCACCTAGTCCCTCCTCTTAGGGGACCCTCGGAAGCTGCAGCTTGGAAAGGAGAGGACCTCTCCCTAGGCCTCCCACACAGTTGTGGCACAAAAAGGGTTGTCGGATGGAGAGGTGGCTTTTCAGTCATGCGATTGTGTCTTGTGGAGCCGTACAACAATTACGTAGCTAGTGCCTCCCACCTGCAGCGTGTCCTGGGATTTAAAACATCTGCGCTTCACTGCAGACCGCTAGAAGCTTCAAACTGAGTTGCAGAGGGGCCTGAGCTGTAGACTCACACAAAGGCTTCCAGCAACTTCCCACAGAGTGTAGCTTCCCACAGAGTGTTCTCTTCCGAGGGAGCTACATGACCAGCTGAGCCAAGTATTCTCAACCAGGAGACCCAGGACTCCTCAGACTCCATATAACTACCTTGTCTCAGGCGTCCCAGTGAGTCCCATGACCCAGTGTTCAGGAATTTGTGCAACCCCACCCACCTCCACCCACTTGATTGTAAGCTACATTTAGTGCCTGTTTCAGACAGGGAGGGGCAGAAACAGTGGCACGTCACTTCCAACATCAAGTTAGAAAAGCGGGGTCCGAGGCGCTGCGGGAGCCGCGGGTTACCGTGCAGACATGGCCAAGTCCAGGAACCACACCACACACAACCAGTCCCACAAACGGCACAGAAGTGGCGTCAAGAAACCGCGGTCACAAAGGTATGAATCTCTCTAGGGGGTTGACCCCAAGTTCCTGATGAACGTGCACTTTGCCAAGAAGCACAAGAAAGGCCTGAAGGGCCAGGTGTGGTGGCACACGCCTTTAATCCCGGCACTCTGAAGGCAGAGGCAGGCCGATAGCCATGAGTTCGAGGCCAGCCTGGTCTACAAAGTGAGTCTAGGACAACCAGGGCTACACAGAGAAACCCTGTCTCGAAAAAAGAAAAAAAGAAAAAAAGAAAAAGGAAAAAAAAAAGAAAGAAAGAAAGGCCTGAAGATGCAGGCAAACAACGCAAAGGCAGTGAGTGCCGTGTAGAGACCATTTAAGGCCCCTGTGAAGCCTAAGGCCATTAAGCCCAGGATGCTAAAGGGCCCCACCGCAAACTCAGATGGCTTGCTTTCGTCGCTCACCCTAAGCTTGGGAAGAGGATTCGAAACTACATGGCCAAGGGTCGTAGGCTCTGCCAACCAAAGCTCAAGGTTCAGACCAAGGCAGAGGCCACAGCTCCAGCTAAGGCCCAGGCTGCAGCCCCAGCTCAGGCTCCCAGAGGTGCCCAGGGCCCTGAAAAGGCCCCATAGAAAAGGCTTCTGCTAATGTGAAGACAAATGGACTGGTGTGACACACCTACCTACACACTATTTACAGGTGACCAGTGTCCTATGCTGTTTTTTTTACAAATACACCAGAGACAAGATCTGTTTAAAAAAAAAAAAGAAAGAAAGAAAGAAAGAAAGAAAGACAGTGACTTCTGCCTTGGGGTGCTCTCTCTCACTCTGATAGAAGCCACCAGGATGTAAGAGAGAAAGGCTACAGTGACCTGATTTACCCCGCCGCCTGCCAGGCAGGACCTGAAGCCTGCTGCCACTATGGAGGAGGACCTTCCTCAGCGAGGCCCTGGGAGGACTGAAGCCCTGGCCAGCCTGTAAGGGACTTTAAGCCAAAGACACATCAGTTACCCCCAGATTCATTTTTTTTTTCTTTTGAGACAAGGTCTCACTATATAACTCTGACTGACCTGGAACTCTGCTATGTAGACGACACTAGTCTCTAACTCACAGAGAGCCACCTGTCTCGGCCTCCTGAATGCTAGAATTATACCCACCCCTAGATTTTTAAAGGTTTGTCATGTTGGGGTTTTTAGATCTATTTATTTTATTATTCTCTGTGCATGAGTATATGTGTATGTGTGAGTAAGTGTGCTTACTTGTATGTGTGTGCACCGTGTGTGCCTGGTGCCTGCTGAGGTAACAGAGAGCTGTGAGGCACCATGAAGGTGCTAGGAATCAAACCAAGTCCTCCGCAAGAGAACAAATGTTCTTAACTGCTGAGCCAGCTCTCCAGCCCCCACCCTTAGATTCTAGATCACCAGGACTGGTGAGACAACGGGCGATTGTTGTTTTGAGCCACTAGTTTGTCCCACGGCAATAGATAAGGAACACAGCACCCCTTTCCTCTAACATCTGCTTTGCTTCCTGTATCCCTTATCCAACCCATCAGTCAGTCTCCCTCTACCCTTTGCCTGGTCACCAGCTCCTGGAAACGCTTTCTAGGTCTGGCCCGGTCTTACTGCTGGTACCCCACCTCAGCTCTCGCCTTTCCCTGATTTCAGACTCACACCTTTAAATCATCTGGCACGTGATGGCAGAGTAACTTCGAGAATGCAAATAGAACACTGACACTCCCCTGCCTCATCTCTGCCTATTGAGGTTCAAGTCCTGTGGCCGTCCCTCAGCTTCCAGGGCTGGCTGGAACCTGTCTCACACAGCACCCTTACCTCCTCCCTCACGACCGCTCACTGTGGGTTCTAATTACAGAGCTTGCGTTTGCTCGCTGTGTCTCCCCCACCACTACTCTTCCCTTTCTGGATAATACTATTTCTTTGCCACTAGAAACAAAGCAACTGAAAATAACGCGTCTGCTATCTCCAGGGCTCACCATATTAGAGGAGGGCAGGCCATGGGCAAGGGAAGAACACAGACTGTGGCACAGGGGTCGTGGCACAGGGGTCCGAGGGGCCTGGTAGGAGGCCAGAGAAGGCCCTTCTAAGGCGGGATCCCTGGTCAGCCTCTGTCTTTGGACTCACACCCCCCTCTCACTGGGGCGTGAATGCCCCTCTTCCTCTCAGTGGAATGTCTTTTCTCTATGGCTGCCTTAAACATGCTCTTATAATGACTGGCTATTCTCAGTTTGATTGTAAGTCTTAGGGTGTGGGGTGTGTGTGTGTGTGTGTGTGTGTGTGTGTGTGTGTGTGTGTGTGTGAGAGAGAGAGAGAGACAGAGAGAGAGAGAGAGAGAGAGAGAGAGAGAGAGAGAGAGACAGAGAGAGAGAGAGACAGAGAGAGAGAGAGACAGAGAGAGAGACAGAGAGAGAGAGAGAGACAGAGACAGAGACAGAGACAGAGACAGAGACAGAGAGACAGAGAGAGACAGAGAGACAGAGAGACAGAGAGACAGAGAGAGACAGAGACAGAGAGAGACAGACAGAGACAGAGAGAGGATGATGGTGGTGGTGGTGGTGGTGGTGATGTCCTGCCCTGTTGAGAGTTTTTTGTTTGCTTATTTTTTGTCTTTTGTTTTATTTGGAGTTCTTGGATTGTGAGCTTTTGTTAGGTTTAACCAAATTTGGAAAGTTTCAGCTACCAGCTCTTTAAATGTTCGTTTCTCTTTTGTCCTGGGACCACAGCTGAACATATAGTAGCCTCCTTGGTGTGGTCCACACTTTCCCCTGTTCCTGTTCCTCTCTGTTTAATTCTGCACAGTTCTGCTGGCGTCTTCAAGTTCACTGTTTTGTTTGATGTTAATCCCAGTGAGTGAAAATTTCTCATCATTAATAAGGTTTTATTTTGTTTGTTTTCTCACTGCTTCTTCATTTATTTTTAAGTTAGGGTTTTACTATGTAGTCTAGGTTGGCCTCCATCCTCCTGCCTCAGCCTCCCTGGTGCTGAGGTTACAGATGTGGACCACCATGCTTGGCTTGGGTTTTAGTCACTTTAGAAGTTTCATTTGCTCTTTTTAAGGACTTCTAGCTCTCTCTCTCTCCATTAAGGTAACATTTTCCTTAAGTTTTGTACATCATTATAATTATTTTGTCTTTCATTTTCTGCTAGTTCCATCGTCATTAAGACTTTGAATTAAGCTGGGTGTGGTGGTGCACGCCTTTAATCCCAGCACTTGGGAGGCAGAGGCAGGTGGATCGCTGTGAGTTCGAGGCCAGCCTGGTCTACAGTGTGAGTCCAGGACAGTCAAAGCTACACAGAGAAACCCTGTGTCAAAAAAAAAAACAAAAAAACAAAAAAACAAAAAAACAAACAAACAAAAAAAACCAAAACACCAAAAAACCAACAAAAAAAACTCCGACTTTGAATTAATGAATGCCTGTCCCCACTTTCCTTCCCATGTGCGCTGTTTAGTGATTTCTTACATTGGATGCTGGGCACCGTGAAAGTACCATAGTTCTGCTTCAAGGCTCTGGGCTTTGTGCTGCAATCAGTCTTTGCAGAGTCTGATTCCTTAAAATCTTGTTGCTTATGGCCCACAGTCACCCCCACCCATGGAGGCAGAACAGCTTTGCCGTCTCCACTGAACACTCCCAGTAACAAGCAAGGCTGGAACTGCTCCCTGTCCTGACCTTCAGAGGGTCACCTGATCAGTTTCAGGTCATCCTTTCCCACCTTTGTAGATGGACCCTACAAACACACACACACACACACACACACACACAGAGGCATGCATGCACACACACACGAAGATTTCTGGGGCTCATTCCTGACTTAACCAGTGACTTTCCAAGATCTAGCTCACAGCACCAGTCACTTTCCCTGAGGTCACCCGGGTCTGTGTGGCACCCCATCCTTGTCCCATGCTCCAGGCAGAAAACAGGGACAGCAGTAGGATCTGCTTTGCTTCCTTCTTTTTCTTGGGGCTCACTGAGGAAAGCCACACCCACCACCCAAAGCCCGAACCGCTTTACTCAGATAATCCATTTCTATATGTTTCTGGCAGCCTGGTTGTTTAAGGTCAGTCTTTGTGGCCCAGAGCTGTGAATTTCAGGAGGTGACAAGTCAACAGCGACTAAAGTAAGAGAGCAGGTCCTGTTTGAAGGGGTAGCAAGAGCATTCTAGAAGAAATCATCAAGAGCAGAGGCCACTTTTGAATGGCAAAGTGTATGGCAAGAAGGACCGTGACAGGAGTCGAGTTCTGAGGGAACGGGAAGGGTGGATAAGGCAGCGCGGCACACAGCAGCCAGCACTGGGAGGACACTGAGGAAGCCGCTGCAGGGGTTGAGCAAGGGAGGGTAACGGAGCCTGACCTGTGCTTCTAAAGGTTCCTGTTGGCCACCGCAGGGCTGTTTGTGGGCTGCCTGGGATGGAAGAGCTAAGGATGATTTCGGCTCCTGGTCTGTGTGAATGCTGCTCGCTTACTGGAACCGGAAGGACAGAGGATAGCAGGCTGTGGGAGGGAAGGCGAGAGTTTGCTTTTGACCCCGGTGTTTGGGTGCCCAGGAGCTAGCTCGGTAGGAAGTGTAAGTGGGCAGGTGGGACATTTCAGCCCGGAGCTCAAGCAGAGGTCAAGATCAGCAGTATGAATTTAGAACTCAACAGCATGTGGCTGACCCCTAAAGTCCCAGGGCAGGGTGGGACCACTTAGGGAGCGATGGTAGATGTACAAAGACAGATTTCCAAAACGGGATTCCCCGGGGTCTCCAGTATTGACGGGTCCAGGGGAAGGGGCCGAGGAAGAGCAACCAGGAAGGTGTCAGGGAAGTAGGAGAATGTGGGACCCCTCACCACCTGCTGGGAAAGTCCTCTTTATTGCCTTGAATCACTTGGGCCTCCCCTCTCTGGGAGCCTTCGGTTGGCAGTTAACTCTCCCCAGCCTGTGTGTGCCCTTGGACAGTGTGCCGTCCACGGGGCGGTGATGCTCCCCGTGATGTTTCCACACTAAGTAGAGCACCCTTTGGAGGCACTGGCCTTGTCCTGTCCTTGGCCGCATGCCACACACCTATCTCAGGTCTTGTCTCAGTGGGTACGCAGGGGGCCTGCTGGATTCCAAAGGGGTGGCCAAGGAAGGCTTTGTAGAGAAAGAAGGTCTCGAGCTACACTTTGGAAGGCAGTGAGTGTGGAAACCGGTGAACAGGAGAGAACAGACCAGGCTGCCCAAGACAGAGGAGAAACCAGTGGTGCAACCAGGAAAGCACTGGTGATGCCCAGGGGAGACGAAACAGACCCGGTATGGGAGGACCACGGCGGAGGCACAGGCAAGCTGGTGAGCCAGGCTGGGAGGTTTCCAAATGTGAAACACCATCATCCCAGTTAACCTTAAAACAAGAACAGTTGCCAATTCATCATAACTTCAAGGTCCTTCCTCGTGGGTAGGTGTGAAAAGTGTTGTCATAGGCAGCAGCCAGGGCAATAAAGAGGCAAACTCTCACTTATTAAGTGGCCGCTGTGTGCTAGGGACTGTTCCCCACAGCTCTCTCTTATCGGAGCATGCAGCAGCCCTGGGAAGAAGCTACAGACGACGCGCACTACTTGTCGCTAAGGAAACCCGGAGTAGGAAAGGTTGGCTTCTCAAACTCACTAGCTACAGTTGCTGTCAGCGGGAGCTGGGAGAAGCATCTGAGAAGGAAACCCCAGCCCTTGACCACAGCCCCCTCACACACACTTACACACACCAATTCTCAGTTTCTGCCTGGTGGAGTGTCTGGACTGTGGGGTAAGGAAGCAGGCAGAGAGCAGAGGAGCAAGAGGGTCATGCTAGGCCTTAGGAAAGCTATAGCTCTAGACATCCAATAGGAGGGTCATGGCCAAGGACAAAAATAGACACGAGGAACAAGAGAAATATACTGACCAAGCCACAGGGTGGGGAAGAGACTTTCTTAGAGCCAAGCCGAAGGCCTCCGTGTGTGTGTGTGTGTGTGTGTGTGTGTGTGTGTGTGTGTGTGTGTGTGTGCGCGCGCGCGCCTCATGATGGGCTACACCCGGCCTGACCCTGTATTTAAGCCAGGGTCACACTGCTGCCCTCAAGACGGCAGATGTGAGGTTCTGGGACTGCGGCTGCCTGGTCAATGACAAGGGAGAGGCTGGAATGACAGGGCAGCTGTGTTCCTCCGTGGCAGATTACAGGAAATCTGACCGCAGCGGAGGGGTGCCAGCTGTTGCTTGGCCACCATGTTCTCCGAGTCATTACTGTGGTTGTGGCTAGAACAGGGTCACAGTCACACGCCTCAGACTCAGAGCAGTTTGGTTAGCTAGAGTTCATGTTCTGCAGTGCTGCCGTCTGGCCGGGCCTTGCTACAAGCAAAAGGGGGGCTACCCAGCTAAGAAAAGGCTTCCTGCATTTGTGCAGGGCCTTGGCGGTTTGCAAAGCACTTCCTAATCCTTATCTCACGTGAGGCAGATGAGGAAAATGAGTTCCTGAAGTTAAGTGACTTAGGACACATGGCAAATGGACCTCGGAATCGCACCATGGAGATCTGCTCAGGTGTCAGGAGCTGAGCTGACAGTATCTTAAAAAGTGATTCAATTCAAACAAAGCAAGCAGGAGTGGACTCGGCTGGGGTGGGGTACCAACTCCTCTCCCTCACCGTGTGTCTGAGATGCACAGCCAACAGATGCTAAGCAGAAACCACTTTTCACCCATATCACTTCCCGACGCGCCCACGCGGGTGTGAGTGTGCAGAGAGAGTCTAAGTAGCACTGGGTGCTGAGAAAGACCCCAACACTCACAAACCTAGAAAGGCCTTCATTCCCAGCCTGTCTCCTCACCCTGGGCCTGGGAGCGTTTAGTGTGGTCAAGCAGTGGCAGATGGTCATGAGGCTCTGGGCCCGTCTGCTAGATGTGACCTGACCAAACCAGCGGCTCTGGATCTGGGCTTTCAGTCCCCTTTAGCTGGCCCTGCCCCAGCCCTGATGGCTGCCTGTTGTTGCCTGTCTACTGCAAGGCTCACACATAATGACCACCCCAGTCCCCACCCGTCCCTGCTGTGCTACGATGATCATGCTGGGCTCTGTGGTTTGGCCATGCTTGCCTGGCCCCATGGGATACTCCTAGCATAGCTGTTACTGCCAAGCAGGCACGACCACGCCATACTCAGGGATGAACCCTGCGTGTGACCACACCACAAGTGACTCCTGTGCCCTCACTTTGTAATGGCCTGGGCCAGGACTTCTTTACCCTGGCACTGCCTTGAAGTCTTCCTCACCAGCCCTTTCTATCCGTCTCCTATTGGCTACCAGACACATGTGCTTAGGAACTGAAGGCCTTTGGGAGCCTGGGGGGACCACAGATGGGACTCTAGGGGACAATTACCACTTCCTGCTTCTCCTACTGCCTTGGTTCCCCTCCAGGGACTTTCATCTGATGCCCCTGCTGATGAGGGACTAGCCCTGAGCAGCCTTTCTGGATTTGAGGCTACCCAGCCTGCGCATGCGCCTGTGAGTGGGTATCCACCCGTGAGAGACAATGCTCCGAGCCCTCTCCTCACTCTTGCTCCTTCCTGTCTGTGCCCCTCCAAGCACAGTCAGGAAACATCCAGATCTTCCTTGACTGGGAGAAAAAAAAACTATACATAAAAAGAAAAATCTGCGTACTTAGGTGCTATGCACCAGTGCAAGCGCAGTCCCAGGAATGGGACTGACCTTTGAACCGTAGCCCATGAAGGGGCAGGTGCTTCAGGAGACTGGGGCTTTTATGATGCTCAGAAGCAGGTCAGATAAGGCAGTGTCCTGTCTGGGGAGTAGTCATACATGACCATGTGTAGGTTTAAAAACTGAGGGAATGGTCAACATTTCAGAAGAGTGCTTCTGAAGAGGACAAGTTGGGGACGGAATAGGGAAGAACAGTGGGTCAGGGTGCACACACACACACAATTTCAAAGATTGGGTGGAGAGGCTCCCAGAGGCTCATCTTATCCTCTCTGGTCTGACAGATCTGGTGGCAAGTGAGTGCCTGGTCTCTATGCCTCTATTCCATCCGTGACATCTGTTTTTAAAAGCTGTTTTTACATCATTTTCCATTTTCTTTTTACAAACTAGCTGGTTGCTCAAGTCAGTTCTTGCTAGAGTCCCCAAGACACGTGTCAGTGAACATCATAGACAGCTCCAAGGATGGTCTTGCCTGACATCCTGACAATGTTTGAGGGTGCAGGCCCACGCCCAGGCATTCTCTGAGTACCTCTTCCTTGGCATTTCCCACATGCTCACCCCTGACCAAGCTTCTCCGTCTTTGTTGGTTCCCTGCCTCTGTCCATCCTTCTGTAAGTGGAGGTGTCACAGGAGGTGTCTCCATACCCTTCATGCCTCAGTCACTACTGTGGAAGAGTTCCCAGCTCTTTCTCCAGCCCACCCCTGTCTTTCCCAGATGCCAGCCCAAATGTCCACATATACATATATATATCCTCTCCTTTTGGCTGCCACACAGGCATTTTACCTCCATTTCCTGGCCTTCCCTGCTAGCCTGATCCACATGTCGAGAGCCCAAGACATGTGTCTGCATCTCAGCTGCCGCTCTTCTCTCTGCCTCCATCTCTTCTCTTTCCCTGGACCACAGAGTCACCGAGACCAAGCCATCCAACCTCCTCAGATGGGACTCGGCTTTACCTGACGCCTTCCTGTTCAGCGCCAGCATCTTTTCCTGCTTGTATACAGGCACTTATCTCATTGGCAGTCTCCTCGAAGGCAGCCTTGGCTCAACGCGTACCCCACGGATCACGGAACCATACGCTTGAGGATATAGAGATCTGAGTCCGACCCAACCCACTTATAACCCTCTGATGGCTGCCGCTGCCCCCCAGCCTCTCCACAACTTCCCCCACCTCATCTTCTCTCACCTATGCCTCAAAGCCCACCCCTACCCACACTGAAGTTCTTTTGGTACCTAAAACATGCCAGGCTTCCCTCTGAACGCCAAGGCAGCGCATCTCCACCTGCAGCATTTTGTGGCTATCCCTCGCCATTCCTCCCTGCTCGCCTCGGCTTCCAAGGGAACTGCCATTTCTTTCACCATGCCTTCCTGGACCAAGCCAGGAACGGCAGAAGAGTCCACCACCCCATGGCACCCCGTCCATTTCCTATTTGATTCTACCACTTGTGACACTCTATTGACGGCTTCTTAATGGCTCTCTCCCACTATGGATTCTCGGCTTGGGGCAGCAAGGGTTCTACGACAACGCCTGACCTCCTACCAAGTAGGCGCAAACAACTGTTCAATGAATGAAGAATGTATGCATGACGTATGTGCTCTCACAAGAAGCTTCCAGGTTTATATAAAATGAAGGGAAGTTGCTCGCCCCCAGTCACCTAGGAAGAGAGAGCTGGAAGTCGGGTTGGACATCTAACACCAAGGCCTAGAGCAGCTGCCACCTGTAGCCCACCCCTGTCTGTCCTGTCCATCCTTGATTCCACAGCAGGACAAGGAGCCCATCCTAAGCCCAGTCAGTGCCAGAACTCACGGTGGATGGTGCCATGGTTACCTGGAAGCAGGTGGGCCCCGGCCTCCCCGTAGGGATGTCTGACTGGTAGAAAACTTTGAGCTCCGGGGTCAGGGCGATGACAGTCTTAATAACTAAGGAGATGATATCAGACCAGACTTTCTTGATGTCCACACCTTTGGAAGACAGTCTACACAGAATGCTGGAGAAGGTCCTCTTGCTGCCTGTGTTGGCGCTGTCAGAGTGGACGAACTTGCCACTGTGGATGTTCAGCGAGTAGTTGGTCAAGTGCATGAACACATGGTGCAGGTTCTGGGGGTTGGGCTCTTGGTACGGCTCTGTACAAAACCTAGAGAGTCCATCTTTGGCTATATAAATCTCTAAGGGGTCCAAGGACTTTAGCAAGACATACAGGCGGATATCAAACTTGAGCTTGTCAATCAGGAGAGGCTTGCGGATGTACTCCTGGACCACGGCCGGCCTGCTCTGGAGCGTCCCGGTCAGGCGAACGTCACTGGGGTCTTTAATGAGGTAGATTCCATCACCCTGACAACCACTATCGGGCTTCACAATAAAAGTGGGCTTCCAGGAGGGGTCACCGTCCTTCACCATTCGGACCTGGGAAGGAGGGAAGGAGCCATTAGTGTGTGTCTGAGATACCCCCTTCCTGAACGCTCACCAGCACCTTCCTCGCAGGTGACACTGTCTGGGGGTACAGTGACATAGGACTTGTCCTCAGTCCTGTGGCTCGAGAGTGGGGGTGGAACATGGGTTAGAAGGACAGTCAGAAGACCTGAGCTCAAGCCATGTCACCAATCCTTCGTTGCATTCTTGGTACAAGTCACACAATGAATAACAGACACAGTAGCGTGATAGTTTGTGAGAACCTGTGATGAGCCAAGTGGCAGGTACTTTACACTAGTTACCTCATCGCACCCTCTCAGAAAACATGGCTGTTAAGAAGGGATGCTGCTGTTGCTATGTGTGAGAGGAAAGAGTAAGCCTCCCTGGGTCCAAGCCCTGGCGCTGCCATTTACAGAGCAAACTATTCATCTGCCTTCCATACCTGTTACGCAGAACTAAGATTGTCCCTTTGTTTTTTTTTCTTTCTGGATCTTGTTTGTTTTGAGACAGGGTATCTTGTCCAGCCTGGCCTTGAACTTTTCTATAGCTAAGGGTGACCTTGAACTCCTGACCTCCCATGGGCTAGGATTTCAGGTAAGCAAACATCACACCTGGCCTATGTGGTGCTGGACCCTGTGCATGTGCTAGGCAAGTATCCGAGCACCTGAGCGGGCTAAAGACTCAGTGAGAAAATAAACTTGCCAGCTTAACTGGGAGATGTGGTAGAGTTGAGACCGAGCCCTGGACTGATGATCTAAAGCCCTGTGCCTTCCTCCATGTTCCTTTCAACCCTCAATGGGCTGGGCGCAGTACCAAAGCCTGAGCCAGCACATGAGAGACAGATGGGTTTTTGGTTTATGGCTTGACCTATCTCGAGATCTGTCTGGGCCTTTCAGGAACTAGGTTCTGCCATTGGCAGCAGCTACCCTCCTCCTGGATCCGTGACCATCTAGGCACTTGGCTAGGACCCGTGGTCGTGTATAATTTATAGGTACCTGATTCCTCCAGGCTATGGCTTCTAGGTACTCCCCTGAAGCTGACTTGCTGGAAACTTGACCCCTATATGCATATATTGATGGCATCTCAAGGTGGATACTTGGCAGGTAAAGTTGGAGAAGCTGTAAGAGTGGAGCCCCATGACAGCACTGGCAGCTTCATAAGAAAGGGCTACTGCTGGCTAGCACATTTGCTGTGTTCTGTCCTGTGATGCTCCCTGCCACCTGGTAATGCAGTTGGAAGCCCCCTTACCAGCTACCAGCATCTTGACATTGGACCAGCCAGGCTCAGGGACACAGACGGCCTGAGACTGGGTGCTTTGGGAAACTATAGGGACAGAACTGTCAAGAGAGGAGATTTTTTTTGTGGGGACACCTGAAGATGGACACCTTAATCTCTGCAGCTCCTGGCATGGAAGCGCTGTTCTGAGCTGTCACCAAGGGCAGTGCCTGGCAGGCGGGCAGAGTCGGTGATGGTCCAGTGCTGGCCTCCCATCAGCCTTTGCCTTTGCTGTGTAAGCCTGACCCAGGCCATCCGCACTCTGGAATGTACTTATCTCTTTGACTGGCCTATATTTCTAACTGAAGCATTTGCCGATTCCTTGGGCTTGTAAAAGATCCTTAACAATGGAGAAACACTTAAAGCCTTAATAATGGTTCACATCAATTGTTTCCTCTACGTCAGCAGGATTCAGAAAGGAGCTTCGCAGGAGATCAATGCGGGCTCCTGGGCCCTCCATAGAGCCTTTCCTGCAACGGTGACCTTGATGCTACTTAATATTCATCCAAGGCGTCCACATGCATGTCCACATTCATGGCTTTTGCGGTAAATATGAGTGCTGTGGGCAAATGGCAGGCACGGATCAGCAAGTGAAAAATGTCAAGTTTGCACTGATGCGTAATTTTTCCCTCTGGAAAGCTTTTGCTAGGCAGATGATACTAACAGTTCAATATATTATCAGGAGTGATATTTTCTCCTTTGAATTCGGGGTGTGTGCCTTAAATAAATTAAACTACACGGTCAATAGTCACTGTCATTCATTACACTGTTAAATATTTCTTCCGCTCCTTGCCAGAGTCGTCATTACAAATCAAGATTATTAATTCTAATAGAATCGCTGAATTTTCGGAACCGAAAAGGATCCCTGGAGACCGACGTCATCCCATCCACTCAATTCAAAGGAGAGTCTGAGGCTGAGACTGAGAAGCGGTGGAACTTGCCTGGGGTCCCCTAACTGGCTAGTGGGGCAGTCAGGATGAGAACCCAGGTCTTTTGATCCCACCTCAGGTTCACTGTGCCAGGGTTACTTTGTATAAGATGAAATCAAAGACCTGTTTTTCTGATTACTATAGGAAAGGCTCTCTTAATAGCTCAGACAGTATGGATAGCTGGGCTCTGACCTCGCCCTAAACATGGCTGTCTTGGAACTGTGTCTATGGATTCTGAGCTGTCCAGGATACCGCAGCTTCAAACCGTTTGTCTGGGTTCCGAGTGTGTCCAGAAGTGCCACAGCCTGGCTCAGTCGTCATAGTAACTGCTGTGTAAGCAGGACCTGAGTCTGATGCCCAGCACCCACATAAAGAAAGCTGGGCATGGTTGGTGTAAGCCTGTAATCCTAGCACTAGGGAGGCAGAGCCAGGAGGATCCCTGGGGCTCTTGGGCCAGCCAGGAGGAACCTGGGGCTCAAAGGCTAGCCGGCCTAGCTAACTGGTGAGTGACAGGCTCCGAAGAGACCTTGTCTCAAAAACAAAAAGGGTGAAGAACAACTGAGAAAGACATCTGGCTTTGACCTCTGATCCCCACACCCATGCATGCACAAGTGCTGGGTCTAGAAAATGAGGGCCCCTCAGCCACTTCTTTAGCAAAGACAAAAAAAATCAGAATTAATATCCTCTGATTTCTGGTTTTGCTCAATAGACTCCTTTTTCCCTCCGATGACTGATGTTAAATATATAGTTTCTATCTCTGGCCCCAACCTCACCCTCACTTCCCACTGAAGTTCTGACTTGATTTCGTCTGAGACCTGAATATGCGATTCTGACGTGGGCACTGAGAACCCCCCGGGCTAGAGCAGGTTAAGCCAAAATCCCATCTGAAGCCACTATGTGAAATGAAGTTCTATGCCTTAGTGTTGGCCAGGATGTGAGGAGGACAGCTCTTAAACTACAGCTGATGGTATCTCTGGTTTATCCAGCTCTGCTGTCGGATGTGAAATCCATTATCTTGTAACTGTATACACGGATGGCTGAGAGAGATACACAGAAGATGCAGGCTGCGTTGCCTGGCACGCAGGAGGCCTGTTGAAAATTGTCTGCATCTTTTACTGCCCCCTAGTGGATATTGTGGAAAGGCAGCTGAGAAAGCCAGCCTGTTCACATTTCCAACATTGCTTAAGCAGGGTTTTATTAGAGTGAAAATGGAAGGGAATGCATTCCGCAAGCAAGACCGCAGCCTTGAGGACTCTGTGCAGAGAAATAAGGCAAACGTAAAAGGCCAGGTACTGTAAGATCCCACTGTACAAGGTCCCCAAGAAATCAAATTCTTAAGAATTTGAAATAGGGCTGGGGAGATGGCTCAGAGGTTGAGAGCACTTCCTGCTCTTCCAGAGGTCCTGCGTTCAATTCCCAGCAACCGCATGGTGGCTCACAACCATCTATAATGAGATCTGGTGCCCTCTCCTGGTGTGCAGTCATACATGCAGGCAAAACATCGTACACATAATAAATGAACAAATCTTTAAAAAGAAAAAAAAGAATAAGCGTAAGGGGTTGGGGACGGTTAGTAGAGTTAGTATTTAATAAGGACAGAATTTCAGCTACTCCAGATCTAAATAAACTCTACAGCTGGGTGGTGGCAATGTATTTACCACTGAACTTTACACTCTCAAAATTATGAGGCTACAGGTGAAGAGACAGCTCAGCTGGCGGAGCACCGGCAGCGCAAGCATGTGGACCTGAGTTCTAGTCCCAGCAACCAGGTGAAAAGCTAGGCGTGTACAGCGTGCCTGTAATGCCAGAGTTGGGGTGGGGTGGGGAAGTCCTCTGACTGGCCAGCACAGCTGAACCGGTAGTCTGAAAAGCTCGCATGGAAAACTAGCAGAAGAGACACTTGGCAGCAGGTGCTGGGCTCCACATGAAAGCAAACACATACCCCCACCCCCACCCTCGACATGTGAGAAAAAGTGATGAGGCTGGCGAACTTTGTTATATGTATATTCACTCCACTTAGACTTCAGTAAGTTGAAAAATTGAAGACCAGAAAAATCTGGATTTTGGCTTCAGTGTTGCTAGGATATTTCTGAGTGTCATGTGGCCCCGGATAGTCACTGGACTGACTTCCGTGCTCAGCTGTGTTCATCTGTGGAATCAAGGGTTCATTAGAAGGTCCCAGGTTCCAGCTAACAAGTGCCGAGCAGGGCTTTATCCTGACATCACCTCTGCTGAAGGCTGTGTCACCAGCACGCAAGCAGCATTATTCACGTGGAGAGGTCATGCTGTGCTTTACCAACAGCACCAGGGATGATCTGTGAGAGCAGGGATTTGGATGGGAGATTTATAATGCATTTGAGGCAGTCAGGCAGGGCATGTGGGGGAAGCAAGCCAGAGTACTCGGAGGGAGGAGTCAGCAGCTAAACTAGAAAGCCACAAGCATCGAGGGGCAGGCATGGGGACATGTTCTGAATTACGATGACACCAGCCAGGGATGTCAAAGCTGGTTAGAGTCAAGCTTTGTCACACTGGAGGATCTGCATTCTGTCATATAACAACCCAGGACCTTGGTGTCATGGGCACAGGCTGTGGATCTTCAGGACAAACTAGGCTTTGATAGAAGAAATAGATGTGACAATGTGTATATTGGGCAGGACACAGGGGCCCAGTCCTGACAGCTGTGGGGTCTGAGACTGGTACCCAAGGGAATTCCAACACTTGACAATACAAGACTACTTCTGAGGCCAAATAAACCTGAAGCAGTTGTCATGTAGGTGGCTGAGGCCAAACAGGGAAGGCAACAAGGGCTATTGAGGGGACAAAGTGGGAGGTGCCCTGGGGTGGTTGCAAAGAAGAACTTGAGCAGACAACAAAGCAGGAGAGAGCAGGAGACAGGAGACTGCTGCTGATGGAGACCAGCAAGGGAATGGTCACCAGTGTCAGGAGTAGACACAAGACTCTCACTCACAAGATCACACAGGATCCCCTCCCACTCATGAGAAGACACAAGATTTCCTCCCACTCATAATTCCCTCTCACTCATGAGATCACACAAGACTCTCTCCCACTCATGAGATCACGCAAGACTCCCACTTATGAGATCACACAACACTCCCACTCATGAGATCACGCAAGACTCCCACTCATGAGATCATACAAGACTCTCCCACTCATGAGATCACACAAGACTCCCACCCATGAGGTAAGCGGCGGGGGTAGGGGTTGGGGAGGGGGTTGGTGGACAGCTCCCGACACTATGGGTCAAGTGTGCACTGTTCAAAACACTTGGTCTTGTTTACCCTTCACAATCATCTTATTTTATAGACCAGAAAACTGAGAGCCAGAGATGTCTAGTAACCTGCCAAAGGCAACACAGGCCATAGAATGTGGGGCCAGGGTTTGAACTCAGGCAGGTAGATTCTAGACTCCATGTCCAAAATGAATAAATTACCCTGGGTGTGAGAGTGAGCCAGACTGAAAAGGACCTTGACTAATACTTTGGGGAGTCTGGATGCTACTCTGCAAAGGTGGGGACTTCAAAAGTGTTTTTGAGAAGGAAGAAACTCTAGTGTGTGTTACAGAAAGAGCCTTCAGTTGCTGGATAGAGACCGTACTGGTGGAGCCAGGCGTGGTGGCACACACCTTTAATCCCAGCACTCGGAAGGCAGAGGCAGGCGGATCTCTGTGGGTTCTAGAGAGAGAAGAGTTCATGATGGCTGACACAGCAAGCTGACGGCTCATCTTGAACAACAGGCAGGAGGCAGTGAGAGCAGACTAGAAATGGCATGAATCAACTCACCAAACTCATCTCTAGTGACCCTTCCTCCAACAAACTGTGCCTCTTGAACCTTCCCAAACAGCGCCACCAGCTGGGACCAAGTGCTCAAACGCGTGCGCCTATGGAGGACACACTCGACAAATCCCCACACTCGGACTTAGGTGTCCAGAGTTTGGGAGAGAGCTGTGTGGTCACCAGATGATGCCAGCTGCCACAGACCATGAACTGGAAAGGGCACAGAGGTCATGAGGCTCGTCCTCTCAGAGCTTGGCCTGCTGACGACTGATGGAGCTTCAGCTAGAGACAGACACAGGTGCCCGTGAGAGCTGCCACGTGGGAGATCTGAGATGATGCAAGGAGACGTCTTGCCACGAGGGCCCTGCAGACCTGGACAGGGCCAGGGACAGTAGCACTGAGACCGAGGGATGACACAGAGAAGAGGTGGGTTGCCAGGGATCTCCTAGTAACCAGATGGATAGAAATAGGTGCGGGGGAGGGGGGGAAGATCACAGGCTTTGGGGTTTCAGGAGACAAGGAGGGGGTGCTATGCCAGGCACAGCTTGAGGGGATACGGGAAAGAGCTGCTATCACTGGGGAGAAGTGGAGGGGGAGGGGTCCTCCCACGCGAGTGATCCTCAACTGGTCATCAGCTCTTATCACAAAGTTAATTTCAGGTTCTGTAACCTTGTTCCTTAACTGGGTTGTTCAATATTTCCTCAAGAAAACTAATTTTGATGCAGAAAATCACTAATCTGGAAAAAGGGAAATACGAGGTGCTGTCTGGCAGGAGGAGACCTGGAATATTAAGCTGGGATACAGGATAGCTTTGCTGGGGGGTGGGGGGGTAGGAGGGTGGGGGGATAGGGGGTGGGGGGGTGGGTAGGCCCTGACACCCTCAGCTCTGACTTGACGGAAGCCAAGGACCACATGGAAAGGGGGGTGCCCCCCCCCCGTAACTGGCTCTGAAAGGATCCCAGGTAAGAGAACCCAAATTGCAATTTTTAAATTGAAAACAAAATGCCCTGGAGCATTATCACGGATGAGTATTGGTTTAAAAGAAATAGTGCTAAGTATTCCCGCGGAGCTGTTGCTGGCCACTCATGTGTGACATGGCTTACATGGAGAGGCCCTCCTTTGGCGGCAGCCCTGATGCACCCACTCCAGCGGCCTCCCCCCACCCCCCCACCCCGGTCCCTTTTTCAAGCCGTCATGTGTGCTTGCCTTTCTGCCCCACTTTGCTTGCAGAATTCCTACCCAGCATGCACAAGCCTAGCTCGTGGGAGTGCTGGCCTGGCTTGCAACTCTCCAAATGGATCTTTTTCTCTCTACCATGCTGCCCCGCCCCCAGCTGTCCCATCTCTTCACACTCAGCCCTTCAAGACCCAGGAAGGAAATGTCACTGCACATGTGTGCATTTGCGCAGGGCACTTTATAAACTGACAAACCAAGGCCAGAGGCCCAGAGGCTTGGCCAAGGCTTTCAAGTAACTAGCAGCAGAGACAGAACTGAAACACAAAATCTTGAGACTCCCAGGCCAGAGTTTCTGTCTACCAGAAAGAACTGGGGGACTCTGAAGTTTTTTTTTGGAATCAGCTCTCTCATTTGGAACAACATGTGACATCCGTGGAGTGGTCCCACACATTTCTCTGCAGAGGAATCTGTGTTTTCCAAGTCACCGTTCCACAGAAGACAAGGAAACAGGCCTAGAGCAGGAGCAGGGAGCCTACAGCTGCGCAGGCAGCAGATGGAGTGGAAGCTGCAGCCCGGCCTTTTCTTTGGAAGATGCCCTCGGTTTCACCTGAGAAGAGGGCACAGTATCGCATAAACTGCACAGAGAAGCTAGAGCCGGGAGGCCTCCACCGTCTCTACCTCCAATGCCTGCCGTCAAGGCGATTTAGTGGACGGCACTCTTGGTGCGTGCAACTTTACATGGGGCAGAATCTATCCATTGTTAGGGAGCAACCAAAAAGCCACTTGAGAACACAACTGGGGCCATAAACTGTGCCTAATAGGAAGGAACTGGTCATTGTGTGTTTGTCCGGTTTCCTGACGCTGCCCTCAACACCAGCCTCCTCATGCTGCAGATCGCTGCACTGAGGACACCAGCCCTGAGGTCACTCCCTGCCTTTATTGACACACTTCCCCATGGCTCCAGCCCCAGTTAGCTCTCCACCCATCCCTACTTGGTTTCCCTAAAAAGTGCACACTAAGCCTGACTTGCATGGCCTGAGGCATGCAGTCCCAGAGGCCTGGGGTGGTTGGTGTCTGAGTACGTGAAGGACCGCAAGCTGCCGCTTCCTTTTGTGGCCAAGGCCTGAGTGCCTACTGGGGACAGTAGGATTGATTACCGGGCACAAGGCTTTGAAGCCAGACAGGTGTTGATTCAAATCTCAGCACACACTTTCTAGGAAAATGTGACTGTTTCTGTTCCTGGGTAGTTTGTGAAGAAAACTTTAATTTAGCTCACAGCTCAGAGGGTCAAGGGCATCTCATCAGCTCTTGTGAAGGTCGCATGGCAGATGACATCCTATTCGAGATCACGTGGCCAGACCGGAATCCAAAGAGTGACTCAGGACTCACTCAGTAACAATGTGGACTTCTGAGAACACAAGGTTCCTGAGATCCGCCTTAATCTCCTAGTGACCTAGGGACTCCCCGCCAGGTTCAGTGCCTCCCAGCACTGGGATACCAGGACCCAAGCTCCCAACACATCAGCAGTCCTTGGGGGTAGGGGCTCAAACGACCCCCAAACTGCTGCACCGACTGCTGGACCCAGACCAAGCTGTTTGCCTTCTAGATGTTACCATCCTTGTCTGTCCAACAGGAGAGCGATACTTGTTCCCAACAGTTTGAGAATACCCCAGGGTAAGCTAGCACGTTGCTTTTTAATACAACTCTGTTCTGATTTGCACTAGCCTGCCTTGCTTTCCCCAATATTCCTTGGGTTTCCTTTGGAGATGCAGCCCAACCACCTTGGCTGGGGTCTAAGTAGATGCCTGGGCGTTAGTGATGGGGACCTGTCTACTGACGCTCAACTGAGTCCTAGCAGTTTCAAGCTCATGTTTCCTATACCCCTGGGCCCACTCCCTCCAGGATTCAAGCCCCCAGCCTGGCTCCTGGTCCCACGGGCCCCGTTAGTCTCCTGTGAGATAACAGAAGACCTCTCACAGCTGCACCCACCCTGAACCCAACACACAACTGACGAGTGAGATAGCCCTCTAGCCAAAGCCGTTTTTCCAATTGCGAGGATTTCCTGCTAATGAACAGGCTAAATAATCTTTAGTTCACTTCCAAGTATATACAACTTCATTACAGTCAGAAGCACTTCAGATCACTGGCTCATGTTGTCTTCCTCCCGCCCAACATTGGGTTCGCACGTCTCTCCTCTTCCTGCAGTGATCCACACATTAAACTGATCAATGCCATTTTGTGCCGTTCCAAGCAGGTGCCCTTCTCCTCAACGCTGTTGGACAGAATGGCAGCCTTAGCCACAGGACTAAGCTCATCCTCCACGTGTATAGGTGAAATCTGACTCTACGATCTGAGCACCGGCTCTACTCTGTGCTTTGCAGCTAGAGGGTTCCCCCAGACCCACAGGAAGCGGGGGTAGCTGCTAGCTCCTGAGGGCAAGGAAACTGCTGCCACACATTGAGAATCTCCTGCCTGCTCTGTCCTGCCTTCTACTTCTTTGCACACAAGAAGAGCTGGACTTGGCTGATACCTCTTAGAACCCACCCGACATCTTGTCTGTTCAGCTCTGCCTCGTGTCCTAACATGACCATTGCTGTGAATGCTAAGCTTGGTGAATCTCACTACTCCCTAGACCTTAGTTAAAGTCGGCCCGGATGCAGGTGACTCTCGCTCTCTTTGGAACAGTGTCGTTCTGGGCTGCTGCAGGACATGTGGTACATCCAATGAGCTCATCTTTCTCTTCTATTCTATTCCTTCTGTGTTTACATTTTCAGTGCACACTGCCACAACCTACAAATGTCCAGAGAGATCTGGAATAGCACACACACACACACACACACACACACACACACACACACACATACACACACTCATACACACACACATACACACACTCATACACACACACATACACACACGTACACACACATACATACACACACACATACACACACATACACACATACACACACGTACACACACACATACACACACATACACACACACATACACACACACATACACACACATACACACATACACACACACATACACACACATACACACATACACACACACATACACATACACACACACATACACACACATACACACATACACACACACATACACACACATACACACACATACACACACATACACACACATACACACACACATATACACACACATACACACACACACACACACACATACACACACACATACACACACACACACACTCACCAACCAATCCATCCTACTTCTGTACACGGGCATCCATCACCTGTATCACTACACAGTTTCCCAAGTCATCCTGAAGACTGCAATGCGGAGAGCGTGAGCATTTCCCACGCAGCGTGTTCAGCTCGTATAAACAGTAAGGGTGATCTGTGTGAAATTGCCCTTTTTGTAGGCCAGATATAGTTCTCTGTGTGTATGTACACATAGGCTCACTGTAGCCTATTTTTAATTTCCTTCACATGCCAAACTGGTAGGTTTGGGCAGGGGAGAGGTTGGTTTTTGAGACATGGTCTCATATAGCATTAAAATTTTATGTTATCTTGTATGTTTGGTGTGTGTGTGTGTGTGTGTGTGTCTGTGTATGTGTGTGCGCCTTCTGTCTCTGGCTCCCAAGTGCTGGGGTATATTACAGGCGTGCACCACCACCACCCCTGGCTGTAACACTGGGTCTCAAAGGATAATTTATTTCTTCAAGGTCACGCATTTTGTATCTAACCTATCTAAACACAGGTGTGCGGTTAAGTTTCCAAAGCCTTTTCTGCTGAATTGCACCGTCGTTCAGAATCTACAGGCTAGTTCCTGGAGGAATGCTCCCAGCTTTATGCTTAAGATGCAATCAATACGCATCGAGAACAGCGTCTCCCGCGCGCCTACAGTGTGCGCTACGTTTGTTATTTTACTTAATCCTAATAGTCACACCATGAGAAATCTACGGCATTAGATAGGGTTTTTGTTGTTGTTGTACTGTTGTGCTGGGGGTCAGGAGGTGGTGGGAGGAGATTGAGAGAGAGAGAGAGAGAGAGAGAGAGAGAGAGAGAGAGAGAGAGAGAAGGAGAGAAAGAGAGCGCTGAGGCCCCTAGAAGTCAAGTGAGCCTTGACTGACAGGCCAGAGGCCAGAAGGACGGGAAAAACAAAATCAAGGCAACTTTATGGCCTGGGCTATGAATCCGATCCCTTGTCCTGAGTTTCAGTGGCAGAGCCTCTGGGTGGGTGTGCCTCACTCAGGGCCTCAAGTGGGTGGACAGCGACAGCACAGGAGGCAGGACCTTCTGTGAAGACTCTGACCCTGCACAGAGATGGCCTGGGTGGACGGTGTGAGCCCAGGAGGCCCTGGCAAGCATCTGGTTCCCACACAGGCGACTGTGGGTTCCAGGGAAGTCTGCAGGCCTTGACGTGAAAGGGACTGCTCTCACGTGCCTTTGATCACCTGGGAAGGAGAGCCGAGGCTGGAAGCTGAGCTGGGCACAAAGGCAGCAGGAGATGATGCTGCCTCTGATGAGCACTGTTTGTGCCTGGTATTATTTCAAGGGTAGCAGATGGGCACTGGCAACCAGAGCTGGGGCTAAGCTCTCTGTAGAGGGCTCAACGGGAATGTCCCCCAACACTCCCTCCCCACCACCCACCTCTGACCAGGACCTTCACCTTAGATCATCTGTGAGAAAACTAGCCTCTTCCTTGGTGATCCCAAGAGGGGCTACAGAGGACCACTTTCTGAGTGACAGATGACTTGCCTACCATTCCTCAAAATGCATTTTTCTTTTTGAGGGTGTTTCACAAGTCACAGGAAACTACATCATTGGGATCCAAGGGCCCTTTAAGGGCTGGCTGGATTTCTGCTTGCCTCAAGACCACACACACCTAGGCCCCGGCCCTTACTTTCCCAGTATAAATGACGTAATCAGCGACTCAAGGAGAACAAGGGAAAGGCAAAGGTGCGCACGGCTGCATACACTTCTTCACTAGAGACCCTAACCTCAGCGTGGATGGCTCTCCACTTCACCCTTGATGGCAGAGGGCAATGTATCTAGATCCCCTAAGGCTTGGGTCCCCAAGATCCCTGCCAACAGACACAGAAAGGAATCTTTTTTTGAAACAAGGTCTCCTGTGGCCCAGGCTAGTCTCATCCTTGAAACTCCTGGTCCTCCTGCCCCTGCCTTGGAAGTCCTGGAGTTTCAGGAACGAGCAGGGAGCCTTAGCTGGCCTGGTTTCCTTAGGCCTCACCCAGAACCCACAGGACGGAGCAACAGAGTCATTCCCAATAGGACAGCCTCCACAGGTGAGCCACACACAGCCTCCACAGGTGAGCTGGAGAGCCACACACAGACAGCCTCCGCGGGTGAGCCACACACAGACAGCCTCCACGGGTGAGCCACACACAGAAGAAACGCGCATTGAGAGGAGGCACTGTCTGCTATGCATCCACGTTGATGCCTTCCTCTGTCAAGTGGGGTTGCAGTGAACCTCACTGGTTCTGCGCTTCCCAGGCTTGTGTGGCCGGGGGATACTTTCTAACTACAGAGTGCTTGGTGAGAACGAGGCACTCACGTCCCTTGAGCTTAGCAAAGTAGGCTGATTCCCATCTCAAAATATGGGACACAGCAAGATGGGGGCATTAGGTTTAGTCAGTATGTAACGTCACAGTCAGGGAAATTGTGTATGACGTGTGCACATATGATTGTGGCTGTGTGCATGCCACAGTGCATGCACGGAGGTCAGAGGACCACTTTGCCTTCCATTTTGTTTGAGACAGCGTCTCTGTGTTGCTCGCTGCTGCCTGTTCCCACTGTAATACGCCAGGTTCCCTGGCCTGTGAGCTTCTCCTGTTTCTACATTTCATCTCACCTTAGGGCCCTTGGGATTGCAGACACATGCTACTACATGGCTATACATGCTACTACTACAGCTTTTACATGGGGTCAGCATGACTTCATGTTCGCACGCCTAGCACTTTGTCCACTGAGCCATCTTCCAGCCTTTGCCCATGTACTTTGAAAAGCACTGCATAGCTATCTAAGCCACATGTAAAGAGCAAGGACACAGGCGTGAGAGCTTTTATCCCATTTTCTGTGCTAAGTGTTAGGAGGTTGCTTCAAGTATGTCATGTTGGGGAAGGAAAGGGAAATATTTACTAAGCGTCAGTGCTGGGAGTGCTACCTCACTCTTACTCTAACTCCGCCTCTTGCTACCCTTCCTACAGTCCTCTGAGAGGGTCCTTCTGATGTTCTAGGAGCGGAAGGCAAAGACGTCACCTGTGCCTGGTCTTCTGCAGGCTGCTCCCAAGCCCAGGTGTCTTGTGGTTTATGGCACAGTGGTAAGGACTTGGAGGGCAGAGCATGCGTTCCTGCTTGTGTCATGTTTGCCCATCAAAGAGAAGAGCCATGTCAGCATTGCTCATCTCAGTAATGGCAGCAGCACGCGCAGAGACTTTAGCTTAGAACACTCAGCAGACGCGGAGGTCATTTTAGAATTATTTGTAAAGGGCTGTCACAGAGTCTACAGAGGACATGTATGCTCTCTGGGACCAAGAGGGCCAAATCATGCCCAGGGAGAGGACAGAAGGGTGAGATACAGGGCGAAGGGTGCAACTCAGGTTTATTTACAGTTAGAAGGGCCCCACTAGGTGGGTGACTCGCCTGGAAACACATTCGATTGGCCACTTATGAAAAGGCTTGCGTGCAGGCTGGAGTCTGGCCACTCACCCGGTGTTCAGGGACCTATCCAGAAAGGGAAGTGGCTCTTACATTCTTAGGTCTCTCCAGTCTCTAGGATTTCTTTGATACCAATTTCTTCCCTTGTAAACCTAATTAGTATTTCCAGCTCCCTGTACGTCTGTTCCCCTCCCTGGATTTCAATTCCCTCGTCTGTCTGATGACCCTGCTGAGATTTCTTCTGCTTAGAGCTTCCAAGATGCTTCATGCTTTCTGGTGAGCTGGTTACGACGATCTCGCTGCCAGGATGGTTCCATGTTAAGCCACAACACCTTCCTGGGACACTCTGGGTTGAACCTGTTTGGGCCACCTGGGGCAGTGAAGTCAGCTGTCTCCCCACCCAGGCGGGGAAGCCGACCAGGCTCATTTTGATTCAGAAAGTAGAGTGGGAGCCAGGCAAATGCATAGCATTAGACACAATTCTAGGACTGTATTAAAAATTAAATGCCTCTGAGCGATATACGAGGTTTGCATTTCTAAGGTCCTGAGATGAAATGCTTTTGCCTCATATAGGTCAGCCCATGGTCTTGAGGAAGCTGGCACTGCCACCTAGGAAGGGCCTTGGAACTTCCTGGTGACATTTGACATGTCACAGTGACGGGAGCATATGACTGGCGGTGTGTGGGCAGGATCCAAGGGTTCCAGAAAGACCTCACTGTATTGAGCCATCCTGCCATGGCTGCGTGAATGTGAAAGGGTGTTTTACAGATGACATAACAACAGCCCAGAACCTTCCTCTCTGTGTCCTGTAGAAACAGGGAGATGTTTTCTGGTTGGAATGGAGTATCACAAACAACAACAAAAAACCCACTGGGTAGATAGAGGGAAAAATTATAATGTTTTTCTTTTTCCATTTTATAGAGTATATTTACTACTTCAGGAACACCTCCTCACTAATGGCACGGTGATGCATAGTAGGTCCGTCATGCATACAGTATCCAGGGATTATGAAGAAATAGTTTTAAACACAGAAAATATAGTCAAATATATAAATACAGAGGATATAGTCAAATACAGAGAAACAGAGGGAAGGGCTGTCCTTAATCAAGCACTGCTTCATTTGCCTTCTATCCAAACTTGCTCCTTAGAGGTGGGGAGCCAGCCAGGGAGTGTTTCATCATTGCCACAGGGTACAGCAGTGTGAACTCACTGGAGCATGGATCATTTGCTTATGAAGAATGTTTCCCTATCTGTCTGCTCTGGAGTGCAGTTAGAGAGGGTTGGGTTTGTTTGATTGATTTAACTCTGTGTACAGGCTACACAAAGAAAACACCACGGTGCATCTTTATTGTTGTTTGAGATAGAGTCTCACTGTGTAACTAAGGCTGGTCTCAAGCTCTCCATCCCCCTGCCTCCACGTCTTAAGTCCTGGAATCATAGGCAGGTGCCATCGTGCCCCGGTCATAATTGGTATTAATAACTTACAGGAACAAGCACATGGCACAAGCAATCCATAGAAAACCCCTACGACTTAACGGAGAGGAGGCTGGCTCTGTAGCTGGGGCAGGGAAACACAAGAGCGGCCCGGAGTGTGTTATGGTCCTAGCGACACAGTGCACAGAGCACCAGCAAGGGCTGCTAAAAGAACTCAGCTCTCTGTTGGCCAAATCTTGGATAATTTAAGCATCCAAATAAATGATAGTAAAGAATTATAACCCGAAGAACAACAGCCCACAAGTCCCCACTAACATGCATGTGTGCACACATCAATAAGGAAGTGAGAAAGCCAAGTTCTCCTTTGAAGCAACACATCGCCAGCCAAGTGATCAAGGGTTGGTAGCATTAGACAATCACCATTTGGCAACATTTATCATCACAGCAGAGCCAGGCAAGGATTATTAATAAAGGCTAAAGCTGGAAGGGAGACGTTGGCAGAGCAGCAGAGCTTTCCACAAGTACCTTCCCACAAGATGCTTACTAATTATTAGCATGGGGGGACTCATCTTTGTACTGGAAACTTGGCACACATCACCTCAACCAAAGGACTAAAGTTATCGTTCCCAATAATCAGGCACAAGGACAGGAGGTACTTCCGCATGTAATCCTCCCAGGAAAGATGCAGCCGGGCTTCTGTGGGATTCTGGCCAATGATGCGCTCTAAATCCAGTAATGAAGAAACCTCAGGCAGGCTTAGACTGAGAGGCAGCCACCTATACATTTTCAAGCCGCACATCCCATAAGGAGCAGTGTGTCAAACAGAGAAGGACCACAGACAAGTCAACTGTGCCAGTGCGAGCATGAGACTCTGAGTCTGGATCCCTAGCACCCACACGAAAGTCAGGTGTGACGTCATATGTCCCACTCCCTGACCCCGTGCTGGGGAAGCAGAAACAGGGACTGCTAGTGAACCAGTCTGCCTGGCATAGCATTTAAGGCTCAGGGAGAGATCCTGTCTCAGAAAAAAAAGGTGGCGGAGTGGTCAAGAAAAACATCCATTCCAGAGTGCACGCTTGCATGTACAACACAAGGACAAACAGCACACAGACAAACAGAGTGAAAATAGAGTTAAACGGCTAAGGTGCTGAACAGACACTTCTGAAAAGATGTGCAGAGTGGTATCAGGCACGCAGGGAAACACTTGTTATCACCCACCATCCAAGCTAAAAGCTTCACAACCTGTCAGTGGCTGCTGTGGAAACAACAGAGAGCAAGTGCTAGCGAGGCGGCAGAGACGAGGGAACGTCCGCATATGGCCACTGTGGGAAACAGTGCAATTGTAGTTGTTAAAGTTCCTCAGAAAGTTAGAAACGTATCTAGCAGTTCCTTTATGGGGTATATATATCAGTAGGAAGTGGACTCTGTGCACTGAAGAGTTACCCGCACACTTCCCCGTTTGATGCACCCCTGCACATAGCAGCCAAGATAGGCAGTTAGTCAAGCGCCTATCAGCAGATGCGTGGATACGAAAAGTAGCACACATTCATAATGGAATACTAGTCAGTCTTTAAAAAGAAAAAAACCCGGCCACTTACAGCAATCTGGGTAAATCTGTGGGACATTATACTCTGTGAAATGAGCCAAGTGTGGGAAGATGGTCACCACGTGGTTTCATGGGCACAGGGCTGGATGGGTGGGACTGAGGAGATGCCAGGCAAAGGACATGAATTAGATCACAGTAAATTCAAAAGGTCTGCCTTACAACATCATGATGGCTATGGTTCAGGTCCCCCCCCCCCCGCACCCCCGAAGGCTTGTGTGTGAACTGAACACGGTCCCCTGCAAAAGCCGCCGCACACTCTTGACTGCTGAGCCATCTCTCTAGCCCCAAGAGGGTAGATTTCAGGTTCTCACCATTAAAAAAGCGACACATATATGAGGCGGTCCACTCTGTTTCACCGTAATCTATAGATACTTCAACCCATACATGTGCTACATATGATAAATATACAATTTTAATTTAACAATTGATTAGATGTACATTAAAATATATTAGTATCTTTATTTAGTCAAAAACTTGCAAGATTTTGCTTTCACCTTTTTATTTATGTATTTTTTTTTTACAGTACTGGGGATCAACTTAGGGCCTCATAAGTGCTCTACCACCGAACTGTGCCCCCAGCCTTAAAATTAAACTTGTTTTTTGTTTCTTGGGTTTGTTTGCTTGGTTGGTTTTGGGTTTTTGTGTTTGATTTTTTGAGACAGCCTTGGCTGTCCTGGACTTGCTTTGTAGACCAGGCTGGCCTCAAACTCACAGCAATCTACCTGCCAGTGCCTCCTGAGTGCTGAGATTAGAGGCATGTGCCACCACACCTGGCCTTAAAATTAAACTTTTTGCTGTAAGATTTAATTAAATCAAATGTAGATATCTATTACAAATACACTATTTATTGTTCTTTATTTTCTAGATGGCAAATAGATAAGTATGTAATGTATGTTTATATATGTACTCTATTTATAGAAGTATTTATATAAATGCTATGTATACATTGTATATATGTATATATATGCAATGCACATGTTCTGTATACTATACCAAGAATAACAATGTATGTATATATGTATCCATTTATACATCTGGGTGGATACACACACCTATATACAGATACTCCAGTACCTGATTCCTAGTAAACTGTTGTAACAAAACTGCAGCTTATGCCATGTGGTAGTGGTGCACACCTTTACTCTCAGCACTTGGGAGGCAGAGGCAGGTGGGTCTCTGAGTTCAAGGCCAGCCTGGTCTACAAGTGAGTTCCAGGATAGACAGGATTACAGAGAGAAACCCTGTCTCAAAAAAATCAAAAATCAAAACAAACCAAGCAGCTGCATCTTATTTCAAGAGGTTGCAGGCTCCCATTCTGTGATCTCAGGTTGCCAAGAATCCTAATCTGTGGAGGCCAGTCGGCTGTCATTGGTGATAGCTCTAGAAATGGCTACCTGATTAAAGTAATTTTAATACGTATGTAATGTCACATAAACACATGAATTTAATCCTCTAATATTTGTTTCTTTCCTTTCTTATCTCTGTATCTCTTCAGTGAGACTTCCCTGCTGCGTGGCTGTCAATACACAGGTGTGTGTGTGTGTGTGTGTGTGTGTGTGTGTGTGTGTGTGTGTGTGTGTGTGTGTTTACTCTGCCCCCTTTAAGCCCTGCCGCACATACTAATATGCCTCAGGAGCATTTCCAATGTCAATCTACAGGATGTTATTTTTTTTTTTTGAGACAGGGTTTCTCTGTGTGGCCTTGGCTGTCCTGGACTCACTTTGTAGACCAGGCTGGCCTCCAACTCACAGCGATCCGCCTGCCCCTGCCTCCCGAGTGCTGGGATTAAAGGTGTGCCCACCACCGCCGGCAGCCACAGCATATTCTTACATATCAAATTATTTTTGTAATTCAATGTATGTCCCTTTCCTTCTAATCATCATTTAGCATAACTGACAATGAAGAAAATAAACCATGTTTACACCTCCTGTAAGATGGAAGGTCAGACATTGCATTGAGCGCATCTATTTGTTTTCTCTGACTGGATGTGTCCTCAGTGAAATGAGGTTCCTTTAGTCAGCCGTGTGAGACGGCTGACTCTGGCCCGTGCTGTGAGTCTACCCCTGGCTGTTCTATGAAATTTTGTTGGCATAGATCCATACTCATTTACTCATTTATGGATCTTGTACAGTACAAAATCAGAGCTGAGTGTGACAAAGACTCTGTGATGTGCAAAACTGGAATCAGTTCCTAGCTACCCTTGTTAGAACAAGTTTGCCAACTTCTGCATAGAGAATAAACATGTGGTACCATTGCTATTGCTGCAATGTGATAAACATTACAGTGCAGTCCTATCAGCTCTATCATCACTATTATCACAGTAACAAATGTGCCCATCATGGAACAATGTTCAATACGCCTTTGACCATCCCCTGTCAAAGATGTTTAAAGGTTTAATAAACCTAGAAAGCATACCACTTGCTTGTCCAGTACCCATGGAGACCAGAAGAAGGCATCAGATTTGCTGGAACTGGAATTACAAAGAGCTGTGAACTGCTATGTGGTTGCTGGGAATTGAACCCAGGTCCTCTGGAAGAGCAGCCAGTGCTCTTAACCACTGAGCCATATCTTTAGCCCCCGTGTTTACATTTAATTGTTTCCAAGGTAATTCTCTCTAGCTTGGAATCTGCTAATATTTTCTCGAAAGTAAGCATTTTATTCCTATCCTTGTGCAGAATTATGTTTAGGTGATCTTTAAGAACACATGGCTTTTGGTCTCTGATCATTCATGGTTCAAAGCAAATTCTGCTACTCATTGGCTGTTATTTATCTGCTAAGTTCCCAGAGGAACACCATCTTTGGCATGTGGCTAGAACTCTCCAGGGCTTATGTTTTCATTCATAAAATAGTGGTGATAGGTGTTATGTACCTTACAGGTTTAATGGAAGAACTTAATAGAAAACATGTGTGTTGTATAGTCATAGGTTATGGCCAGACTATGTACTCCACATGCATAAATATCTGGTGTTGTCCATTTTCTCTTTATTTACTTAAGATCTTTTAGATAGCCTGGGCTGGCTTCAAATTCAAGACCCTGTTGCCTCTACCTCCCAAAGGTGTCCACTTGGATATCCGGTGCATTTCTTATGATAATCAAAGTAAATGAATAAAACTAATTATAGTAAATGGAACTAATTGTGACTTCAATTACAACGTGGACAGTGTCGAGTCCACATCAATTGCACAGCTGTGATAACTCACAGCCAGGAGTGATGCCATCACTAGGGAGGCAGAGGCAGATGGATCTCTGGGTTCAAGGGCAGCAAGGGGTACACAGAGAAATCCTTTCTCAAAGAAAGAAGGAAAGAAAGAAAGAAAGAAAGAAAGAAAGAAAGAAAAGAAAAAATGCCTGCGTATGTGAGGATATGCATCCAGAAATGTTTGGAAAATGCTGTGCAAATAACTTGTTGTCAAAAAGAGAGAATGAGCAAATGTGCAATAGTGACCTTTGGTGTTGAGCGAAGGGTTTGTAAAAATTATTATATTATTCTTAGAGGTTTTCCTGTGAATCTGAGATTACAGGAAAATGAAAAGTTAAGGCGCTGAGGACAGTCTAGATGTAAGATAATTGCTGTGTGAGCATGAGGACTGCCTGCAGATCCTGAGCACGCAGCCGGGGCTGGAGATGGGAGGGTGGTTGGGTTTGCTGGATAGCCAGCCTAGGCAGAAACAGAGCTCCAGCTTCAGGAGAGACCCTGCCTCAAGGGAATAAGGTGGAGAGTGATAAAGCAGGACACCAGCGCCCTCTGTTTGTGAACACACGCACCTACACACACACACACACACACACACACACACACACACACTGCATAAAGAAAAGTTAAAGAGAAAATAGAAGAGAGGTATTAAGACCCAAAGCAGAGAGAAGCATTGTCATAAGTTCATTCTATCCAAACAAATGCTCTTTATCACCTTCTCGCCCCCACCAGAAGCTATAAGAGATATTTTCTCAGGGCGTGGGAGGGATGCACAACTGGGTGAGGGCAAAGGACCAGAGGCACCTGTCATTAGTAAGCCCAGGAATTTGACTGCATCACCTTTCTAACTGCATTTCTCCATCTATGAGACCCATCCTAGGTGCAACCCTTGGCTGAGTCACAGTCAGAGAGGTTTCTTCATTTCTTTGGAGATGAGGAAAGAAAACACAGGGCAATTTTCATAATTTCCTTTTGAAACAGCCACGGAAGTCAAGGTTGGCACCACTATTTTCTTACAGAAAATTAGACATCGCTGCTCACGTGACTCGGGCACCATCACTAAGGTTTCATTTTTTCCAAAATGAGACAAATGGATAGAAATTGAAGGGTGAAAGATGACCTTTGCTGACTGGAGAAACAGGGTTTCCTTGACCTTTAAAACAGTCTCTCCCAGGGGAAAAAAAACACTGTCTACCTCTTTCACTTTTCCTCTCTAAAAGCTCGCCAGAGAGAGAAAGGCACGTTCAAGCAGGGCCCGGACGAGCATGTTTATCCCTGCATTTCTCATGATGGAGCAGTACTGCAGAGTAGCGTGAATATATTAGTCGTATGTAAAACACTAAGTGTGTCTGGGGAAACTGGAGTTGAGACCATGAACCAGTAAGGCTCCTTCAATTATAAGTGTCATTGTAGGGAAGGGGCTGTCAGAGTTGGGGGCTTTCTTGGGATGATGTGGAGATCTCAACACAGCTAAGCCAAACCAAGGCGCACTTTGGTCAAAATGTCGGCTTTGCTTTTCCTCACTCCTAAGTGATGTGAAGGGAGAAAAAAAAAAACTGAGATAATTAATCTCAAAATGATAAGGCCATTTCTTTACTACCCTAAAGCTACAAATATGCAGAATGCTGAGCATTAAGTTTTAAAATTGTATTTGTTATGGATGCATGCATGCACATGCACTACTTGTATATTTGGTGCCTGAGGCCAAAAGAACGTCAGACCCCTGGGACAGGAGCTACAGATGGCTATGAGCAGCCATATTGGTGCTGGGAATTGAACCCGTGTCCTTGGGAAGAGAAGCCAGTGCTCTAACCATTTAGCAATCTCTCCAGCCTCGCTAAGCATTCTTGATTTAAATTTCCGTCTAGCACTGCAAAGCCATTTTCAGTAGCCACTCACTTCACACATGTCCGAGCATGCTCTTTATGTCCCTTTTTGGGGACACAGTTTCCTGGACACCCCAGGTTAGTAGGCACTGCAGAATAGGGAGCATTTCCCATGAGACATTCAGTGTGCGGCACACAGCAACCCTGTAGTGCTACAGAGGAGGAGCAAACTGAGGCTTAGCCAGGTTAACCTGAGGACACGCTTAGGAAAGAATAAGGAAGGGGCTCTCAACCCAGGTCGAGAGCAACACCAAATCTTGACTTGCTGTCTCTTAACGGGGAATTCTGACAATGCTTGGGGGTGTTTGGGGTCTTATCACTGAGAAAGAGTACAGGACTGAGGACAGAGCAGTCAAGTGAGGGCCAAGGTGGCTGCAGACTCAGAACTGATGTGGGGAGGTGGTACCGCAAAGGGCCTTTATAGCTTCAACACAAAAAGGGTTCGGATCTGGGAAGGGAGTGTGGAGAGGTGTGATGCTGGGAGAGGGGCCCAGGTGAGAAGAGCCTGAAGCTTTGGGGTTGGGAGAAGCCATGGGAAGGATGCGTTGTCTCAGCCAGCTTTTGTTTTTCTCAGCCAATCACTGACCCTGGAGGAGGTGCCTGGTGGGTACATCTCCACCTACAGCTGTCTTGAAGCCCTCACCCATTGGCCAGAGCTGTGCAAGCTCCGGGCTCTACTGACTCCACCATTAACAAGATGATTGATTGCCCAAGGTCCTGTGTGCCCCAGCTGAAACCTTACAACAGAAATTTGCATAGCTGTTCAGTTCCAGCAGTGAGTCTTAGGAAAGCTCACACCCACAGAGGTAGAGATCAGAGTGCTGGCCCTTTGGTGAAGCCGTCAGGAACAGTGAGGAGGCTTGTCCAGTGTCCCACAGTTAGTGAAGACAGAGTAGACTTGAATCCTGGTCCCTGGAGTCTGGCTCACTGTTGTATGTCAGGTTAGATGACGGCGTGGGAGTTTTCCTTGACGTGTCCACGTCCCATGCTCCACAGCCTGTATCACCCTGGCTCGCACATCGCCTGTGTGAGCTCATTGCACTCTGTCTCGTCTCTCTCCTTTGAACTATCCATCAGCAGGGTCTGTGTTAGGGTTTCTATTGCTGTGATAAAGCACCATGGCCCAAAGCAGCTTGGAGAGGAAAGGGTTTACTTCATCTTACAGCTTGTAGTCCATCATCCAGGGAGGTCATGTCAGAAACCCAGAGGCAAGAGCTGATGCAGAGGTCACGCAGGAACACTGCTTACAGACTTGCTCCTCCTGGTTTTCCTAATCTGCTTTTTTTTTATGCCCTTTGGGACCAGGGGTTGGCACCACATCAATCTCAATCAAAGCAGTACTCCCCAGATTTGCGGACAGGCCAGTCTTATGGAGACATTTTCTCAGTTGAGACTCCCTCCTCTCTGACGACTCGAGCTTGTGTCATATTCATATAGAACTAACTAGCACACTCAGTGTCCTCCACCGAAAGCAGAGGCTGGGTATTTAAAAATCACTCAGTAAATGTCTGCCAAGACTAAAGGAAATCACACCTGACTCCGGTGTACGTCCAAGTCCTGGCCACATGTCATCAGAAGCCATGAGACTATAGGGCACTACTCAACATTCAGAACCTCAGCTTCCTCCTCTGTGTAGCAAAGAATAAGAACATGATTTCATGGAAAGATCAGAATCTTAACTTCTCAAGTGAATGGATGGATGGATGGATGGATAGATGGAAGGGTAGATGGGTGGATGAATGGATGAGTGGGTGGGTGGGTAGGTGGGTGAGTCAGTGGATAAGTGGCTGGATAGATGGATGTGTGGATGGATGGATGGGTAGATGATGGGTGGGT
Organism: Acomys minous; assembly: GCF_964271855.1. NCBI lineage: Eukaryota > Metazoa > Chordata > Mammalia > Rodentia > Muridae > Acomys > Acomys minous. Next base: position 73,774,320 of record NC_140491.1, read on the forward strand.
GGATGGGTGGATGGATGGATAGGTGGATGGATAGATGGGTGGATGGATGCATGGATGGATGGATGCATGCATGCATGTATGCATGCATGCATGCATGCGTGGGTGGATGGATGGATGAATGGGTGGGTTGGATGGATAGATGGGTAGATGGGTGGATGAGTAGGTGCATGGGTGGATAGATGGATGGGTGCATGGGTAGGTAGATGGATGGGTGGGTGGATAGATGAATGATGACCCTTCTAGTCAAAGACCCAAGGGCAAGGGCATTTTCAAATTGTTTTGTAGCCTTAGTCCTTGGTACTAGCTAGGTTTATCACAGGAAATGTCTAACTAGCACAAGGGCTGCTACGTGAGTACAGAGAAGCTACATACGCCTGTTTACATATACAAGAGCACAAGCCACCATGCTGACCTCTCATCTCTGCCTCCGCAAGTGGCAGATGATAGAAACAGCCAACACCAAATGAAGATAAAACAGCCTTGTGCATGAAAAGCCCTCAGTAGGCAGTGCATCATGATGTAAGTGCCAGCTGTCACTTGTGCTAAAGCAAGGGGCCCAGGCAGGACTTCTCAGGCCCAGAGAGGAGCAGTAACTGAGCTGGAGATGATATCATCACCCTAGGAAATATAAGCAAGGGACACAGGGACAGCATGAGCCATCCTAGGGGAGGGTGACAATCTATTTTTGGAAATAAAAAAAGAAAGCTTGAAGCAGAGGGGGAGATGAAGCCATGCCTTTGAATCATCTGACTCTTCTCTTCTGACATCTGGCTCCCCTTGCTTCTGTCTCCAGTCCTTTCCTCACTTGACACTGCCACCATAGGCCTCAGCCTCTAGGGATGTGTCAGGCGACATCCCATCCTCTGGGTGGAGGCTGGGACAATGAGTGAGTCCCTCTCAGTAGATGGCATTACCTTGGGAAGTCTCCTTTGGCTCAAGTCTCTTGTACATTCTTGGGAGACAGGCCACACCATGCTGATCAGAGAGGCCAAGTTCAGTGGCTATGCACCCAAGAGAACCCTTTCAATTCAATTAGGCAAATGTACTTGAGTGATGTCTATGTGCTGGTGATCAATAAGACCAATCAGACCTCCCAGGAGGAGAAAGAGAGAAGGGAATGTAGTTACTAACCATAAAGAAAACAGCCCAATGCTACTGAGGTCTGGCCCAGATGCGCACAGCAGAGCTGACTTGGTAGAGAAAGAAAAAGCTTGGTAGGAGTTTAAAGAATTATAAAAACTGAGCCAGGTGTAGAGACACATGCCTGTCATCCCAGCACCTGGTTACTGGAAGCAGGAGAATCAGAAGTTCAAGGCCATCTTCAGCTAGCTAACAAATTCAAGGCCAGCCCTCTTCATGAGACCCTGTATCAAAACAGCAGCGGGGGTGGGGGGTGGAGAGACAGAGATAGAGACAGAGACAGAGAGAGGAGGAGGAGGAGAGAGACAGAGACAGACAGACAGACAGACAGACAGAAACAGACAGAGACAGGGTGAGAAACCAGAAAAATTAACATCAGTTACCTGGAATAAGACAGCGCTGGGGACTGGAGCTCTAGGCAAAAACATGCCACCACAAAGAGAGATCAAGAAGTTGATACCCCAAAACCTCAAGTACGGTGCTGGAGAGATAGTTCAATTGCAAATGGGGAGACTTAAATTCAACCCCTAGAATTCATTAAAAATAAAAAAGACGGGCACAGAGGCCCACATGACATGTAATCTCAGCACTAGGAGGGCAAAGACAGATGGGTCTCTGTAGCTTGGAGGCCAGCCTAGCCTGCTTGGTCACTGAAAGGCTCAACCCCACAAAGGTGGATGTGCTTGAGGGATGACACTGAGGCTGTCCTCTGGCCTACACATACATGTGCACACACACACACACACACACACACACACACACACACACACACACACCAAGCAGCAAGCCATGGAGCACTAGAACAGGAGGGGTCAGGGGTGTGAGAGGTGATGTTGCAGGCGTGGGCAGGACTCTCTAAGGCAAGTTTTGGTGAACCCAAGCCAAGCCACGTCGTGAAGAAAACTGTTCCCGTTTCACTCAATGCTGTGGTAAAGCACCCTGACAAAAGCAACATGGAGGAGGGAGGGGGTTGGCTTCCAATTCCAGGTCACACTCCGCCACTGCGGGGGAGTCTCAGCAGCAGGAACGTAGCACTGCTGGTCACAGCACGTCAGCATCAAAGCAGAGAGAATTGAACGACTGCGTGTTCGCTTGCTTTCTTGCTCAGCTGGCTTTCTCCTCTCCTGCACAGTTCAGGATCCCCGAGCTCAGGGAATGGTGCCCCCCACAGTGGCCTGGGTCTCCACACACCAATGAAGGTAATCAAGACAGTTCCCCACCAGCGTGCCGACAAGTCAACCTGATGGGGACAGGCCTTCACTGAGGCTTTCTTCTTGGGTGACAACTGAAGCTACCATCACAGACAATTAAGTCAGCAGAAGCTTATTGAACAAAGAAAAAATAGATTTTTCTTTCTTTTTTTTCCTTGCCTTTACTCTGACCCACTTAAGATTCCACTTTTCCCATTTTATACTCAATGGTGAATACTGCTCTCTGTTTTTTGTTGTTGTTGTTTTTTCAGACAATGTGCTGTCTCCACCTTGAGGCCCTGACTCACAAGAGCTAACTTAGGGTGGCAACTGCAGGAAAATGGAAGCACTCACACTCCATAGCTTCATCTGAGAAGCTGCAAGACTTTATTGAGCAGGCTTTTGGCTTTATTCACTAAAAGTAAAAAAAATCTTTGCTGAGAAATACAAACTCTTTCACCATAATAAATGCTGTTTTGATAACAAAACTGTACTTTTCTCAAATACCCAGATGGAAGACCATATGCAAAAAAGAAAAAGAAAAAAACTCTGAGGAATTTTTGATTGGCCATCTGCTAAAATTGGAAAGCAAGCCTGCATCTTCGGCCAGCCTTTACTGACAGCCTCCCTGAGAGGCCCACGTGCATCCGCCGGGCGCCACCTGCTGACTGCATTTGGGAAAGGACTTGTCTGAGTCTCCCCTTGCATGGATGAAATGCACTTCCTACTAATGCACACAGGAAATCACAAAGCTCCAGTTTTCCTTATTGTTTTACAGTTACTCACACCTCCCCTACCACACAACACACACACACATACAAACCAACACATACTCAACATAAACACACATACATGCAAACAAATCAACATACATGCACACACAAATGCACACATATCAACACAATATACCAACACAAACACACTTACCAACACACACACACCAACACACTTACCAGCACACACATACAAACCAACGCGTATACAACACAAACACAAAACATACATATGCACACCAACACACATACATCAACACAACATATCAACACAACAAAAACAACAAATACGGACATCAATACTAACACATACACCAATACACACACATGCAAACCAATGCACAAAAACCAACATACATAAACACACACCAACACAAATACACCAACACACACACCTACCCATACACCAACACACATATAGCAACACACACACTTACCCATACACCAACACACATATAGCAACACACACACCAATATACACACACCAACACACACACACACACACACACACACACACACACATCCAATATACACATCAACACACCAACACCCACATACACACACTCTAATATACACAGAGTCAGAGACAGCGAGGCACCATCCCATGTCTGATATAGCTTTGTACTTGGCTTTGCCTGTTGAAAACGAACATGCTACGCATCAGCACACAGATGACCTACATATTTAGAAAATGCCAGCACCGTATAATGAGTGTGTTCCTTATAGTGTTATTGGTTGAACACCAACAAGTATGAGAACTTCCCAGCACAAGTTATGATCTCTTCATGTAATGAAATGCGAAGCAGCATTGACCTGGAAAATGTCCGAAGTACAGGGTGAGGGTCAAGCAAGCTGCTGAAGAACAATGTTTAGTGCAAAGAGTCTGCATCTGTTAGAGCACATATTTGTTTGTCGCTAGGAAAAAGCTGAAAGGATGCACACTAAACTGTTGCTTTCTAATCAGTGGAACTCTCCTGTGGCAGTAACACCCCAAACATGCCTCATCTCACCTAATAAGTAGGGACTTTTTTTTTTCTTTTTGAAATAAGGTCTCACTAAATACCATTGGCTCATTAAGTCGGCCAGGTTGACTTCAAACTCACAGATGGCCTCCTGCCTCGGCCTGCTACCTACAGACTTTTTTTCCTCATTTTTTCCTTCACACTATCATATATTAGTTGAATCCTTAATGTTTCTGTTTGTTTGCTTGTTTGATTTTCCAGACAGGGTTTCCTTCTGTACCCTTGGCTGTCCTGGACTTACTCTGTAGACCAGGCTGGCCTCTAACTCACAGTGATCCGCCTGTCTCTGCCTCTCTGTCCTGGGATTACAGGCATGGAATTTCTCAGCTTGAATACTTAATGTTAAACACACATTTTCTGGCAAACCAGAGAAACCAATAAAAATAATAATGTCTTGCTTCAAACCCAGGTTTGCAGCTAATAAGGAATACCATTATTAAACATTCACCGGACGCCCAAATGCACTCTAATTAGGAGCATTTTCCCACTTAGATGTTATTGTTGGATCTCGGAGGCCCAGGTATTCCAGGATTAACTGATAGCCCGAGATGCTGCCACAGGTGAGTCCTCCTGGGAGGCTGTTATGTTATTTGTTGTGTGCCCTCAGTGGAGCTTGTAGAATGCCAGTCTCCTCTTCCTGGTTCCCACTGTCATGAGGTGAGCAGCCACACACCACATACACACACACATACCACACACACATACCACACACAGATACACACACATATACACACATACCACACACACACCACACATTCACACAACCATACACACATACACACACCACACACACACATCACACACACACACACCACACACACATAAATATACACACACCACACACACACACACACCACACACTCACACACACCACACACACACATAAACACACACACATACACACACACCACACACACACACCACACACATACATACACACACACCACATACATACACACACATATACACACACCACACACACATACACACACACACCACACACATCACACACACACACATACCACACACACATATACACCACACACACATACACACCACATACTCAAACACACACCACACATATACACACACCACACACACATACACACACACCACACACACATACACACACATACACACACCACACACACCACACACATACATACACACACCACACACACACACACATACCACACCCACACCACACACACATACACACACATATACACACACACTACACACACACACCACACACACACATAAACATACACACCACACACACACCACACACATCACACACACACATGCCACACACCACACACACCACACACACATACACACACACCACACACATATACACACACACCACACACACATACACACAGACCACACACACAGACCACACACACATACACCACATACACACCACACACACACACACATAACACACACACACACACACACACACACACACACACACACACACACACGTTCCTGCCATAGTGTGCTATTGCATAAAAAGCCCAACCAGTCACTGACTGGGACTTGAATTTCCAAAACTATGACCCAAAATAACCTTTTCCCTCTGCAGGTTGACTGCCTTATGTATTTTGTCATGGTGTCAGAACACTAATTCAAACAGCGATGAAGTAATGGGGCTGGAAGGGGATGGGAACAGAGACCCCGGAAGCAGCAGATACAGGAATGTCAGGTCCAAGTCAAAAGACGACAAATTACATCAGAGACTAGCCAGTCCTAAGCACTTCAGCTTCGGTCCAATGGACATCGATACTACAGGGCTTAAAATGTTAAAACAGAGCACTCGGGAGGCAGAGGCAGGTGGATCTCTGTGAGTTTGAGGCCAGCCTGGTCTACAAAGTGAGTTCAGGACAGTCAAGGCTACACAGAGAGACCCTGTCTTGAGAAACCAAAACCAAAACCAAAAAAAAAAAAAAGCAAAAACAGGAAGCTCCCGGGGCCATCTCTTGACTGCTGACTTTTACCACAGAGAATGGATAGATGCAAACAGCTAACAGGAAAGCCAGAGGCCCCTCCTCAGCCCCGGGGAGGCCATGTTCTGTCTTCTCCACTAAAATAGCTACTTTTCTTGGGCAGCCCATCTTAGCACCTCACCAGATTCCAGAAGCTTCCCGCCCTCTCCAGCCCCACTTTTTGGTGCCACCTAGTGAAGCTTCCACACATCCAACCTCTCCTCAACAGCCCTGTCTCCCTGTCACAGTGTAAGGTTCTGAGTTTTATTGTGAGGCAGGGGAGCTCTCTGAGACCATGGTGTGGCCAGGCTGGCCTTACCTTCATCCCTCGTGCCTTTACCCCCTGGGCCCTGGAGTCACAGGCACGCACCGCCCTCCCCAGCTCTGACCGTCGGCACCTTCCTCTCTCTTGTTTCTTTGCTCTCCTCCATCTGTTCTACACACCAACAGAGAACCCTTCCAGTTCTAAAGCCCCGCCGTCATCCTCCCCATCTTTTATTTTGATGGCCTCCGCTCGTTAAGTTCCTTGATGTGACGTTCGAGACGGTCCACGGCCTTGAATGGAGTCTACTGTCACACCGTCTCCTTGAAACTCTCCCAACCGCAAACAGCTCATCCCCATTCCCTGGCTGTAGTTCCCCCCTCGTGTTTTCAGGGTGCCACGCTGCTTCATGGACCAGTGCTTTTGTACATGCTACTTAGGCTGTGTGGTCCTGTGAGTGAGAATGTCCTCCCACAGGCTCACGTAGTTGGTGCTCTTACGGAGGTCATGGAAAGAGGCCTTAGGAAGTGGTCATCTGGCCCCCTGCTCCTGCCGCCATGCCTCCTCTGACTGTTGTCAGGCCTTCCTCACCGTGGTGCGTGCTACTCCCACGGAATGTCAAACCAAAATAAACCCTTCTCCCCTCCAGGGTGCTTTTAGTCCTAGTATTTTTTTTTTAATCACAACAACAGAAAAATAGCTAATACAGGCTTTGACTAATGCTTTACTATGGGTGAACACAACACTGCAAAGCTGTGTCAGGATCACTTCTACCAGAGAAACCCCCTTGATGTTCCGCCAAGCACAGATCAGTGCTCCCTTGTGAAGAAACTTAGATTAAAGAGAGCGCCGTGCACAAGGATTAGAAGTGGCAATTCCTTGCACCCACACAGTACCAAAAGTAGTATGTTCTCACCAGCCAGGATGCATGGAACATCGGGTGGACCAAGAATAAAATTCTTGCTCTAGAAAGAAAATCTGTGATCTGTCTCCAAGCCACTTAACTGGAATTTGTGTAGGAATGCAATAACCTCCAGGACTCAGATTAGATTCCCTATGCCCCACACGCCACAAATTGTTTGTTTGTGTGTGTGTGTGTGTGTGTGTGTGTGTGTGTGTGTGTGTGATGTGCATGTTATAGTAGACATATGGAAATCAGAGGACAACTTGAAGGAGTTGGTTTTCTTTTCTCATCATATAGGTCCCAGAGATCAAACTCAGGTTTGACAGGCTTAGTGGCACCATTACCTGCTGAGCCATCTCCCCAGCCTACCATTCCAGAATATTTTTAGGTAAATGAACCATTCGTGAACTATGGGACAACTTTAAACATATGGCATGAAAGTGCCAATGAGAAAAGAGACAGAAAAAATAAATCAGAAAAATAATGGGTCAGATATTTTCTACATTTTATGAAAAATAGAAATCCACATATAACTTAATGAATCTTGAACATTAAAAAAATGAGGGAAAATTATACCCAGGGCACTTCTAATCACAGTGTTCAAAGCTGGCCATACAGAGAATGCACCTGAGGCAGAGAGGAAGGAGGCTTCCATAGTGAAGATAAGAGATCGAGGTGACAACGGATTTTACATAAAAAATAACATATAAGCAAAATGTACAAAAAGCAAAAACCAGGAGGATGTCTGCCTGCCTCACTTCCATTTACATTGTGCAGGGGTCACTGAAAATGACCCACCTGAGTAAAAAAAAAAAAGTTAAAGATGGCCTCAGTTAAAGGAGGCATGGCTCATGTCCACAGATCAGAAGTTTCGGTGTTGTTAAGATGTCAGTTCTACTCAAATGATATAAAGGTTGAACACAATCTCACTCAAAGTCCCACTGGGATTTGGGGAAGTGGCATATGGAAATTGACAATAGTCTCCAATGGGAGGGGGTTCTAATGCAAGCAGGCTATCTGTGCTGCCTAAAAATACCTATCTCCCTGCTTGACACTCAGCGACTCCAAAGATTAAAACAATGTCTCTGCGGTAGAGGTAGAGCAGACGTTGTAATTCCTCATCTAACCTGCACCGCTAGGAATATGACACTGGTGCCCCACACCTCCTCGTGTGCTGACTTGAGGAGGTCACAACATCGTGTGTGTGTGTGTGTGTGTGTGTGTGTGTGTGTGTGTGTGTGTGGTTAAAAATGTGTAATCTAAATTGGATTGTGAAGGAACTCAGATAAAAATCAAATTGAAGAGCCTTGTGAAGCAACAGGAACTAGCAATATTGCTCAGAAAGTCAAGGTCATGAAAGACAGAGACTGAGGCAACTGTAACAGCTTGAAGGAAGCCAGCAGGAAATGATGGCTAAATCAAACCAGCGGTCACAGAATGGACCCTGTACCAGAAGAGGACATTGCATGCATTTAAAGTACATCAGTGTTCTTTCCCAGCCTCGGTGCTGGGAACTGAACACTGAGGAGGTTGCAGGGAGGGAAAAGAAAGCAAACTCTGCCCTCATTTTATAATATCTTATGAACCTAAAATCACTTTGAAATACTTTAGAAACTGAAAATACACTTTCAGATAAGACGTAAGGGAATTTGCCACCTGCAGACCTGTACTAATGGGGAAAAAAATGCACTAATTAAAATCCTGCAGGTCAAACAAAAGTAAAAGTAGAGGGATCCCAGGCCTATGCAAAGAATTCAGAGTGCTAGGATATTAAAGGTATGTGGTAAGTATCAAAGCCAAATAAATACATTTAGTTTTCAGTATTTTTTTTTAAATAAGCAACTTTTCATCAGGCATGGGAACACGTACCTGTAATTTCAGCATCGGGGGCCTTTGTGCATTTGAGGCCAACTTGGACTTTATGAGACAAACAAAATAAATAAAACACCTAAATTTTGAAGCATAAAAAATAATAACATGTTGCAGGATTAGCAGTAAAATATAGCAAAAGCGTGTAGGTTGAAGGTTGGGCCAGGTCTATGCTATTTTAAGCTGCTTGAATTATCTTAAGAATATGGTAATAATTAATGGGAAATATAAGTTAAAGATGTTCTGAAAAACCTAGACTACAGGATTAGGATTAAAAACTAAGAACATTTCTAAATGGATATACTTAATAAACATAAAGAAGAGACAAATTAACATTTTCTTAAATTTTTAATTAATCTAACAAGGTAAATGAAAGTCAATTAGCAAGAGTCCAGACCCAAATTCAAGACAATATTATATACTAAGTCTAAGTGGATTATATACAATAATTAAAAGGCACTGACTGTCAAGCAGGATAAAGGACAATAACCTACGTGCATGCTCTCAACAACTCTTTTAAATGTGGATAGTTTCAAAGTAAAAGAATAGAAAAGTCTATCATGGAAACACAAAGCCAATAAAACTGGAAGGCACCTGTCGATTTCACAGAAAGCTGACTTTAGGACAAGGAAGTCATTAAGGAGTCTAACCATTAAACCAAGAAAGCCTCAAAATACATGCAGAGGCGGACAGAATTTAAAGAAGAAACATAATTACAAACATAGGTAGAAATTTTAGTAATTAGCCGAATGCAGTAAATCAGTGAGGAAAGACAGAACGCTACCAAGAACTAATTCAATGTGACATTTATAGGCTGCTGTATCAGTCACACCAGAATACAGATCATTTCAAGTATTCATGAAATGTTCACCAAGACAGACAACATATTGAACACAAGAAAGCTTTCAATGCATTTTAAAAGATTGAGGGACCAGCAAGATGGCTTAGCAGGAGAAGGCACGGCTGCCAAGCCTGACAGCCTGAGTTCAATTCCAAGGACCACAAGGTAGCAAGAGAGAACCTCTTCCCAAAGAGCTTTGTCCTCTGACCTGCATATACCCAGTGGTATGTGAGTGTTCCACCACAACATTAACACAAACAAAGATATTATAAAAATGTTAATTATGTCATATAAAAATTAAAGAGCTTAAGATAATAAAGCATATAATTTCCAACATTAACAAAATAAAATTGAAATCAATAACAGAAAGTATTTAGAAAATATAAAAATAATTGTAAAAATTAAACAATACATTTATAAGTAACCCACGAGCAAAAGAGAATTCTCAGAGAAAAGCAGAGGACACTAAGTGATAATAGAAATGCAAAATATGAAAGTATCTGAAATGTATTTAAAGCAGAGCATACAGGAAATGTTATTGTCTTAAGGTCTCAGCTGGGAGAAAACCATACAATAGAGGTCCTGCCTCAAAGCACAGTGGAAAGAGAGAGCCAACTCTGCTGGCCACACGTGAGTCATTGCTACAAATCTGGAAGAAACGAAAATATTCTAAAGAGATATTCAGGTCATTGCATCTGACTGGCTATCGACACAATGCACCCCAGGAACCTCATTCTGTGGGGAAGAAATGAGCCAGCCAGAGGGGGACCTTATCTCTCAGAAAGAGATTTCACAAAGTTCTAACGGAGCACGCAGAAGGAAAGCGAAGCCCAGACAGAGATGGGTCAGTGGTGGGTGAGACCACAGTTTGACAGGGCGACTTCCTTGTGCACGTCCTTGGCCCTCTACTTAAACTTTGATCTCACTTCAGGACCTTTGTGGGGTTTGATGGATCTCTCTGCCCCTCCCCCAGCCGGGTCACACTGAATAAATTGCTTTTCATATTTTTTCCTGTCGCTAATGTTTAATTTGTCTCTTTTAATTGGCTTACTGAAGAGGGGTGGGCAGGCTTGACTGGGAGCAGAGGGTGTTGCCTAACACCATGATACAGTCATGCCTGACACACTTACATTCTCACACATAATAATAAGTATTTTTTAATATTTGAATGTTACCAGGCATGGTGGTATACACCTCCAAGCCCAGTGCATGAAATTCCAGGACAGCCAAGGCTACATAGTGATGCCTATCTCAGAAGAAGGAGCGGGAGGAAAAGGATAAAGAGGAGAAAAAAAAATGAACAAGATTTTAAATATCAAAAAGTACACGAAGAGGAAACATAACTAAATCTGGGCAGAGTTGGCCGTGCTTGTAATTCTAGCACTCAGGTAGCAAGACCTCGTCTGAGGGAGGCACGGGTACTAAAAAGGAATATGATCACACCCACCCGAACACCTAGCTACAGCTGTCAAAGATGAGGAGTGGCCAGTTTGGAGTTGCCGGTGAAAAAGATGGAGATTCACAAAGATAGCATGATCCTACCATTTCCAGGAGCGCATGTCATCTACAAGTATCCTACAGGCTGACTGTCAGGGTGGCTTTGCCTACATTTGATGGAAATGCCCATCAAATGTAGGAAGGACGAGCAAATCATTGTGTGTTCATATAATGGAACACCTGTCAGCGATAAGAATTCAGTGGACAAGGTTGTGGCATGAGCATCGTTGGAGCTCAAGGCACTATTGGTTCTTTGATTTATGTTTCCATCTGAAGTGAGAGAGCGGGGTGAGGACTGATAGAACTGACCACGAGGACGCACACGAGGCCCTTTGGGACCTGATGGTGGGTGTGCTCATCTCACTAGATCTTAAAAGCAGCTGGATTTAGTCTTAACTTCAACTGTACAATCATTAACATAGAGAGTTGTAGAGATCAGAAGAGAAGGGTGAGCAGAGCCACAAGGGAAAATGGAAGCGCTGATAGCTATTTTCCAAATTAACTTTATTGAAGCGAAGTTGACACATAGTAAATACACTGGGGTCCATAAATACACAGATCCACATGTCCATCATCTATCTGTATCTATGTGTCACCTATCATTTATCTAGCTACTTACCTCTCTACCTACATATTATATATTTATCTATAATCATGTAACTATCCAATTACATATAACTATCTATCTATCCATCCATCCATCCATTTATCTATCTATTCATCTCTATATAATCATTTATGTAGCTACCCATCCATCTATCTTTCAATCTATATACCTATTCATCCATCCACTCATCTATCTACCATCTATCTTTCTATCCGTATATCCATCCAACTATCTATCAATCACATCTATCTGTCTGTCTGTCTGTCTGTCTATCTGTCTATTTATCACCTCTATCCACCATCTATAATCTATCCATCTATCTGTCTGTCCATCCATCTATTCATCTTTCATCTATCTGTCTGTCCATCTGTCTGTCTGTCCATCTGTCTGTCTATCTATCTATCTATTTGTCTATATACCTACCTACCTATCTACCTGCCACCTATTGCAATCCAGGAGACTAAACCCACATTGCAATCCAGGAGACTAAACCCCTGGTCTCGCATACACAGTGCAAGGTCTGAGCTTCTAGCTCCAGCACTTCTCTTTTAAAATAAGCAAGTCATTTTTGTGTGTGGTAATCTTATTTCAAGTTCTAGGTTTTTATATTAGACCCAAAAATAACATTAAGGCATTCAAACTAACTCTATGGCTCAGTGTTGGCTCTAGATTTAAACCACATGTCTTGAGCAGATGCCATAATTTCCCAAAGCCTCAATTTTCTCATCTATAAAATGGGGATATTCATAAAAGTGATAGCATACAATTATTCTAGAGGCAAAAGAAATCATGCTAAGCTGCAGATACAGTGGCCAGACTACAGTAAAGCCACTACAGTGGCTGACTTGGCTCAGTGAGACCAGGGTTTGGGGCTGTTCCCCTGTAGTCTAAAGGTATAGCAGGGTCTGGAGAACTCGCCGAACATTGTGCAATACTCTGGAATTAATCAAAAGCAAAAACTAACGTAAACAGTGATTTTGAGTCCCACTGCCCAACACCGCTGCTTCAAACTGGTACCCAAGGCGCTGGAGTATTTAAGGCTCGAACATACTGTTTTAGGTGGAAGGGGTGAACCACAGGAAAGTGGATTCCGGCACAAGTTTAAAGCAGGATACAAAGGTTTTTCCTGTTGGGTTGTTTGACCTGCTTGCTGGCCTTTAAGCAGCCCCACTGCGCTGGTGGCTGGGGTGCACACCCCAAAGTTCTCCTGACTGCCCATTCCGACTTGTGGGCTCCACACCTGCTCCATCTCCCAGGTTTGCTGGCTCCCTGTCTCCTCGCTCAAGCTCGAGCACCGGTGTCTTCTCCAGTTAACCTAGCTGCCTTGATGGCTGCCCACACTCACGGTGTACAAGCGAGAAGGCGCTTGACTTCCGGGCGCCCCTTGGCCCAGCACCCAGCATGTGGGACCTGGCACACAGCTGCGGTCGCACGCACAATTAACCATTCAAGAGCCACCGGCCGGCGGCCAGTGCCATCTACCTGAGCAACGAAGAGCTGGAACTCGTCCGGCAGAATCCACGAGCGAGGGTAGAAGTTGTACTCCTCCGGAAACAGGTTCTCCATGATTCTCAGCGCTCGACTCAGAGTGATTTTACGCACCATCTCCGTCATGCCTGGGGAGAGGAGAAGCCATGAGGCTCGAACCAGGCCAGGCCGCCAGCTCACTGGCAGCCATTTGCTTGGGTCCTCCCACCCACCATGATCACTTTTCTGGGGCAGAAGGGAGACACTGTGGATTAATCCTGAAAAGGAGAAACAAAAAGTGAACGGACGAGTTTTCACTTCCTGTCCGAGCCTTGGGTCTAAGAATATCCTTTGTCGTCTTGGCGGGTAATGAAGTTCTGTCTTGCACTTAAGACTGAGCCCCGTCTTTAATGCGTGGCCAGCACACGCTATTTCCGGGATCCTTTCCATCCTCTTCCCCAGGGAGGATTATCTAGTGGGCTGGTGTGACATTAGGAGAAACTTAATTAAGCTGCTTTGTTTTAATCTTTCGTGACTATCGAAGGGATAAAATAGAAAAACACACGCCTTTCAGCATAAAAATTTTTCTCCTTGGATCAAGGGCAGGAAGCGGGAAAGTGTCCACAGCATAATTTATAGTGTGGCTCACGAGGAAGTGCAGTGCTCAGCGCTCTATGGAAGGGGGCATCTGCTTGGACCTCTCCCGGCTCTCATTCATTTATTTGCCTAGAGGGGAATGAAATGCTTCTCTTAAAATATGTAGATGTGTGTGTGTGTGTGTGTGTGTGTGTGTGTGTGTGTGTGTGTGTGTGTATACATGTGTGTGTCTGTGTGCTTGTGTTTATGTGGATAGGTGGGCATACATGGTTGTACACCTGCAGGCCAACCTCGGGTGTCATTCTTCCTGCCACCTACTCTTGTGGCTGACTCAAGCTACTGATACCAACCAGTGCTTGCCTCTGGCTACCACTTCTGAGCCCCTGGTTCTTCTGCTGGGAGTCGCAAGGCCTGATGGGTCTTATCCCATTGGAGTCAACACAGAGCGTACAGGCTGACCCTTAGTCTTGCCCATGCCACAAGCTGAGCTGTTCTTGAAGCAGTATTTAACCCAGGTACCATTTATAACCATAATTCCTGTCATTAAACAAAGAACCACATTACAACTGCCAAATAGCAAGTACCCGTTTCCTGGCCCATCTTCTCCTCTGTCTTCATCATCGTAGCTCACTCTCTGGGCCGACAGCACCACAAACCTGTACCTGAGGCCGTTTCCTCTCTCAGCTTCCTCCAGCACGACCCTCTGGCTGCCCTCTCTAAAATGCAGGCTGGCCTATGGCACACTCTGGCTTAAAAGATTCTTCGTCGCTCTAAGCGACCTCCAGGCTATAGCAGTGCTGTACTTAGGTCCCTGCTGTCACTCCCCCATGGTCCCACTGGAGCTATCTCTATCCCCCGCTCTGGGCTGAATGAGTGACGTGCTGAAGCTGTCTGTACCTCTGCAGCAGCTCAGCTTCCTGTATGGAGTGGGGAAGAGGCACACGCCTTTCCTGGACTCAGCTCCCTTCTCCAGGATTACCCAGCCTGCCTGCACCCCAGGATCATCGAGTCTGCTTGCATCCCAAGCAGATAAAATTTGGGTTGCAGGTCCCTTAACCTCCCCAGCACAGCACTTACACTGTGAGTCTTCTCTTACTTGGGCCAGTGTTTGTCTGATGTCCTCACAGATTCCTCCCTGAAGCCCCCCACCAGAGAGAGACCCCCATGACTGCCCTGTGCACCTCACATCTCAGACCTGGGAACTCAGCAAAGAGCCAGGCTAAGAAAGGGCAATCTTGGACTTCCTTAAGGAAATGGAGAGCCAGGTGTTGTGGTACATTTCTGCACTCTCAGCACTTGGGGGGCGGTGAGGGGGTAAGGGAGTGGGGGGGCGGGGGGGGTGGTGGTGGAGGGAGGGGAGGGCGGGTAGTGGCAAAGACAGGAGGATCACAGCAATTTTGAGGTTAGCCTGATTGACATGGTGAGGGCTACACAGAGACCCTGTCTTGAAAACAAAACAAAACAAAAACAAACAAAAAAAAAACAGAAATAAAATCTCACCAAAGCAAAGACCTATCTAAACCAGAATATTTCAACGAAAGAATCTTAATATATCACTCGTGACATAAAATGTATTTTGAAAAAGAAAATTACCCATAGAAAAGCAAATAACATCTAAAACAGTAACACAGACAAGATAAATCTCATATGAATATACTGAAGTTCTCAGTTTGTGCTGTTTCTAGCACATTCTCTGTGGAGCATCCACCAGAATTTACTCTGGGGCATTTGCCACAAACGGGAAAGACAGTTAGAATAATGGGCTGTGTGTGGGGCAGGAGATAAACCCAGGCACAACAGGAGCCGAAAGTCAGTCAGTTGTGACTGGAATTGCCCCGCTGCCTTGGTGGGGTCTGTCTGTCCAAGGTGGAGGGTGTGGCTGGCTACACTGTTTCCCACCTGGAGGTTCCCAAGGCTGCTGTGTCATTACTGTTAATTAACTGCAGTTTGCAAAGTCACTGCAATGTTGACTATAGGATGGGGCACACCTGCTGCTTTGGAGTGACTGTTCTTGGATAAAGCTGGTCCTTCTTCCTCTTTACCTCGTGTTCCCCGAAGAGGACCCTCGGCTATTTCTCGCTCACTCTCAGCAATCAGGGGAGACAGGAGCAGAAAGAGACTCTGGACGCAGCCACACTGGATGGACTGCGAGTTGTGTCTCAAGAACTCCGTGCCGTGCAGAATGCTGTTTGTGTGCAAACTGTTTTCTCCCAAGACCTCAAGAAGTCCTTTTTATAAAACGTAGCCTTTTTGTGAGTTGCCAGACAGAAAAACAAATAACAGTAACAAGCCTGCTATAGCAGTGGGCAAAGGCCCTGGCTGCAAGGCTCACTCGCTCTCTAACAAAATCCTTTCTCTTGAAGGGTGAATTTGGCCTTGGGATAACTTCCAGCTCTGTTCCCCTCAAAAACCAATAAAGGTGAGATATCTGCTGTGTTGTCAAAAAAACAGGGCATGCTGCCCGCGGAGTTACCAGAGATACAAGACAGATGCGGAGCTTGTCCCCTTGAGTCTCATATTTTACTGAGGGCCAGAGACAAGTCCCTGGAACTTTTGCAAATATCCTACTAAAGAGAAATGCTCTGTATTGACCAGCCGCCATGTTGTGCTTTCGACCCTCTACCCTGCATGTGAACTGCTTTGTGTGTCTGAGAGGTTAAGTTAAACCCTGGGGCATGCGACAAAACTCCCCAGTGTGTGCTATGTGGACACTGAAGACTGGTGGGTGTTTGTTTCTTTGGCTCTTGAGACAAGGTCTCACTCCATGGCTCAGGCTAGCCTGCACCTCATGTTGCCCAGGCTGGCCTCAGACTTATGGTGATCCTCCTGTCTCAGCCTCCCTAGTGCTGGGATTACAAGCATGAGGCACCGCATCTGGCTAGCTGAGGCACCACATCTGGCTAGCTGAGAGGGGTTTCTTGAAGATATGGGACTGTATACTAAAGAAAAGGGGAAAAACTGATTCTCTTTCAAGACAAGATCACAAAATGTGACACTAACAGAAGGCACTCTGCTCTGTTACAAGAACTGCACTGGGAGGCTGCAGCGTAAAAACGACAGCCAGGGCTAAAGTCAGGGAAAACTGGGGCTGGAGAGATGGCTCAGGAGGGAAGAGCACTTGCTGCTTTTCCAGAGGACCCAAGTTCAGGTACTGGCACCCACATGGGGGCTCCCAACAATCTGTAAGGCTAATTCCAGGGTATCTGATGCTCTCTTCTGGCCTTCACGAGCACTGCACACACATGGTACATACACATACATACATACATACATACATACATGTAAAAGGCTCATATACATAAAATAAAAATAAAGATATCAAACTTTGGGAGGAAATATAATCTTAACTGTGGGATGGAATTTGGATGATATTTTAAAGTGTATTGTTGTGTTAGAGTATAACACTGCAATTGCGGTTACAACACAGCAACAAACTAAGTGTGGGGCCTGACTCTAAAAGCTCAACCAAATGTCCCCTCCTCCCTAAGCAATCCCACTATCTTATGTCTCCGTTGTCACCCAACCATCAGGAATAGTGATTGTAGAGGAAATGAAGGAAGAGGCTGAAAGACAGAAAGGAAGCAGACATAGAGGTGGCCTTAACCATCTCTCGCCACCTAGGCCTCGCAGGGTCAGTCTCACCAGGAGTCTCTTGGGTAAAGGGCAGAGGCTGTTCCCAGCCTATGGTACTTGGAGTGGAGACCAGGGGAGCTCACTCTGATGGCACCTTCAATATGACACATGAAGAGAAAGCAGATGGGGTCTTCCTTTCTGTGATCCAGTCACAGAACTCTGGTTTCCTGGTAGAAAAGACCTGTATTTCTTTCTGTAGACTCTGTAGTCCCATCACTGGACTCCTGTTATAGCTCTAATTCAACGAGTTCACAGCATGTTCTTTTGTATATTTTTACATATGTGTGTGGTATGCATGTGTGTGCTTGCACATGTGTGCTGATGAATATGCATATGTATACACACATGTGCAGAGGCCCAGAGGTTACTAAATGGCATCTTCTTCCATTACTCTCCACCTCACTCTTTTACTTAGGTTCCCCCCAGAGCTCACCCATTCAACTTGTCTGGCTAGGAGCTTGCCCAAAGGATCCTTTGTCCCTAGTCCCAGGGAGCAGGGATTACAGGTGGACCACCATGCTTGGAGTGCTGGAGATTTGAACTCCTATCCTTGTGTCTGCACAGAAAGCACGTTACCCACTGAGCCGCTTCCTCATCCCCTAACTCATGTTTTTGTGCCAGTGGAAACGACACGGAGAAAGCGCATCTGTAACCCGCGAAGGCCAGTCTCCATCTTCAGACCCTCAGGAGTTAGTTCTCAGGACTCCCAGCTGACTTCGTCCCTTTGGCAACAGCAGCACAGCAAAGCATGGGCAGAGATTCTCAATTAAGAGCCCTTGGGCTGGAGAGATGGCTCAGACTGCTCCTCCAGAGGTCCTAAGTTCAATTCCCAGCAACCACATGGTGGCCTACAACCATCTGATGCCCTCTTCTGGCCTGCCGGTGTACATGCAGGCAGAGCACTGTATACATAATAATAATAATTTAAAAAAAAAAAAAGAGTCCTCAAGCAGTTTGCCCTAGAAACACTGCTGTGTTCTTGCCGAAGGGCTATTGTTACACTCAGACCTAGGAATACTGCTAAAGGCTAATAAGAACAGCAGATACCTGGAAATTTGTTCACTTGACCGGAGAATATGTCATTGTCGTGAAATGAAACACCGTGCCAGTAGATGTCACAAGGCAAGCGCCGGCCAAATGGGAACTAGAAAAAGAGGGGAAAATGTGATTCATAGTAAGAAAAAGAGATGCAGCAGCCGCCCTGGGGGCTCAAGACTTACAAAGGACACTTGGTAACCACCCCACAGTTTAATCCTCAAAGCAAGCGTGTAAAGTAGAGAAACAGACTCACACAGGGCTGGTCGTGTTGCTTGGGGTTGTAGTGAACACGCTCCTGGTTTGGCAAGCATTGTTTTGCTATGACTGCTTTATAAAAGATTAGTTGACTGATTAAAAGGATGAAAGGAGTTGCTTAATATGACCTTGTTCATGCAGAGCTGGTGTGTGTGTGTGTGTGTGTGTGTGTGTGTGTGTGTGTGTGTGTTTTAACCTAGGATAAAACAACCCCAATCCTAAGTTCACATTTCCTTCCCTTTCTCTGAAAATGGGGACCCTCTACCTGACCCCCCAAATAGCCAGAGTCATCCCGTCTCTTCATCTCCCCTGCCTCACACACAGCTTCCCCCACAGGGCAGGATGCATCCTCAGTGGCTGAGACAGCTCCTGGTCCTCAGTGCAGATGTCTGAATTCATAAATGGATGAGCTATGCGTGGTCACCTCATTCAAAATGAGCTAACAGAGAGTCAGCCTTCTGGGAATTTGGAAGTCAGAGATGCCAGGTGACCTCTGCTGCCCCCTGGACCCGCAAGTAATGAAAAGACAAAGCTGAACAGCGGGTGATGACTGAGTAGGGGGAAGAAGGGACAGCCAGTCTGCTGAGACAAGGGGCAGCTGTGGAGGGAACCGGTGAGGACCATGTCTTACCCCGGCGCTCTGGCCTGTTGTACTCCTCCAGCCTGGCTACCCATCCTGCATCCTGACATCCTCATCCCACTGTTTTAAGGCCCTCTTTGGCATATGCTCCAGGCTTTCAATTATTTTCAAGGAGAGAACCTCTCGCTGAGACAAAAAGGCCTGTCCTTCCTTCTGCTCTGTTCAGCCACCCTTAATGTCATTAGCAAGCTCTGCATCCGCAGATGAAGCTCTTTAAAACGAGACCCAGGTGACCTTGTTAAAGGGGAGCCTGAAGACCTGCTAACTCCCATTTGGAAGCTGCTTGTTAAAAGCCCAAGCGAAGAGAGACGGCCGTACATTAAAACCGTGCCATGTTTCCATTTCGAGGCTACACCTCATCAGAATTTTTATCTGCTGTGAGTTGAGGGGCTACACTCATGACTAATGAAATGGCGGTAAGTGATGCTTCCAACCATCACAAATTAAAACCAAGGTCAGCAGGCCCAGGCCCTTTAAATTGGCTAACGTAGCTTCGAAACTGTGCCGCAGCGAGGCATGTGCTATTACATCTGTGGGCACGAACAACTTCTATCTATAATTTACAGCTTTTTGTTCATTTTCTTTGCTTCCAGTGGATGGCAAGTTATTTATTCAGTAGCCATAAACACGAAGAGTTGGAACCTATGCTGCCTTCTTCCAGCTGTTAAGTGCTAATATAGAAAAGGGAAAAATGGGGCTGGAGAGATGGCTCAGAGGCTAAAAGCACTGACTGCTCTCCCAGAGGTCCTGAGTTCAATTCCGAGCAACCACATGGTGGCTCACAACCATCTACAATCCAGTCTGATGCCCTCTTTTGTCCTGCCGGTGTACATGCAGGCAGAGCACTGTACACACAATAAATAAATATATCTTTAAAAAAAAGAAAAGAAAAGAAAAGGGAAAAACAACTGGGTGGGGATCTAAAATACAGACTGTCTAAGCAACTGGACCGTAACTACAGTGGCATTGTTGCCCAGTGTTAGTGACCAACACTGGCCCCTTGCTAGTGTGCTGCCTGGTGATACTTTCCATCCATGCCATTGCTCTCTAATCTTTAAAACTAGGCATGGTGGCTCACACACACATTTGAGGAATCGAGGCAGGAGGACTATCATGAGCTTGAGGCCAGCTTGGGCTAACAGTGAGTTTCCAAGCTAGCCTGGGCTACAGAGTAAGACCTGCTCTTATAAAAAAACAAAAACAAACAACAGCAAACAAAACAAACAAGAAAACAAGAAAAGCACAAAACAAGGAAAGGAATAAAAACAAATACCGTTAGCTCACTAAGTTGTAAAAGACTCCATTCGTTCAATAATTACCATGCTCCAGATTCTATGCAGGAGCACAATTTCTATGCACAAATTTAAAGCCCTCTGTTCAGAGCCTGAACACACTCAGCAGCAAAAAGGTGCAGTCTAAGCCTCTAAGACTGAGAAGAAGACGAGAGCGCCCGTCTTTTCCTTCTCCTCAACACAGGGTTAACAACACCAGAGCAACAGGCAAATGAAATGAAGGACACTCTCACTAGAAGTGAAGAGGGAAATGACCTATGTTTATAGAGGGTAGGCCCCCATGTGTAGGAAACCCTAGAGCCCGCATGAAAAGCTTACAGAAAATGAAGAGAGCCACCACGACGACGACACTCAAAGAATAAAATACTTAAGAGTTGACTTGGGAAGGGAGCATATGCTCGTACAGCGAAAACTGAAAAATGTTCCTCAAGGAAATTAATGGAAGTTCAAATAAAGGAAAAGAAATCTCATTTCACAGATTGGAGAACGATATCATTTCAGAGCTCAATACTATCCAAAGCAAGCTATAGGTTCAGTGTCTCTACCCAAAACAGTCATGACTTGGTTTGGGCAAGAAATAGAAAAGATAATTTTATAACTGAATGGAATGACAAGAATCTCTAATTGGCCAAAACAGTCTTGCAAATGGTGGGAGACCTTTGCACTATCTGTGTGGCTGAGACCACACTGGGTCCTCCCTACACCCCCATCCCAAGCTCATTTTTCTCAGGAGATTGATAAGAACCCATCTTTATGGAAAGTGTCATATGTACTTTACGAAGAGTTCTGATGTAATCATGTCTTAAGCTTTATTGTGTACATCCAATCTGGTGCTTTAAACGGTGGTCAGGGGCTGCAGAGGAGGCTCAATGGCCAAGAGCGTGTATTGCTTTTGAAGAAGACTTGGGGTTGATTTCCAGCAACCACACGGTTGCTCACAATTCAACTCTAGTTCCAGGGGAACAAATGCCCTCTACTGGCCTCCACAGGCTCTGCACACACATGGTGAACACACACACACATATAGGCAAAAACATATATAAATTAAAATTTAAATCTTTATTTAATCCCAGCTCTCGGGAGGCAGAGGCAGGTGGGTCCCTGTGAATTCGAGGCCAGCCTGGTCTACAAAGCGAGTCCAGGACAGTCAAAGCTACACAGAGAAACCCTGTCTTGAAAAAGCAAAAAAAAAAAAAAATCTTTAAAATTGAACGTGTCCTTATAGTGAATGTAACATTACTAGTTATGGCAGATCTCTTGCATATCTGTCCCATTCTGCAAAAGAAATATAACTCCAGTGGCAGAATTGGAAGCCATGCTGATCTCTCTCCAAAGGTTGTGCTCCTTAATTCTACTAAGCTAGATGGCTTGACAGATAACCTGCGTCAAAACTGAGCACCCAGGATCTCAAGGAAGGTGTCATAAATGTGCTTCGTATAGTTACAGCCCTGGCATCAGCTTTTAGGTCTGATATAAATGTGAAACCCAATGAATTGTACCTGGACACCTTTGCATTAACCAAACCTTGCCATCCCACCTGGTTGTCTGTGATGTAACATGCATGCTCTTCATCCTATTGACCCAAAGCCAGAACACATCTTCAACTGGTCAGAAAATCTTGTGCAAAATCGGGGTAATATAAATTATTAAGACCCTTCTCACCTGGTCTCTGGAAACAAGCCCATCTACAGCCTGGGACAGAAAGCCTAGAGGATAAATCCATAGACCTTAAGAAAGGAATGGTCCCACTGTCTTCTCCTTGGTTTCTCCCACCCACAGTTCTTTGCAGCTTTCGGGGTACCTATTGAACCCCAGTGGCACCCCTGCCCTTTCTGTAATAAGTGCCTCTGTTTTGTTCACTTTGTTTTATTCCCTCATTCGGTAAGAAAAGAATGTAGCACAGAGGCTGGGAGTGGTGGCACACACCTCTGATTCCAGCACTCGGGAGGATCTCTGTGAGTTCGAGGCCAGCCTGGTCTACAAAGCCAAGGCTACCCAGGGAAACCCTGTCTCAACCCCCTCGCCCCCGCTGCCACCCACCCCCCAAAAAGAATGTAGCACAGAAACCCTTCAAGAAGGGCAGTGCTGGGAGACGTCTGTGAGTCCACTGCCCGTCCTTCTGACAAATACTTGGAATGATGGCCGTTAAGGAGAAAGGTATTTATTTATCTTGCCTCACAGCCATGGAGGTTTCAGGACATGGCTGGCTAGCAGCCTTGCTTTTGCCCTTGAGGTGAGACAAGCACTTTATGACAAGGGAACATATGCTGAAGCAAATCCATTTATCTCTTAGCAAGGAAGCAAAGGAGGCCAAGGTACTGATGTACAAGGGTGCACTCCAAATGGCCTACACGCACTCTCTCTCTCACTGGGCTGCGTTTCCTAAAGGTTCCACCACTCTACAACGTGGCTAAGGGCTGGGGATGAGGCCTTTCCCGCATGGCTCTCTGCAGACATTTCAGATCCAACCTACAGTCATATCAAATCCTGAACAGAGCTGTATCGGCTAAACATAAAGCCGGTCAAAGCAAGGCCTGAAAGAGGAAGACTAGCTCACCCAGCCTTCTCTCAGCCACTTAAATCTCATCCAATGGCCCTGTAGTCCTCCGAGACAGCTGAGATGCACCAGCAACCAGCTGAGGACCACGAGGAGACTCTAGGCTCCCTTGCACTTATGAGAATGGGGCTGATTTGCAAACCCCTGGAGGTGGGTGGGACATCACACAGCGCGGCCTCTGGGGAGCATGGACTTGCAGACAAGTCCCTTGCCTGGAGTTTGAGAACCTGGCTTCAAGTCTCAGCCCTGCCAACTGTGATGGATTACAGTTTCATCATCTGAGAAAGATGAGCAGCACTGGTGTCCCTGGAGTGGGGTGCTAGAGAGATGGAACCAACCCCTCGGGGGTGGGGGGAGGACACCCCTGAAGCAAAGGTCTGGCTCATAGTAGGAGCTGAATTAGCCCAGGTAGAGACAGTGAAGAACAAGGCTCCCTGGCTGTTCTTCGCTAATGAAGTCCCCTGGTGAGAAAGGCCTCCCTAGCCATACAGAGACAGGGGAAGATGCCCCTGCAGGAGTCCTCTGAGGAAACCAGGAAGCAGGGCCATCTGATGACAGCTGTGCAAGTGAGTCCTGATGGCTGTGGTTAGGAAAACTTAAACAAGGAGGTGAGTGTGAGGCAAGTGTGAGGTGATACTGTCAGAGTCAGGGAGGTTGGATGGAAAGCGGGGAGACTTGCATGCCTGGAGCTCAGAGCACGGAGGGACACGGATGGAGAGCCACACAGCCACCCCCCCATCAACGCTGCTGAGCACCCATTATTGAACTTGGCTCTGCAGGTGCGGGGGGGGGGGCGGGGGGTACAAGCTGGAGGGAAGGAGAAAGTAGCCTAAGACAGATGCAGGAGCAGACTCCATGAGAAAGCTAGGAGAAGAAAGGGAAGGCAGTGTGGTGACTGGGCCAAGGGGCAGGCATGTACTGGGCAGAGGGGAAGGCAAGTCACGGAGGAGTCCCAGGCTGGTGTGTAAGGGCTTCTCTGAGGCCCTTCTCAGGTGCCCATGACCTGCCGTTCCTGCATCCCCTCCCCCGAGGATGCAGGCAGCTGAGACTCCCCAGGAGAAGCTCTCACTCTGCTAACTAGTGCTCTGAGGAGCCTTCCAATTTAATAACAGTGTCGTCTTGCTCCAGCGTGTTCCCGGGAACACAACAATTACTCAACCCTCTAATAGAGCCAATAAATACAGTGCGAGGATGGGTAATTAACAACCTTTTGCTGGAAAGTGGCAATTCTTGTGATCTATGGAGCTTCCTGTTCCTGATCACCCCTTGGCTACTGCAGATACACTATGACACTCTGGGTGAGTGTGTCATTCATCGCTCGCCAAGTCTATGCCTCTTGGTGCATCTTATGTGAAGCCCACGTGTTATCATCGGCTCCCAGGAGTTACTGTGGGCAGAGCTGCAGTGGGGTCTGCTATCTACCTCACCTCTACTTCTGGTCCCAAGTCTTTCAATAAGATCAATGTTGTTGCCAAGTTGTGTAAATGTGGGAAGGAACCTTGTCAGTAGGAGGGGGTGGCCCTGCACCCCCACGATGTCAGCCTTCCCCTCAGGATACGCGCTCTACTATCTACTTTCCCGCCCATGAAGAATCTTATTAGTGGTGACTATATCAGGCAGGAGGAAAAAAAAAAAGTCCACAAACTTCCATAGTGATTTACCTCTTGACTTACAGTTTTAATTAAAATTCCAGTTTATTTAGCAAATAGCTCTGGAAAGATTAGATAGCAATTTAGCACTATGCTCTTTCTCCACTTTCCAATTTACAAGGGTGACACAAACAGCAAAACCACCATGCTAAATGTCTCCAAGTCTGCCGCATCATAGATCCAACACCGGTGATAAACTATAAGGTGGTCCATTACGCCCTGCGAGCCATCCGCAGCCATCTCTCTTCTCCTGACTCCGTCACACTGCTGAGCTATCAGTTCACTGCTAGGTCCCACATTACTGAGTCTCGTCCTCACCCGAACTTTAAATGTGTTTATTAACTGAGATGGAGACGGAGCAGAGGAAGTTTCCATTCCAGGAGCACTTTCCTCCCAGCCAGGAAACAGCTTTGTCTCAAGTCAGACCCATGCTGCTCAGGACTCTCCTGGCAGCAGCGGCTCCCAGAAGCAGCCTGCTCTGTCTGGAGAGTGTGGGCAGGCCAGAGAGATGGCGCAGTTGGTAAAGCACTTGTCTTGCGGGCATGAGGACCTGAGCTCTGTCCCAGAACTGATGTTCACAAAGAAATGTCAGGGGCTGATGAGCTTACACGAAGAAACACTTGCTACCAACGGCTGAGGTTTGAGTCCTGGTACCCAAGGCAGAAGGAAAGAACTGACCCAAAAGTGTCTGCTACCTGTACACACACACACACACACACACACACACTCACATACTCACATATACATACAAACTATAACACATACATACTTACACATTCACTGTAACACTCACACTCAGCCATACAAACACTGTAACACAAACACACACATGCACTGTGACACACACTCACACTCATATACACACATACTCACACAGGCACTGTAACACACACACACACACTGTATACCCATGCACTGAAATACACACACTCACACTGTAACACACACATACTCACACATGAACTGTGACACACACTCACACTCAGACACACACTGTAACACTCATACTCAGACACACACTGTAACACTCATACTCACACATGCACTGTAGCACTCAGACACACTGTAACACATACATACTCACACGTGCACTGTAACACACATTCACACTCAGATACTGTAACACACACTCACACTCAGACACACACTGTAACACACACTCACATACACACACTGAAAGTAAGAAATCATTATGCTGGTGCTCAGTTGTCAACACTACAGTGAGGCAGAGAGAACTGGATTCCTAGTGTTTGGCTCCCTGGCCCCCCAGCCTAGCCCACTAGGCAAATTCCAGGCCAGTGCCTGAGGAATAGCCACCCTCTTCCCATTTCACAGCAGAGGCATCTGGCGAGTGAGGAGCTCGAGGGCACATCTCTTAGGAGGAGGGAAGCTGTCAAGAAAACTGAGATGGCCTAGGCGGTGATGGGCACGTCTTTAATCCTAGCTCCAGAGGCAGAGGCAGGTGGATCTCCACATAGTGAGTCTAGGACAGCCAGGGTCACACAGAGACACCCTATCTCAAAAAAAAAAATCCATAAAAGCAAAACAAAACAGATGGAAAAGCTCCCACAGGAGGAAACAAAGCCCGAGCAAAGTATGAGCTGGGGTTCCAAACCTGTAGGCCACCCTCCAGGGTCACTGGGAGCGTTCCTAGCCAGGCTTGCCACTCCCCTTTACCCGGCACCTTCCCACCACAGACAGGTCTTCAGTGTTCCATGGACCTGCAAAGCTCTGCTCTTCCTTTCCTTTCTAATAATTGAAGATGTTTTGGGCTTATTCTAAAGCACCCAGTGTTGTCAAAAAATGTCCCTGGGGGGGGGGGATGCTCCCCAGAGGACTCGTTAGAGAAAGGTAAGTGGGCTTATTTCCTCCTCCTGACCCTAAAAGTCAGCCCAAATCACAGACATCCCACTGTGATGTCATAGGTCACATGTTAAGAAGAATAAACGGTTCACCAGTAATTCCTAGACTAAAATCAGTGGCCACTCCATACTGAGTTCATGGTATTTGCTGTGTGGTTCACATGTACTATTTCATCTCACCTTCATGGAAATGCTATGAAATGTGTAGAAATATTTCTGTTTAAGCGGTGAAAAAAACCAGAACTCAGGGTAGTTAGACAACCAAGCCTCTGTAATGAGCCATAGGGGTAGAATAAGGACAGTCCCACTAAATCCTTAGTTCCCTAAGCTCAGGAATAAAGAGATGGGGTTCCTTCCACCACTATAGGACTCTAGTGACCTTATCCTGAGTGCCTAGGCTAAAAGGCTAGGAGGTAAAAGAGGGACCAGGGGTGGGACTGTCCCCTCCTAGCAGCTCTCCAGAACTGAGCATCAACACCACACCTGCATCTCTGCCTCAGTGGGTCTGCCTGGCCTGGCCCTCGCCCCCTGGTGTCAGTGGCCAGCAGAGCCCCTGAGTGCTAGGGGCAGGCCTGCATCTGGCTCTGCGTGGCTGTCTGATGTGTATAACTTACACCCTAGTGGAGCCAATCTCCAGAGTTGGAAGACAGGAACGGGAGGAGAAAGAAGAAGAAGCAGCAAGCAGGAAGTACAGAGGGGAGACTGAAAGGTGGGAGGGCGCCTTCCTGGAGTGGCCACGGAGAAAGAGGAGGCCAGAGCTGTAGAAGGAGAGGCATGTCTTCCGAGCCACTCGGGGTGGCAGATGCTGGGAACAAGTAAGTTCTCAGCCCCGCGTTGCACTCGAGGGTATTCAGAAAGGACCACGCTTTATGTGTCTTCAACTGAGATAAAAAGATAGGAATCATACATGCAAATAGGGAGCCATGTATTGTCTGTATAATACTTAAATCAGGCTAAACATAGCTCTCACCCAAAACACTGTTTATGGTGGTTTTTTTTTCCCAGATCCTTTTTGTTAGATTCTTGAAATGTCCAGCACGCTGTTGCTAACTATAGTCACCACCCTGCTCAACAACCGCCCAGTGTCCTGTCCCTCTGTGACTAACTTCACACCCGCTGTTCACCCTTCCCGTCCATCCTTCACTCTTGGCAGTTTCCGGTAACTGCTGTTCTACGCTCAGCTTCTGGGAGATGGCTTTTAGGTTCTTGTGGTCTTTCTGGGCTTGAGTTCTTCCTCTTAGTACAGTTGTCTCCAGTTCCACCCACAGTGTTGGAAATTGCTAGGATTTTTAACTCCCTCTTTAGCAAAACACTATCCCACTGTGTGTATCTGTCCGTCCCTCCATTGTGGACATGCAAACAAAACTCAAGTTGGCGTGTTTGGTGCTGGGGGCCTTTAGCCATGGAGCCAGCATCTCGCCAACCTTTCAATTTTGGGGGAACTGTCATACTTTTTTCCATCACGGGTGCACAAAAGTATGCTTCTACTAATTGTGTTCAATTCGGGGAGGGCTGAATTTGATTGCCCCCTGAGAAAAATCACAGCAAAGAGAAAAATTGAAATTGTTCAACTATGGGGTGAGAGATTCAAGTTACTCCCGGCCAGACTCTTGGTGGAAGTGAAAGTATTCCGAATGAACCGAGAGGTCACCAGGGCAGGCCCTGAGCCTCTCGCCAGCAATTTAGACCAGGGAGCCTACAGGACTACAGAGCTGGATATTTATAAACAATCTCTCCTTCCTGATGGTGAGAAAGATGTAAGAATATCACTTTTTAGCTGTGTGGCAGTGGGGGCGCACACCTTTAATCCCAGCATTCAACAGGCAGAGGCAGGTGGATCTCTGAGTTTGAAGCTGGTTCTAAGACAGCCAGGTCCACAAAGAGAAACCCTGTCTCAATATCCCAAATAAATATGTATACAAACAAACAAACAAACAAACAAGGCACTTTTGTTCTGTATTAAATCCCCACCTCACTCTCTATTCTCCTACACACCCTATATAAAAATAGCCACCTTCGCTTTTTCTTTCAAGCTAGCATCGGTATGCATCAAGTCAGGGCTGAGCCTCCCACAGCACCCACGTGGCAGCTCACAACTGTCTGCAACTCCAGTTCCAGGGGATCTGATGCCCTCTTCTGGCCTCTGAGGGCACTGCACACACATGGTGCACATACATACTCATAACAATAAAAATAATTGTTTAAAGAAAACAGAGTGAAGCTGTTGGGCTGTGTGGCAGTCATGAGCAGGCCTGGTCCCTCTTCTCTCCTGTTAATAGTTGATAAGAACTGACTTGTTCATCTCCATAGGCAAACAAAGCCGCTGTGAAGACGGAAATATTTTTGCCAGGATGCTGAGACTGAGGCCCCTCTTCTGCTAAGGACTTTAAGGGAATTCTCATCATAAACCCCCTGACAGGAAGGGAAGGGCAGAGCCAGCTGCTGGAGCCATGCCTTGTCCCTGACGAGGAACCACAGGGTCCGGTCCCCACCTTCTCACTTCTTAGAGTGCTCGCGCCCAGCCCTTTCCCAAGCAAAGCATTTAGGAAGGACCTTTCACTTCACAGTGAACTTGGGACAACATGATTGACAGCCCGGCTCAGTCAGCTATGACAGCTGGCATTTCCCTGATGACCAGATAATGAGGCAGTTGCGTTGTGTTTTGTCGTCTCAATCAGTGACAGGAATTAGTAAGACAAAGCCAGGCCAGGAGGGCTTTCAGTCAGCCTTCCCAGCATGCAGGTCTGTTGTGGCACACACACCACCATGTTTGTAACACTGCACAGAAGTGGCGTGTTCCTGGAGCAGCCTCAAGAAACTTGGCCAGTAAAGTCACTTTAGGAAAAACCTGTACCATGTTACCAATGATGATCAGTAGGAAACAGAATCAGACCAAGACTCCAGCCCTAATTAACTTATCCATTCAAGAAACATTAATCAAGTGCCTAGCATGTGCTAGCTTCTGGGCTACATGCTGGGATAAAAAACGAAACTCCAACCACTGGGCTCAGGGAACATTACAGAGGAGGGGGCAGGAAGAAAGAAAGAAGGAAAGAGCTCACGTGAGGAGGGGAATGTTAGGGAAGGTTCCAGATATCACAGCAGCTGAGATGGTCTGCACAGACCTCCACTGGGTTCACAGTCATGGAGCAGCGAGAGGAGCCCCCTCCCTAGGGCTTAAAGGCAGTTAATGATGCTGGTGAAGACAGGCATTCAGTAATGTGGACAGTGGGGAAGCATCCATGTGCCTCTAAATAGCCCTCACCCATACTGTTGTAGGCGCTAAGTCTCTCTCCCCTCTCTCCCCCTCCCCCATCTTTACACACACACACACACACACACACACACACACACACACACACACACACACACAGAGAGAGAGAGAGAGAGAGAGAGAGAGAGAGAGAGAGAGAGAGAGAGAGATATCAAAGTAGAAGAGGGGCTAATTAGAGAGAGGAAGGAGACAATCTGGAATAGGAGAGGGAGAAGAGAAGGCAATAGGGTAAAGATGACCAAAGGGCATTATATTCATGTATGAGTAAGTCATGATGAAGCCCATCATTGTATAAAATATATGCTAACAAAAAAACACCCAAAACCAAATTGCTTTCAAGATTCAAGCATTATCAGTTCTGCTACTAATGTTTCCTGCAAAAATAAACTATCCACAACACATTGGTCCAAATTCCTGCTGGAAAATGGGTCACAAACTGATGAGGTCTCACTATTCACATATAGAAAAACTGCCATTTTAAGCATACTCTTTGGGCTGGAGAGATAGACCAGTGGTTAAGAGCACTGGTTGTTCCTCCAGGCAACCCTGGTTCAATTCCCAGCACCCACATAATGACTCATAACCATGTGTTACCCTAGTCTCAGGGCATCCAATACCCTCTTCTAGTCTCCACAGGCATTAGACACACATGTGGTACGTGAATCCAAAACACGTGTTTTTTTTTAAAAAATCAAACATGTTCATGGGTTAGAGAGGTGGCATAACAGGTAAAAGTACTTGCCACTAAGCTGATACCCGAGTTCCATCCCAGGACCCACTTGGTAAAAGGAAAGCTGACACCTGCAGACTGTCTCCTGACCTGCACACACACATGCACGCACATATGGATGCATGCTAATACTGATGTTTGCTCCACAGTCACCTCTCTTCCTTGAACAAGCTACCATGTGAACTGGGCCAGACTGCCAACTAATTGCCCAGGGTTTGTCCCAGTCTTAAGTCTCTCCAGTGCCAAGTCAGCAAGAACTGTTGCTTCCACTTGTCCAAGTCCCTCCTGTAAGCCTGAATTCTGAGTTGTAGTCCTTGCTCTGGGTACTCATGCCCAACTGGGTAGGGAGACACAATTTTGAATTCAGATCACTTAATAGCATCTGCCTGGATCTCACAACGGCTTAGAGGACATCTTCAGCCGTGATCGCATCCCCTTCCTAAAGAATTCCAGGCAGAGATTTCTGAAAGCTACCTTGAAATCCTTCCTACCACCCATAATCTTTTTAAACCACTAAGTCCAACCTACAATCCTACTGTTTTCATTCTCAGCGCTGAACTGAATAAGGAAATCTTCAGCTTATGCTAGCCACAAGATCAGGTGGAATTACTGGAGACCTCAAAATGGCTCAGCCAGAACAAAGTGGAAAGACCGCTGGAGGACAGTCTTTTGAGGTGTGTGTTAGGTGTGGGGGGAAGCACGTTATAAAGCTTTGAGAATGCTGGCTAAGCAGCCAGCTGTGAGGCATTGGTTAGGAGCTAGTCTGCTCGTGTGATGGCACAAGGTCAGCACCAAAAGAGCGACGACCGCTTCCGTGTTCACTGCCTTCACCTCCTGCCCACTCCTGCTGATAGACACCATTTTACAAATTAAAAATGAAATGAAGACAGAGTTCCCTCACATTCTACTGTGTCCATTGCTGGGAACAGAACAGTAAGTGTGAGGGGCTTGGTTCTTTGTTCAGGGAGTTTGGAGTCCACTAGGGACTAACAGGCAAACTCTTACAGAAATGTTGATGATCTTAGGGCAACTGGGGTTCAGAAAACAGAGGGGAGAAAAGTGAGGGAGACTTCAGAACATTTCTACAGAGAATCCATGGCACAGGGGCCTTGAGAGAAGGAGGTGTGATGGAGTTGACACTGTCTAGACAGTGGGCTGGCCTCTGAGTGAGTGCCATGCTGACCTTAGGGGACAGAGTTGACACCGTCTAGATGGTGCGCTGGCCTCTGAGTGAGTGCCATGCTGACCTTAGGGGACAGAGTTGACACTGTCTGGATGGTGCACTGGCCTCTGAGTGCCATATTGACCTTAGGTGACAGAGTTGACACCATCTAGATAGTGGGCTGGCCTCTGAGTGCCATGCTGACCTTAGGATTTATGCTTCCTACTGTCCAGCAAACCAACTCTGTCTCAAACCCAAAGAGTGCACACCACAGACAGCATGTGCCCCAACCTAATCTGATGCTCACAGTCACCTTAGGGGGCTTGTCACAAACAAGAAATGAGGGTCCCCAGAACTCACCTCTACTGGGGAATTAAATACTAACAAGACCCCCAAGTGATTCCTATGTCAGATAAGTTTGGGGGAATGTTAGGTCCTGTCTTCAGAAAACCTAAGACCCAGCACCTTAAGAGTTTACTGAGCACCAGTCTCCTGGAATTCCTTAAAGTCATTCAGCTTTCTAAGAAACAAACAAAGAAACAAACAAACAAACAGGAGGGGAAAAAAGAGCCCTGTAGAGAGCAGCTATCCAACAGTAAAAACAGAAAGGCTGCTTGCTTTCCTGTTCCCATTCCTTGTGGAGCTTACCCTCTTTCTAGCTTAAGTGATGTCATCTCAGAACAGAGCCCATCCTCACACCGAGGGCTCAGGATCGAGGAACAGAAGCAGCCAGATCGTAAGAAATCACTAGCTTCAGTGGGGAGAGGCCATGGATCTGGAAACAACCCAAGTTCAAATCCCAGACCCAGCACTTACAGATGAACCACGGGCCTCTCTGGCCTCACTCTCTCCAACTGCAAAGGGGCTAATCAGCCCTGCTTTCCAGAATATTCTCAGGAACTCGAGATAATGAAGGTGGTGGCCCAACACGTGGGCCCTTAACAGATGTTTGCCAACAAACAATGAAATAGTGAATTTATAGCTTAATAAGAGAGAAAGATGATGGCAGGAGGAAACCAACAGTTAATAAAGATGTCGTTTTGTTTTAAAGAGAAAGATGCATGTGAAAAATGAGTCCCTTCCTGGTAAAACAGTAGGCGGAATCAAAATTTAATCCAAGATTTGGAGACACCAGCTGAAAAGCTGGAGAACAGTGGAGGCTCTGGGTGAGAGGTTGGCAGCATTCCTAACCCTGCCTTGGAACTCAAAATGCTTTTAAGTGGCCCTTTGCACATGACAGGAAAACATCAGGAGTGTCCCAATAGGTGGTGGAGATGGGCGGTGGCTGATGAGGAGCCGACTCAGACTGTCAAGCCCTTGCATGAGGGCTGTGGCTCTGTGTGGCTGTAACTGGGGGTTAGGGGGTGGAGGTGACAAAGACAAGCTGATTCCTGGAGCTTACTGGCTAAGCAACCTGGTCAAATTGATGAGCTAGCTCCAGGGGGTGAGAAACCCTGTCTCAAAAGACAAGGTGAGAGCCACCAAAGGAAGACACCTTTAGCCTCCACACATACACACACACTCGTGAATACTTGTGCAAACACTTGCATGCACAATGTGCACGAATGCATATGGACAAACACACACATACCCACACATGCCTTCACGCATGCACATGTGCATGCATGGGGCCATTGGAGAAGGACACGTGTCACTACATCGGAGTGAGCCTGTCTACAAGTATTCAGTAAGAAAGCGGCCCCAGCCCTCCCACCAGCGTGGACTCTGAGTAGTTCCTTCCGGTCCCTCTCGCCTCGAGAGAAGAGGCTCATGCATGTGAATAGCATTTTTATTGTTTTATTTCCACATGGTCTGAATTTGATTTAATTCTGCAGCTTCTTCCCCAGTAAAGATGAAATACATCATTGGGTGCTTAATGGTCCTTCTTGCAACGAGGCCTTTATTAAACAGCAGCCAACTACCCAGCACTGAGGACGGGAGCTGGGCACAAATCTCTCCCCACTGTGGCGGGGAAGACAGCGCTCAGCTGGCCCCCTGCGCCTTCTCCTCGCCTTCTTAAAGGACACTCAGGAAAGACCACATCACAGCCTGAAGCGGACATGGGAAACAGCCCTCTGCAGCTGGATGGCGGAGAAGCCTCTTTTGAGCCCTGGGATCATCAGAAAGGAGGACAGCGATTTCTGAAGAGGAGCCGCCTCTCCCGAGCTCCCCAGGCACACTAGGGCAGGTCAGAGTGTGCTTGGGTTGGCACCACGCAAAGACCTGGGTGTAAGTTCTGGCTTTCCCTCATTTTAACAGACTGTGAAAAGGAGCTAAGGGCAGATGCCTAACTTGCATGGAGGCTCAATAAAGTCCCCCTTGTACTGAGGACACACATCCTCCTCTACCAGTCTCAACAGTTGGCTCTGTCACCAAATGTCACCTTAGGGCTTCCTCTACATGCTCCACTGTTCAGATGTTAGGAAGAGACCACTCTCTCTGTCCCTAAGGAAGGTTTACTCACTCTGTTCACCATCGCACCCCTAAAGATACCTCCCCAGCACAGCCAGGGGGTGCTTCTCATTTGCAAATCTACGGATCTGACTACTCAGGAGTGCATGCGCGTGCGCATGCGCACACCCTTCTATTCCTAGTCCTCGGTCCAGCAGATCCCCCAACTCTCGGTCTGAAGTTCACGTTCACATGTCTCTGCCTTGGTTCCTGAATATATCTCAGGCCAATTCATGTCACTTTCCTCTCACATCCTGTGTTCCAGACTGAGGCAGGTGCCTGCAGTCCCCCTCCGCAGTGCCATCACCTTGTCACCAAGCACAGCTACCATCTCAGCTCTGTCCGCTCACAGCTGGCTCTCCCACACCCCAGGCTCAACTTAGAGATGTCATCTAGCTGGCTCAGCTCAGAGATGTCACCTAGCTGAAGCCTCTCTTGACCCCAGCCTGAGCCAGGGCGCCCTTGCCTTTACCTGTCCTTCCGTCTCACAGTAGACCATGCTCCCTGAAGGACAGCCCCCCACCCCCCACCCCCTACCCCCGCCCCCGCCAACAGTGTACCACAGCTTTGTTTGCCCAGGGCTCAAGCAGGGTCTGTGGCACAAAGGCAAGGCAGAGGAAATGTTTGAGGAAGGAATGGAAAAGTTACTCCCGCCAATATTTATCAAAATCTGATTCTAGACTATCGCAGGGGTTCTGCACCGGCGTGTGAGGGTCCAGTAATAAACAAGAGTAAGTGAGGCAGGCCTGGCCCTTGCTCTAGCTGAAGTCTCCTGGAGAAGAGAAAATACAACGAGCAATAGCAATAAAGCCGACGCATGCTACGGAAGAGAAGCCCAGAGAGAGAGCGTCCACTGCGGACAGGCACCTCGACAGGCACCTCTCCGTTGGAAAGTGAGATTTCAGCTGATACCTGAAGCCGGAAGGAGGTGTGAGTTAGAGCCAAGAGCAGCAAACTCTAAAACAGCAGCACACCATGAATCCAGACCAGAGCAGGAACCAGGAAAGAAGCCAAAGCTGTCAACAAGACTGCGCACCTCACTTGCCCAGGATCCTCCGTTTTTTCACACAAGTCTCTCTAGATACCTATAGGCCAATCTGTGCCACCCTCCTATCTCCCAGCACATTTAATACTGCGGAGAGAACTCAGCACCAATCACTGGCCTCACCGGCCTGGGTGGCTCTTCTCAGCATACTGTTTCTGTGCGGGCTTTTTGTTAATGTGGAATTGTCTTGTTTGCTTTTGGAGAAGGGAATTCTCCCTAAGCAGCTTATGCTGATCTTAAACTCCAGGCTCAACTGATCATCCTGTCTCCACATCCAGAAAAGTTAAGTCTATGGGCTCAGGCCAAAAAGACCAGCTTAGAATTTACTTTGTTTTATTTCTAACTCTACAGCGTGTAGCTTGTGACCAATAGCTATTACGTAGTATTGACATGTTGTCACAATAAAGTGATTTCTTAGTTTAAACTCACACCGAGAAACATTCCGTCTTAGTAAGCAAACAAGATTATTTTCCATTTCGGTGATTTGATATTTATACTGAGGCTTTTTTGGCAGATGCCAATCAAGTATCTTATTGTAACAAACTAATACGACAGGTTTGACAAGCAGAAGGACCTACTGATCTAACTACAGCCCGTGTTCCCAGAGGCCAGGTTTTCCAGGTGAGAGACGGCTGAGGAGTACACTGAAAATTGTTCAAAACTCCCTCTTTAGAATCAGTGTAGTGGTTTAAGTTTGAAACTTTATATTTCAACTCAATCATCTTTTGTTTACCTCTGAATTTCAAGTTCAAATCAACAAATACTCCCTTAGTTAACTGCCAAGAGCCACCCTGTTAAGGGGGCTCACTAGGCATGTGGGCTGTCTAGGAGGTGATCTGGTGTTTGCAAGGTCTTATACCATGATGTACCTCGAAACTGCTTCCAGCCTCTGACATGCTGTCAGGAGCCATTGATTTGGGAAAGTCCAGGAGGCATGAGAGATCTCTGGAAGTGATCCGATATTTGCAAAGTCTGTATCGTGATGTGCCCCAGAATTGCTTCCAACCTGTGACTGCCCTGTCAATTGTGCACT
The DNA here is from genome assembly GCF_964271855.1 of Acomys minous. Classification (NCBI taxonomy): domain Eukaryota; kingdom Metazoa; phylum Chordata; class Mammalia; order Rodentia; family Muridae; genus Acomys; species Acomys minous. The sequence continues at coordinate 73,811,101 of NC_140491.1, forward strand.
GCTGCATCTCTCTAAAATCTGGCATTAGAGCCGGGCATGGTGGCACATGCCTTTAATCCCAGCACCCAGGGAGGCAGAGGCAGGTGAATCACTGTGAGTCTAAGGCCAGCTTGGTCTACAAAGTGAGTCCAGGATAGCCAAGATTACACAGAGAAACCCTGTCTCGAAAAACCAAAAATAAATACATCTGGCATTGGTGTGAATTGTTATTTTCTGGGTACTGATCAGCTCTGATTGAGCAAACTTCCTAGAGGATCTTATTGAAGATGTAGTTTTTGTTATCTAGATGAATTAATCCCTGATTATGGAATTCCTGATTTGGCTCAAATAGTTTTAAAAGTTAAAGTTAGTTTATGGCTGCAATAAATACCTTTGTGGACCTCCAGATGCCTCACTAGGATAGCCTACCAGCAGATTTGTGGCTTCAGTTAAGCCTCCACCGCAGATGGCACCACGAATCCTGGTATTTCACCATAAATATAGCCAACTTTGTTTAAACTCCATGTGTACCTATGTGGAATGAAGTTACCTAGAGATGTCTGAATTTACTCTGTTTCTTAGAATGAAAGACAGACAAAATTATTGTCCTGAGCTCATAATGAACTAAGAGATAGCTGGATAATGTATAGCCAGGTCCATCCTAATCAATAAGTTGTATACTCTTGTAAGTTTCAGACCCTGTTAACCTTAGACCCTGTCAATCTTCGTCATTCTGAACTAACCATGAACTTATGTAATGGATACATAGATAAGAAATGTTTAGATTTAAAACATGTAACCTGTTGTAATTTAGAATTCATCTGTTTTGTGATTAGTGGTACTGTTTTGACTATGAGGTCATTCCCTGTTCTCAGAAGTATAAGTATGGTCTTCTACAATAAAAGAGAGAGAGAGAGAGAGAGAGAGAGAGAGAGAGAGAGAGAGAGAGAGAGAGAGAGAGAGAGAGAGAAAAGTTGGAGAGAAAAAATGGAGCAGCTCAACTTCAGTTGAAGTTAAGATGCCTGACTTCATCCACCTTTTCTCCTGATCCTCTTCTCTTGAATGTATGTGTGTGAGTGGTTTATTTTCTATCTCTCTCTTACTTCTTATTTCTCTGTAGATTCGCAAATAAGTTAGCAGACTCAGGGCCATCAGCCTTCTACAGCTAATAAGCCTAAGTTTACACCAACTTATTGGAGATCTCCGTAAAGAGGCCTATCTACAGATCAAAGAGCCTCCTTCTACGACCCCGTGCAGTTTCTAGCCAGAAGCTGCTTTTACAGCCTCAGCCATAGGAAAAAAGGTGGTCAGTTTAAGTTCTCCTCAGCCACAGTACAGCCAGTCCCTAGAGAAGAAACCTTGGGCTCTTTTTCGCCTTTCTTTCCTTTTTCTTCTTTCAATCCTGATCGGTTGCCTGAGCCATCAGCTCTGGCCACCCAAGAGATAAAGTCAACAAGAAGGGCATCCGCAGATCCAACCCCAGAGAGAATCTACCCTGGACCCTCTCCAGAGCACTAGCCGGACATTAACAGTTAACACAACAGAATATTATTTAACAACCAAGATTAACTTATTAATAACCCACCACTCTAATAAATTTGTCAATAATAAAATAAATAGTATATTGACTAGTATTTTTTTTTTCTGGTTGAGGAAGTTCCCCCCTCCCATCTAATTCCCGAAAATGACAGTATAAGATAACTCTGGTCCTGGTTTAAAGACCTTGGGGGAACAGCTGACATCCAACCCATGTTTGCTGAGTGATGCTGAAGATGTCCAGGCCCAGGGATTTAAAAGCTGCCTTTCCATCCTTTATCTCAGCCCACTTCCTAGAAATGCTCTGCTTGTTCTAATGGAACACCATTGCGTAAACTCCTACAGCAGCAGCCCTCAGCGGCCATGCGAGGCTTATTAAACTGTCACACAGCAGGGACCGGTTGCCTCTCCCTTTGATCCCCAGACACAGGGCACTTTTTCCAACAAAAACGCTTAGGAGTGGGGAGTTTTCCGAGCAATAACACCCAATAGAGGAACAGCTTTGAAAGGTGCCTAGAGACTTATAAAGTTTAGTTGTTTCTGAGAAAATGTCATAAAAATCCAGGAAGATGGTAAGGCTTTGTGTGAGCGTGCTCAGACAGAGCCTGGGACTCCTAATGAAAGCGACAAGTCCACAAGCTAAAGAAAACTGTGTGATCATGGAAAATGAGTCTGTTCAGACCCAAAGCTCTTAGGGCTCGCAAACAGCTGCCTGAGCCCTGCAGTGCCAGAGACAGGAATGAGCACACTGCCTGGGGTCTCTCTATGTCATCTCCCTTCCAGAAGAATTGTCCTTCTGAAACAGCACTAGATCCATGAGTGACGCCAGTCCAAGCCCAGCATCACTGCCAATGCCTCTCTGTGCCAGGCACTGGCAGATGAACATGATGACCTCGCTGCCACGGAACGTCCAAGAGTCCAGGGAAACACCCTTAATTGATATTCTTCCCACCCATCGCAGCTGTTCTGCCCTGAGGAGTCCACAATAGCATCCTAACCTACCTCTCTGCGTCCAGTCTCCCCGCAATCCATTCCCCACCATCAGCAGAGTCAACTGAGTAACTGTCTTGTTTCTGTGCGCTCAGGCGATGGCCTGGCCTTTGAATGTGCTCTGGCTTCCAAATGCCCACTGGCAAAGTGAGCAGACCAGAACCTCTCATACAAGCCAGGCCCCCTAGAAGGTCACATCTTCAGTGGGTGGACTAGAAGAAAACCTGCTCTGGTGAAAGCAAGGAGAAATAAGAGGGAAAAGGTTCCCTCAGGACGCCTATCATAAAATTTCCTTCGAAAGAGTCTGGAGGCAAAATTCATACTGTGTCTAGACTAAGAAGTACAACAAAGGCCCTGTAATCTCAGCACTCAGGGAGACAGAGACAGGGGAATCTCTGTGAGTATCAGGACAACCAAGGCTACACAGAAAAACCCTCAAAAAACAAAAAGGAGGATAAAGATGAGGACAAGGAGAAGAAGGAGGAGGAGGAGGAAGAGGAGGAGGAAGAGGAAGAAGAAGAAGAAGAAGAAGAAGAAGAAGAAGAAGAAGAAGAAGAAGAAGAAGAAAAGGAGCTAGAGAGGTGAATCGGCAATTACAAGCACATACCAATCTAGTAGAGAGCCAGAGCTCTGCTCTCAATACCCACATTAAACACACACTTAAACACAGTAAAGGTGATATACAGCACGCCAATAACTGACATTCAAACTAAATGGAGAGAAACCTAAAGCAATTCCACTGAAATTCTGGGCATGACAAGGCTGACCGCTCTCTCCATATCTAGTCAATATAGTACTTGAAGTTTTAGCTAGAGCAGTAAGACAGTAAGATCAAGGTGATACAGACTGGAAAGGCAGAAGTCAACGTATCGCTATTTGCAGATGATATGATACGATGGTATACATAAGCGAGGTCAAAAATTCTACCAGAGAATTCCTACAGCTGATAAATACCTTCAGCAAAATGTCTGGATACAAATTAATTTCTTAAAAATCTGTAGCTCTCTTTTACACAAATGATAAATGGGCTGAGAAAGAAATTAGGGAAACAACATCCTTCAAGATAGCCACAAATAAGAAAAATATCTTGGTGTCACTCTAACCAAGCATATGAGAGACCTGTATGACGAGAACTTTAAGTCTCTGAAGAAAGAAATTGAAGAGTACACCAGAAAATGGAAAGATCTCCCATACTCACGGACTTGTAGGATTAACATAGCAAAAATGGCCGTCTTACCAAAAGCAATCCACGGATTCAATGTGATTCCCATCAAAATTCCAACCCAATTCTTTGAAAGAGCAATTCTCAACTTCATATGGAAAAATAAAAAATCCAGGATAGGTAAAGCAACCCAGTAAAATAAAAGAGTTTCTGGAGGGATAGCCATCTTGGATCTCAAGCTGTACTATAGAGCAATAGTCATAAAAACTGCATGGTACTGAGATAAAAACAGACAGGTTGATCAATAGAATAGACTTGAAGACCCACAAATAAACCTGCATGCCTACAGACACTTGATTTTTGACAAAGAAGCCAAAACCATACAATGGAAAAAAAGGCATCTTCAACAAATAGTGCTAACTGGCCTAACTGGACATGTGCATGTAGAACACAAATAGACCAGTATTTATCACCCTGCACAAAACTCAAGTCCAAGTGGATCAAAGACCCTAACATAAAACCAGATACACTAAATCTAATAGAAGAGAAAGAGGGAAATAGCCTTGAATGCATTGGTACAGGAGACAACTCCTGAACAGAACACCAACAGCTTAGGCACTAAGATCAGCAATTAATAAGTGGGACCTCATGAAACTGAAAGGCTTCTGCAAGGCAAAGACACTGCAGGATGGGAAAAGATCTTCACCAACCCTACATTGGACAGAGGGCTAATATCATATATATATTAAATACCATCCAACAAAATAACTCAATTTAAAAATGGGGGCACAGAGCTAAACAGAGAATTCTCAACAGAGGATTCTCTAATGGCTGACAAGTACTTAAAGAAATGCTTAACAGCATTAGTCACCAGGGAAATGCAAATCAAAATGACTCTAAGATTCCATCTTGCACCGCCAGAATGGCTAAGATCAAAAACTCAAGTGACAGCACATGCTGTCGAGGATGTGGTGAAAGGGAAATACTCCTCCACTGCTGGTGGGAATGCAAACTTATATGACCACTGTGGAAATCAATCTGGAAATGTTTCAGAAAATTGGGAATAGTTGTACCTCAAGACCCAGCTATATGACTCCTGGGCATATACCCAAAAAAGGTTCTACCATACAACAAGGACATTTGCTCAACTATGTTCATAGCAGTTTTAGTCATAATAGCTAGAAACTGGAAACAACCTAGATGTAACTCAACCAAAGAATGGATAAAGAAAGTGTAGTACACATTTACACAACGGAACACTACTCAGCTATTAAAAATAAAGGCATCATGCAATTTGCAGGCAAATGGATGGAACTAGAAAATATCCTGAGTGAGGTAACCCAGACCCAGAAAGATAGGCATGGTGTATACTCACTTATAAATGGTTAGTAGCCACAAAGTACAGGATAACCATGCTACAACCCACAGACCTAAAGAAGCTACGTAACAAGGAGGGCCCAAGGGAGGATGCTTGAACCTGATGCAGAAGGGAAAATAAAACAGACTTATGAAATAAGTGGTGGGAGGGAACATGATGGGGATCAAGTGTGGGAGAGCGGGAGTGGGGTGGGGTAGAGGAAGACTGGAAAAAATGGAAATAGGTGAGGGACATCTCTGCGGGGGGGGGGGCAGGCTATGGGGTTGACCCTAGCTGAGACTCCTAGCAGCACAGGGCAGAGGATACAGAGCCTCCAGTAGCCAAGTGGGACTTCCAGTGGGAGGTAGGGGGATACCAACCCATCCACAAAACCTTCCACCCAAACTTTGTCCTGCCTACAAGAAGCAGAGGGCCAAAGATGGGGCTTGAGACCCACCCCAGGGGAAAGAGCCAATCCCTGATACTGTTAATGATACTCTGCTATGCTTGAAGACAGGAGCCTAGCATAACTGTCTTCTGAGAGGCTTCATCCAGTAGTGGATGGAAACAGATGTAGAGGCCCACAGCCAAACAATAGGCAGAGATCAGGGAGTCTTGTGGAAGAGTGGAACGAAGTTTGAGGAATCCAGGGGGGTCAAGAGCACCACAAGAGGCTGGGCATGGTGGCTCATGCCTTTAATCCCAGCACTCAGGAGGCAGAGGCAGGTGGATCGCTGTGAGTTTGAGGCCCACCTGGTCTACAAAGCGAGTCCAGGACAGCTAAGGCTACGCAGAGAAACCCTGTCTCCAAAAACAAAACAAAACAAAAACAACAACAACAACAACAACGTGAATACCACAAGAAGACCTACAGAATAAACTAACCTGGGCTGATGGGGGATCACAGAGACTGAACCATCAACCAAAGAGCATGCGTGGGCTGGACCTAGAACCCCTACATATAAATAGCACATGTGGGTCCCTTAACAAGTGGAGTAGGAGCTGTCTCTGACTCTGTTGCCTGCCTTTGGATCCCTTCCCCCTAGCTGGGCTGCCTTGTCTGACCTCAGTGGGAGAGGATGTGCTTAATACTGATGTGACTTGATGTGGCAGGGTGGGTTGGTACCCATGGAGGCGCCTCCCCTTTGAAGAAGGGGCCGAGGGGGAGGCGGGTGTGAGGGTAGGACTGGGAGAAGAGGAAGAAGGCGGCTTTGGTCAGGCTGTGAACTGATTAAACTAAAAAAAATAATAATAATAATAGAAGAAGAGAAAGAAGAGATGGAGAGATGGATCAGCAACCAAAAGCACCACAGATGTAGCAGTGTGCCAGAGCTGTGCTCCCAACACCCACATCAGACATCTCACAATTGCCTCCATTTCCAGGGAACCCAACGCCTTCTTCTACCTTCAGTGGGCACTGCACTTACATGCACAAACCCCCACACAAATACATACACATAATTAAAAACAATAACAATAACCTAGCTAACTGCCTGGGGCTAGTGAGGTGACAGATCTTAGGGATCGGTAGGGTATAACCATGCCGTTATACCCATAGAAAAATATCACTTTCTTCACAGTTGGTCATAACACAGAGATCAATCAACAGACCATGGGGAACGCAGCCTCAATGGATACACCTACGACACAGCTTCTGCACCTTAAGCTTAGGGAATACAGTAGAAAGCTGGGGGGTCGGGGGTGGGGCGTGCAGAAAGACTGTAAGAGGCAGGACCAGGAAGTCTGCTGTGAAGCTGTGCCTCCTAGAAATGGCAGGGAAACTACTACATTCATGATACCACAACACTATGACCTAAACAATGACACTACCAACAGACATACTAATATAGAAGAGGCACATCTCACAGGATCTCAACCTTAGACAGAGAATTACAGGCATCTCCCAGGGATGAACCTCTAACTGGTTACCAGCCCTGAAATTATATGCACGCAAGCAGCAAAAATGACTCAGTAGGTTATAGCTACGTATTTATGCATGTACATTATTGCTACGTGCATATATATTACATATACATATATAATCAAAGAAAAAGAGACCATCTATTTGAGAAGGAGTGGAGAGGGGACATGGGAGGAGCTAAAAGACATGAAAGGGGCTAAAGGATATGGGAGGGACTAAAGGACATGGGAGGGGCTAACGGACATGGGAGGGGCTAAAGGACATGGGAGGAGCTAGAGGACATGGGAGGGGCTAAAGGACATGGGAGGAGCTAGAGGACATGGGAGGAGCTAGAGGACATGGGAGGGGCTAAAGGACATTGGAGACAGGAAAGGAAAAGAGGTAAGTGATGCAATTTACTTCAATTCTTTGTATTTTAAGTAAATAAAAATTAAACTAATAAAATTAAGTCTTTTCTAAATTTAAAAGAGCATCATGATTCTAGCTTTAAACTATGTGAAATTACATGCATGACCAATTTTCTAGCATAAAGTTTTATAAGAATGAAAATAGAACGTGTAACTCCCAGGCAAGTACAGCAAGAAAACGGGGAAAGAAAAATAACGATAGGAAATCCACAATTACAGGGAGTAACATTAGCATAACTTCAATAAATAAATCAGACACAAAATGAAAGCCATGAAATTTATATAGTGCAACTCCCAATGAATCAAATGTCATGTAAGAAATATTACATTCAATAAGTAAAGAATGCACAATTTTCTCGAGCGCTCATGGAATATTTATAAGAGTTGCTATCTTCATTACTTTTCTCTTGAAATGAGGAACTGACTTTCAAATGTAAACCTCTACCCAGGACAGACAGTGCAGCACGGGGGACAACAAAACCAGTTTTGTTCAGATGACAGAAGCAGTGAGGAAACGGGGTCTGCTGGGTCTCGTTTCTAAACATCACTGTGTGGCAGGTCTAGCCCAGGGAAGCACACGCACACAGGCAGCTGAGGGCACAAGGCACGGAGGTGGGCTCAAAGATGCCCCTTCAACTCAGAGGGACAGAAACACAGAGAATGTACCCTCCAGTGCCCCAAATGGCATTTGTGGTGGGGCCCCTGGGGACAGACACGAGGAAAAGGGAGGCCCGACATGAATAAAAGGAACAGGAAGCTTATGCACCTGTTCAAGTCGCCAACATTTGCTATAAAGTGTATTTCAGATGTCAGAAATTCATTAGAGAGAAGCTAATCCCACCCTCGTGTGTTCAAAGTACCTAGTTCTTGAGGCTGTGTGACAATCTTCACAACTACGCTCATTTTTAGGGATGAGGGGCCTCTTCAGAGAGGGGAAACAGCTTGTTTGGGGGCGCAGAGCCACGTGATAGAGGCAACATCCCAATCCATGTTTATGGGTTGTTGGGTTTTTTTTAAAGACCCCTTGCAAGGTCTGAAAGAAGGGAGCAAAACAAACAAACTAACAAAAAACAAAAACCAGCCCAGGAAATGCACGATTCCTCCACTCTCCCCGGTGACGACACCTACTTGTTTGTGAACCCAAAGACAGGGGACAGACGCTGCACAGACGCTACAGTAAGTTTCCTGTGGTGGTTGCTATGATCCACAAAGCCCGAGACCCACACTTAGTCCAGAATGGAGTCTTTAAAAGCCAGATTCTGAGGGAATGCACAAAACCTCAAAAGTACAGTTGATGCCAGGAGTGGTGGCTCGTGCTTCTAATCCCAGCCTTGGGAAGGCTTGTGAAAGGAGAACCCCAAATTAGAGACTGAAAGCACCCTGTAGCCCCCAAAATATAAGTAATCTGAAAAATTAAAATCAACACTACTTAAAAACCTTTAATCCCACATTAAATCAACCACTTGACCTTTACCCAAAATGTAACTGTTGCTCCTTTCATAGCCTCTGAGTGTTCTGTTACCTACTGTGAAGCTGAGTGTGAAGGTCAGGGATGGAGCAACACATACACACACACAAACACATACATACATGAACACATGCACACACATACTCAGACACATGCACACACATACACACATAAACCCAGGCACACATACACAAACACATATATATACACACATGCATACATACACATATACACACACATACACACATATGTCCACACTCACACAGACACATACACACATGCACACATACATACACATGGATACATACACACATGCACACAATGCACAAATACACACACATGCACACCCACACATAACACATGCATACACACACACACACACACACACACACACACACACTACCCTGCACATTACCCTGCACTCCATCCCCAGTGTTGCAAACAGCCACTGTCACAATCCCAGATCTGCTGTCACATCCCTAAAGTCCAAATAGAGCTACACATGGGTCACAAATATCTGGGAAATGATGAATAGGTGCTTGGGATAAGCTTAACCAGCAGACTGACATGTTTTGTCTTCTAGTTAATGAAATAGATCAAAGAACCAGCACACATGCAGACCGATTTCTTCATTGCCCCACAGAAGGAAAAGAACTCTAGTTGAAAACCAGCAGTGTGCCCAACAGAGGGCCACGGCGATGTGCACGGACACTTGGCAGGGCCTCTCACAGACACTTGGCAGGGCAAGTGTCATCACAGCTAAGGAGGCTCAGGGAGACTCTATAAAGAGTCCACACTCCAAGCAGCTAGTGGCAAATATTTTAACCGTTGGCCACCTGCTCCTTCCCCTTAGAGCAGACAGTTGAAAGAGGCCAATTATTTCTACGCTGTGCTCTTCTTCAGGACTAGATATCAAAGGGAATTAAAACATATGGGTGGGTTTTTGCATTCAACATCAGCTGACAGAAAACCAGAACCCAGAAATGCTGGCAAGATGGAGGGACAGTGCACAGCATGCATTCTACACCTTAGAAAACGGCCCCAGAAAATACCGCACCTGCTTTTAAAAAATTAATCTGCAGTAGTTACAGACCCTGAACATGAACCCTGGAATTTACTGTCTTGAAGGGGCTGTTTAAGAAGTTAGTCTAGATGCCGAAGCTATTATACGTATTGTTCAAATACCAGCAGTAGCGAATTGTGATTTTTATGTGATGACAAGTTTAACTAGCAAAGGGGAAATTCTGGTGGATTAGACGTTAAAATAACATGTCTGCTGAAGGAGAACATTTGATGGAGTGGGGTATAAACTGTTCTCAAGTATAATGCTCTTTTCAAAAATACGACATAAATTGCACTATCATTGAAACTGGAAAGGAGAGGGGGAGGGCAAAGCACCCTGGTTTTCATTTTGTACTCTGCCTTTTTCCAGAAGGACTCGGAGAAAGAGATGCAAATCACAGACAGTATAACATCCCACAGAGGGGCCATTAGATAGCCCGGGGATTGCCTCTGTGCCTTGGTAAGGCAGGACTCGGAAAGTGTGGGCGTTCAGTGTTCATCGGCCAAGCAGGGTGCACTTGAGCATGTTTTATTAAGTGCTGCTTGTAATATTGCTCTCCTGGCTCTGAGTGACTCTGCTGTCATTGGAGGGTTACAGGTTGGATGGGGGAAAGGGAAGAAAGTGGAGAATTGGGAAACACCCGCAGAAGGAGCTTTGTAACACTGCTGCTAACTGCTGCTTAACCTGACTCTCTTGCGTAGATGCTGAGCCTGCCTCACTTCTCCAATGTTACCTGCGGAGAGTGATGGTGGGGCTAGGGCCTAACTCTTTGCAGGATGCCTTTTAGCAAAGTAGTAGCGAAAGAGGTGCTTTAGGATTGCTCACTGGTGGCAAACTCTAGTCCTGGATGGCTCTGCCACTTGTCACCGAGGTAGCCTTGGGCTAGCCTTTACTAATCTCTCTCAGATCTCAGCTTTCTCTTCTTTAAGCTGGAGGTGAGGATAGATAGCACCTGCTTGAGCTTACTGTGAGGAAGGGATAAAAGAGCGACAGGAAGTGCTCTATACACTGCCTTTAAATGTTTTACTACAATTATGCTCATTTTATTTATTTTATTATTCTGCGTATATGGGTGTTTTGCCCACATGTCTGTCTGAGTTACCACATGAATGCATAGTGCCCATGCAAGCCGAAAGAAGGCAGCAGACTGCCTGGAACCAGAGTTGCAATTGTGAGTCACCATGTGGATGCTTGGAATTGAACCCAAGTCCTCTGGAAAAAACAAGTCAGTTCTCGTAACTGATGAGCTATCTCTCCAACCCCATTTGTTCTCTGTCTGTCTGTCTCTCTCTGTCTCTCTCTGTCTCTCTCTGTCTCTCTCTGTCTCTCTCTCTCTCTCTCTCTCTGTGTGTGTGTGTGTGTGTGTGTGTGTGTGTGTGTGTGTGTGTGTGCACATACACATATGTACATGTGGGTGGGCCCGGGTGTTTATGTGGAACACAGAAGACAATTTACAGGTGTCAATAGTGAGTTCTCATCTTCCACTATGTGGATCCCAGCATCAATCTCCAGGTCATTAGGCCTGGAGATAAGCACTTCTACCCACTGAGGCATTACGCCAGCCCCTCAATTCACTCTTTCTTTCTTTTTTAAAATGTGTGTTTATTCATTATTTTTATATGTATGGGTGTTTTGTCTGCATGTTTATCTATGCACTGTGCTCACACAGTGCTAACAGGAGCCAGAAGAGGGCACCAGTTCTGCTTGCACTGGAGTTACACTTGTAAGCCTCCATGTGAGTGCTAGGAATTGAACCTACGTTCTCTGGGAAAACAGCCAGTGCTCTAAACTGCTGAGTCATCTCTACAGCTCCCCAGTCCATCTTTATGGGCACCAGGTGCTTGGTACCATACCTAGTACATATTCCTAATAAATAGTAACTCACATGATACAAGTGCATGTGCTGAAGAAAGGCCAGTGCCGGACAGGGACAGGGAGCTGTGCAAATCATCGCCAACAAATGTCCTATTGTCAAATCTCTCAGAGCCCCTATTCATGTTATGTGGTGTCCATGGCATCGTGGCACCCATACATAACTGCTCTCTCCAAGGAAGACAGTCACATGCTCAGCGTCTATTCTCTGTGGTGTCTTTCCTCCAAGGTCTCCTTTAATGAAGGTGGCAAGTAAAAAAGCAAGCAAACAGAACGTGTAGGAGAAGGGAAGCGAGTTTCCTGTGGAACCTCCAAATGTGAGCCGGGAAGCATCCCAGTTCGTCAGTGGTGATTTTTGGATGCGTGACTTTGCTAGCCTGGAATAACTTTCTTTGCACCTACACGTTTACAGTGCTACCATCTGTGGACTCACGCTTGAAGAAACGAACCGAATTCCTGCTATGGACACAGGTGAATTGGACCTGCCCAGAACTGGGTGACTGAAAACTTAACCATCGGCGTTAGCATGAGGGACAGTGAGCAAGGTCTACATACAGCCAACGATGCAGGGCAGTGCTGACAGGAATGCAAGCTCCTTGGCATGGTCTACAGCTGGCTGGCTGAGCTGGTCCTTTCTGCATCTCCCTGCTCTCCACATGTTCCCTAAGCCACCAGCATGTCACTCCTGTACCTGAAACCTGGTCCAGACTCCCTGCCTGGTCCTTCACCCACTCAGATCCCAGACAGGACTGCGGCCATCTGTTTGCAGCTCTGGGCCTCTTCGGTGAGAGCTCTTGCACAAGGGGCCTAATTTTACTCACACCCACACTGCCATCTGCAGGTAAGCAGAGAACGGAAGCCTGGTATGCCTACTTCAGACGCTAGCTCTGCCTCTTACCTCACTCTGTGCCCCTGTGTAAGTTAACCTTTGTGCGCTTCAGTTTTCCCATCTATCAAATGGGTACAATAGTGCACTTTCTGTAGTGTGTGGTTAGGAGGCTCGAATACTTGTCTGGTATGGAGCAAGAGCTGCATAAGGGTTTATGACTGTGGGCATCACTGTGGTTTTAGATACACGCAGAACTAAAAAGAAACCAAAAGGAGCAGGGGACATGTGCTCGGTAGCGGAGCATATTTCTGACTCCATGGGCTAGCTCAAGGCCCCTGGGAAGTGGACCACAATGAGCAAGCTCTTACTACACACCTGCAAGGAGAGAGGGAACATTCACCCTGACTGGCAGTCATGGCTTTCTTCGTTTGTGTTTTCTTTTTTGAAACAAAGTCTTGCTATGTCGGCCAGGTTTGCCTTGAGCTTGTAGCCCTCCCGCCTTGGCCCCCAAAGCCTTGGTATCAGAGGCGCGTGCCACCACTCCTGGCCATGGTCCTATCTTTTTTTCTGGGCTACCAACTCACCTCCACCGAAGGCAGCCGGCGGGAAGTCTCACACTCTTCAGCAGCACAGCTAACCATTCAAGGGACACTGCTGCGCAGTCCCCCCACAGGATCCAAGTAGAGTTCTCCAGTTAGAGAGGATCTTTCCCAGCACCGCCCCCTCCCGTAAGGGATGGGAGACTGAGCCTACAGAGGTTGTCTATTTGTACTTCGTTGGTACCAAGTTCATCTGTATGTTACCCGTCGGGCATCCGGGTTTGTCTTAGACGCTAAGAATACAATGATCATAGGATAAAGTCAGCAGGATCAGCAGGGATCTCGACACTGGTGTTTTCAAACCCGCATCCTAGTGCATCTGATGACGTGTGTGTTGTGCTACGAACATCCCACCTTTCATTTGATGGGTAGCTCTTGAGCAGGGACACCAGGGTCACAAGTCAAACCCCACCCTGCCTTTAGGAAGGGTGACATTAAGTAAGTCATCAAGTCACAGTGAAGGCTTTTTGTTGGGAGTGAGTTCTGTTCAAATTTGCTGGAATGAGTATCTTTACCTACACGCCAACATGTTTTACAAGTGGCAGAGGGCACGCCTGGGATAGGGAGGGGCAGCCGAGGTAGGATCCTCGAAACTGCCTACTCTTCTGGGCTCACTGGTGCAAGGGTTTAGCATTGTCATTCTGGGTTTACAGTGGTAGACTGGGAGCCTGAATTTGCTCTGCCTGCCCTCATTGTTCAGCTGAGCGGACTGAGGCCTGAAGAACCCCACTCGCCTGCCCACAGCAGTCTAGCTGAAGGACTGAAGACTCGGGCTTCTGCAATGACCTGCAAGGTTTCCTCTCAAGAACGGGCCCAAGGCCCATCACACTATCTGACCCTGGCTCACTTCTACCACCTTGTCTCTCACTATTCTTACTCCCACTCTGTGATCCAGCCAGCCAGTGCTACTACAAAGCACGGAGCGCACTCGGCTTGGCCCAAGACACTCCCTCTACCCAAAGTCCACACCGCTAAATAACTTCGGTCAACACTCAAGGCTCATTTGGGCTTCGCCTCCCCCAGGAAGGTGTGCTGCAGGTGGCCTCCTCTGCCTCTCCCAGCACATAGAAACACTCATCCACGTGTGTTCATGCATTCAACAGTATTTATTGAGCAACTTCCGTTTGCCAGACAACTTTGAGTACAGCAGTAGCAAAACAAAATGCCTGCCCTTGAAGAGCTTACATTCTGGTGAGCAAAACAGACAACAAACAGATACAACACACTGTCAGGTAGAGGCTCATGCTATGAAGCAAATGGCAGCAAAGGCTAGAGATGGCTGGGAGCATCGTCTGGGAGCTCTCTCTCAGAATGTGGCATTTGATCAGAGGTCTCAAGAGGCGACAGAGAAAGCCATGCCAGCAGCTAGCTAGGACAGGGGGATGTAAGGCGGCAACAGCAGTGGTTCTGCGGGGACTGGAATTGCTTGCTGTGTTTCATGCCCCCTACTGAACTATCAACACTTGAAGTGTACTTCTTAAGTGTGATTCCTGGGCCCAGCACAGAACTTGCTATCAGCACGGTGGATATTGACAAAATCAGCGAATGAATCTGTGCTGGGTTGGCTGAGCGAGACCAAGCCTTCTCGGGGCTCAGCTGAGCACAGGCCTAGCTGGCTAACCTTCGTTCCTAGCCAGGTTCTATCCGTGCACTCTTTTCGCCAGGACAAATCCAAGCTCGTCTTTCTGGTCCTCCTATCTTTGGCCTGGTCATGGGACTTGATCTCCAATTTAGACACTGTAGAACCTTCCCAATCCTCCCCCAGTTTTCAGGGTGTCAAAGTCAAGACTGAGGGGGGCTCTGACACCTGGGATTTCTAGGAGCTACCTGTGCCCCTCCCCGCATGATTCTTCAGTTCCCTCCAAACCAAACTCTTCCTCTGGGACGTCAACTTTCTGACCATAGTGGACCTTCCTGTGTCATCTCTCCACAATTTCCAGCTTCATTAAACGACTTCGACCACTCCCTCAGTGCAGGGCTCAGCACCGGAGCCTTCACACTCTCTGTGGCAGCGCCACTCCCAAAGGCTGTAAATATATTTATTTACTCAGCCAAATGACAACAGAAACTACTTGGCTTCATTGGTGCTTTGCCCCCACTCTAAAAGGACTGAAATGAATTCAAGGGTGAATGACTCATCTCCTCACTCATGCACCTCGTCCCCCACGTAGTGTCACCTGCTGCATCCCCTGAATCACACATCAGTATCTGTGGTGGTGGTGGCGGTGGTGGTAGTGGCGGCGGCGGCAGTGGCGGTGAGCAAGAGTGAGAAAAGGTTGCCACTTACTGAAAACTTGTGCGCTCACTAGGCGGTAAGCCCCCTGTTAGCAAAGAACCAGCTTCACTTTACAGAGGTTATCTGGCCAAAGAAGAAAAGCAGCTTGCTCAAGGTCGCACAGCTAAGTAGAAGAGGTAGTGAGGCGCCTGCCCGTCGAGTACACCCCTGGCCCGAGCGTGGCACGCTAAGCACTGACGTTTACTAAACTTTACATATAACTTAAATGAAGACAATCAAAGGTGGGCTCCTCGCCCCGGGGTCAGTGATGGAGAAGTCGGACATAGAAACCAGGATCTACAGCTTGAAGAGGTCACGGCTACAGACATTAGAAGCTGTAGGGGGAGCAGGGCAGGGGCCCGGCTGACCTGACCTGAGAAGTGGCTCGCCCCCCTGTGCCCGCGCGCGCGGCGGGGCCGGGCCTCACCTCCTTCCACTTGAGCTGGCGAAGGCTGATCTTCAGAGCTTCCAGGGAGGTGCGAGCCTTGGAGCTGTCCACGGTGACGGGTCGCACCGAGCCCGAGCTCCGCCAGTAGCTCTGGCCCTGGCCCCGGCTCCGGGCCTTCGCGAACTGGCAGGGGGAGCGCGCCGCCCGCCTCGGCGGGGGCAGGGGCAGGGGCAGCGTGGGCGGCAGGCGCCGGGCGACGCGGACATCACCTTCCTCGGCCACGCGGGATCGCGCCCGGGCGGGGAGCGCGGCCTTGGGCTGCTGCTCCTCCCGCGCCGGGTGCTCGGGCTCCCCGGCTGCGCCCGCGTCCACGCCCAGCTGCTTCTCCGCGGCCGCCGCTACCGCCGCCGCCGCCGCCGCCGCCGCCTCCCACTCCACCGCGAGCTCCAGCTCGGGGCTGCCGCGCAGCATGGCGTTCAGGGCCGGTGCCGACGCCACAGCCACCGCCGCCGCCGCCGCCGCTCCGCCGTCCCGGCCCGCAACCAAACTGCCGCCGCCGCCGCCGCTGCTGCCGCCGCCGCCGCCGCCGCCGCCACGCGTTCCCCGCCCGAGCCCGTTGCCATGATCGCTCAGGCTCCGGTTGACAGGGAAAGTCACCGCCTCAGGACGGGGCCCGGCAAGGGACAATCGCCTGCCAAGACCCGGCGACCTCACAAGCGAGCGCGCAACACGTGACCAGGCCTGTCACAGAGGCGGCGGCGGCCATCTTTGAAGAGGGCAGCAAGCCTCTGAGGCCCTGACACTCTCAGAAGCTGCTAAGTTTGTGAGCCATCAGGGCCTGACTAGGAGTGCCTGATGGTGAGGGTGTTGCACTCCAATCCGCCTCCTGAACCTGGAAGAAGAAGGACTTAGGAGGAGTGACATCTTCCTCAAACAAAAGACTCAGTTTCCCCAGCCCTACACATACTTGGGCAACTCCAGACCCACATCCATCCACTTTTTCTTTGTGCCTCAGACTGAGAGACAGGAGGCCACCTTTGCCGGAATGGAGAAGCCCTTCAGATTGCTAGATGTGTGAAGGACATCAACAACTTTTTTTTTATTATAGTAAAAAATATATTAAAAACTTTACCATTTAACTATTTTTTTATTATTTTATATGTATGTATATTTTGACTGCACACGTGTGTGTACCGTGTGTATGCCTGGTGCTGGAGGAGACCAGAAGAGGTCATCAGACTCCCTGAAACTGGAGTGACAAGATGGTTGTGAGCTGCCACGTGGTTCCAGGAATGAACCCCGGGTCCTCTGGAAACAGTATTCTTTACCACCGTGCCGTCCCTCCAGCCACACTTTAACTACTTTTAATACATAGGTCAGGGATACTCAGTGCATTCATATTGTTGCGCAAGCCATCAGTACCACTCAACTCCAGAACTTTCCACGTTGAAAGCATACTGATGTACTAAGTCCTGGGGTCCCCACTCCCACCCGAGCCCCAGCCACTACAGTTCTGTTTCTTCTTTGAATCTAAATACTGGGGTACATCTTGTGTTTGTCTTGTTGGACTTCTTTTTTACATCATATCAGGTGTCAGAATTTCACTCCATCTCAAACTTACAAATATCGTGTGTGTGCATATGCATGGATTTTCCATACACCTATCCGAGGACCTTTGGATTATTTTAATCCAAAATCACTCTTGTGACTAATAGCGAAATTAACATTCATGTACAAGTATTTCCTTGTGCCCCTGCTCTCAATTTTGGCTGCCATCATTTTGTTGTTGTTGTTAAGATGGTCTCTCTATGTAGCCCTGGATGTCCTGAAACTCACTATGTAGACTAGCTGGCCTCACAAAATCTCACAAACATCTGTCTGCCTTCTGCCTTCTGCCGAGTACTGAGCCAATTAAGGTTGGAAAAACTTAAAGTTGATCAAGAAGAGGGCTCTGCTCCCCTGACTGAGGGAGCCACATTTGGGCTAATTGGGGGTTTCAGGAAATGGGGTTAGAAAGTTGTAACAGAACCCGGGACTGACCAGTGACCATGGCTGCACTTGGGTGGGTTCTGGAGAAAAACGGCCTCTTCTCTCACGTCTTTGGCCCGGAACCCCAGTGGGTGAACAAGCTGCCAAGAAGCCCGCCTGTGGCTTCAGGAGCACCCGGCTTTTGTAGTAGCAGTTATAATGCTGTGTGTAAAGTGGAATCCTGAGCCCCTCCTCCATAGACTGCGGCACGGAACAGAGGGGTGAGCCTCTAGGTGTAGTTTAGGGGTGGGGTGAGGATAGGGGGAGATTTATTAAAGTTGCTCTGTTGATTCTAGACCCACCAATGTCAAGAACCGTGACAGAGTGTTGCCCCAGGCCATTGGGGGGGGGGCGGGGGGGGAATCCATTGGAGCTGTCCGTGGTACCTGAAAGAGGTCTTCTCTACCCAGCCAGTCTCTCTCCCTCTACACCCCGAGTCCTGACCATCCTGGTGTCTCTGGTTTCAGTAGCTGTCACCACCTTCATTCCGTGATGCTTGGGATTTGCCGAGGCTTAAAATGCCCCACCTCCCTCCTTCTCTAAAGCCAGTCCAACCCTAAAGACCTGTCTGTGGCTTTTACATTGAGATAGTGTTCCTCCTGCCTCTTCCCTGTTACCTCCCTGTCAGGTCAGGCTCTGCCTTTGTATCCCTCTTACATGCCCAGCCACTCATACTGCAGCCAGAACTGGTCCTTCCTTGCTTGGTAACATCCTATGGTTCCCCAGCATCTCTAGATAAAATTCCAAACGTGTTAGTTGTCTCAAGACTCTTTCTGGTGCCCATGTCTGGAATCACACAGTCTCTTTGCTTCTGTGACTTCTCACACACTGTTCCCTCTGCCTGGATGTACCCTTCCTTTGCACCTCTGCCCAAGAACCTCAGACTCATCTCAAAGGCTGTCTTTCTGAGCAGCTGTTCTCAATACCCTCAGGCAGAAGTAGTTACTGAACTGTACTGATGGCGTACATGATAGCCCTCCACCGCAGCCTGACCAGGACACCACTGAGAAGTCACCTCTGCCTCCTCCATCAGTCTAGGCAAGGACAAAGTTGAACTGATTTCTCTCTGTAAGAGGCCAGAAATAGTGGTCTGCAAGAAGCACTGTGAATTATTTGCAACTTATCCAATCTGGAAAGAGCAGCCCACAGAGATAGCCTGCTTTAGTTGTAGGCTCATGATCTTGTCTGCCTCAGCTCAGGGTCTTTGCCCACGCCCTTCCTTCTGCCTAGAACATTCTCCACCTCCACCCACCTCTTCAGCTTTCAGTGTTTACACGTTGGCTCTGGTCTCCCAATCTAAAGCCAACCTTTCCAGGTGAGATAGTTATGGAAGATGAAGCGCGAGGCCACATGAGTTTTCTGAGAATTAAAAGGCACGCTCCACATCACACATCCACTATAAGCTGAGTCTTGAGAACGGGGCAGGCAAAGTTAGACAGTGTGGCCATGGTGGAGGCCACGCCCAGAGCCAGCGAAGCAGGAACCAAGTGCATGCTCTGCCCACTGAGCCACAGCCACGGAGGCTCCGTCCAATAGCTGAGGACACCCCCTGGCTCTGCTTGAGATGCTCCGGGGTCAGTGCACCAGGACCTGACTGGACCAGGTAAAACCCAGGCCTTGGAGAAGGAAGAGCAGAGCACAAAAGGCCTATTTGATCTCCACTGCCAGGCTTTTGTCAGAACAGGAGATAGTAATCACTTCTCAGGAAAGCCCTGGGAATATGTTAGTGGCCATTCCAGACCTGTAGGAGGAAGTGTCCACTGTGGCTACTGAGAGCAAAGAGCAGGTCATGGTGAGGGAATGCCTCACAACTCCATCGTGGGAGTTTTGCTTGTCTGTTTCCATGACTGTCTTGCCAGCCTAGTAGCCAAAAAGTGAGGAAGGCACTGTTCCTGTTGGCCACAGTGCCTAGACTAATTCCTGGCAGAGAGAAGGTACTCAGGAACTGTTGCATGGATGGATGGATGGATGGATGGATGGATGGATAGATGAGTGAATGAATGAATGAAATTTTACATGGTTCAGATATTCTATCCTGAGGAAGCAGCTAAGTTCATTTGGCAAATGCTATCTGTGACAGCTTTAGCCCTAGAGGAAAATGTCAGTGATGTAACATCAAGGGAACCGGCAAAAAGCTCTGTAATTACTGTGTTTAAAAACTGCCCAACATAAAGAGAGCCTGAAAGAGTTTGGAGACAAATAGGAACAGCTGTGGCACTGGAGACATGAGATCTTGCTTGAGTGTTTCCTTTCAGCTTTGCAAAACTGTAGCAGCGTGGCTCTCCATGCCCCTGAACCCCCAAATCAATTCTATTTCTGGAGACCGCTTCGAGGAATCAGAAAAAGACAAAGCTTTGCATCATAACCTATTATTGGTGAGTAACTGCTCTGTGACAAGCCCGGGACTGATGGTCACTGCAGATGTCCTGTCATGTCATCCCTGGGACAGCTCCAGGGGCCATGTTTCACAGATGGTGGAAGAAATCGCCCCTCAGAGTACTCATTTGCCTAAATCACACTTTCAGTAACGCCAAAGACAAGATTGTAACATGGGGTTAGCTCCCAGCACCTGAGAAAGTGTATGTAGGAGATGTAAAAACACTAATTATTAGCTATTGAGAGGTAATATTCAAGCCAGGCTTGTTAGCACACGCCTTTAATCCCAGCGCTTGGTAGGCAGAGGCAGGCAGATTTCTCTGTGAGTTAGGTGCCAGCCTGGTCTACAAAGCGAGTTCCAGGACAACCAGGGCTACACACAGAGAAACCCTGTCCCGAAAAACCAAAACAGAGGTTCACTGGAAGTAAATATTTCCAAATATTAATCGTGATTATTCTGGGTTGTACCCATTAAGTGTATCAATATGTCTTCTTTATTCTTTTCTATGTTTTCCAAATTTTCTGCAAAAAGCATGAAATTCCTTTGACAACTGGAAAATAAAATGTTAGATAAAGGTTGGCTATTGTTATTATATCACTTTTACAGCGCGACCATTTCTGGAGGGGAAAACCAGGAAGAGGCTGTATAGGGGAGTGGCGCTTGGACCACTTTTGTCAGATTTTTTTTCTGTTACTGTCAAGGTCTGCCACCAGGTGGCGCTAAAGGTCCTACTTTTGAAGCGTTAGCGGTTGATGGACAGGGAAGGCAGCCGCTGTAGCCTGTACCATGAACAGCTTCCACCTGTCTCTGCACAAAGGCACACACGCTAGACTTCTGGGACTGGTGGTAATGCTTCTGCCTGGCACACACTCTCCCTTCACTGTACTTAACTCATCTACTTGGTTAAGCATCTTAAGTTCCAGACTTAGTTAAGCTTGTTAAGGTCCGGTTGCAAAACCTCCTTAGGATATAGCAGGACACCTGACACACTATTTAAAATAAAGTAAAATTTAAACGACGTCACATTTTAAGGACCCACTCTGTCCACTCTCTACTTGATGTGAGAATGGGGAATGTTCCCAAGGCAAAAGTCCACAGCGGGTGGCCCCTGCTTCAGGGAAGGGGCTCGCAAAATGCCATATTGCACAGTAAAGAACTCTTCCTGTCCCCGCATGCTGGGAGCAGGCAGGGTAGGATGGAAGCTCCTGAGGAGGGGACAGAGATGAGGACTGGAAAGTCTGGCAGAGACAATCGGGTTGGAGAAGTCCCAGGACGATGACTAGGGATGGAAGCGAGTTTGGGGACAGGGCTTGAGTGGTGATATTAAGATGTGGTGGGTGAGGCTTGCAAGGCCAGGGTCAAAATAAGCCCCTCTGCACAGAGATTGAAGTCCCGAGAGGGTTTTAAGTGAGAGACTGACCTGTCAGGTTTCTTCTCCAGAAAGATGAAGGAAGCAGGAAAGCCGGAAGTCAAGGCTCACTGTGATGGTGACTTGAAGGGATCTAAAATGAGATCTAGCGTCGCCATGAGGCACGCCTCTGGGAACATCTGCAGGGAATAATCCTGATTAGTTTAATTAAAGTGGGAAGAGCCGCACTGAATGCGGGCCACACTTTCTACCAGGAAGCCAGAATGTAAGGAGGTACCAAGGAAAAGCTTTAGAGTTTCACCTGCTTCCTTTCCTATCTTGGTAAAGAATGCTGCTGCTGCCACCACAGCCACCACCACCACCACCGGCTCTCCAGGCATCTTCCAGCCCACGATGAGACTCCATCTCCTCCTTATCTGCCCCCAAATGACCCAGCTTTTTCAAGGCTTAGCTCACCCAAGGACTATGCTTGGGAAAGAGCAGTCAAGCTGGGATCCCGTAGCTCTGGTCTCTGAGCTGAGGCCCTGGACCCTCTATAGGAGGGTCCCTAGGAGCCCTGAGGATCCTGCCCCTCTCTAGTGACCGTCCCCGGCCATCAGCACCCCTTCTCCTGTGCTTCTTTCTCCACAGTGCCCTCTCAGGAAGATGAGCCTGGCGTTATTAACTTGGAGTCTGGCCTCCCTCCATCTCAGATGGATGACTGGTCACCAGGGGCTCTCCGGAGGGTTTCTGTCTTGGGAAATCTCCTGGAGACCCCGTGAGGACACTGAGGGGACACAGAGTAAAAAACAGAACTTCAGCAGGCCTGATACTTGCTCCAAGAAAGAGCCTGTTTGTGGAAGACGGAAGAATGAAAACTAACTTTCAACTTTCAACACGCAGGTGGTTTTCCTCATCCTCAACCTCGCCTGAGAAAAGGAGGTTCAAGATCTGCGAGTTTAGGTATCAAGTGACTCCCGTTCTTAGACGCTAAAAACTCGCTTCTCAGTTCTGCACACAGTCCCAGCAAGCTCTGGTGGGCAACTAGGTGACATTGGCATCGGCTTCCAACCTCTTCCACGTTTGCCCTCCAACTGACCAAAGGCTTCATCTTCTCAAAGCCATTGGCCAACTTGAACTCTGACGGGACCAGAACACATTGATAAAGGAATCTACAAAACAGTCGCCGCGCCGCGGGTAGATGCTATTCATGAGCCTTGCGTTGATGCAGGGGTTCAGCGTCATCACAGACCTCTACGGGACCAGTCGGCCCGCCCGTGTCCCCAGTGAACGACTCCAGCCTGCAGGTACAAAACACACCGGCCAGACACAGGTACCAGGGACTGCTCACATGATCCCAAACTACCGGAGCCAGGAGCTAGGGAGAGGAAAAAGAGCGCTCCTGGGTCCTGAGACTACAACCTGGGTGTGGGAGTGGTCAGAACAGGCGGGGCTTGACGAGGGGCGGAGCTTGCCGTGGAAAGCCAGCTGAGCTGGAAGGTTGTGTGGCTTACTTTCCTGGGTCTTCCCAGGATAGAAGTGAGGGTGGGGATTGTTGCATGGACGTGTCCGGCCCTGTGATGTGGACGGGGCCTCAGCTTCTGGCTGTGAGACATTAAGAAGTGAGGAATTAGCTGGATGTGGTGGCATCATCCTCAATTCCAAGCACTATGGAGCGCAGGCAGGAAGAATACAGTCTGGGATATCCTGTCTCAGAAAACACACACACACACATAAATAAAAACAAAAAAAATCAACACAAAATATATAAACAACAGGCTTTTTAAAAAAAGATTTATTTCATTTGTATATATATAAATGTTTGCCTACCCGTGTGTTTGTATGTGCACGTTTATGCCTGGTACCCGCCAAGATCAAAAGAGGCGTCCGACTTGGAGCTGGAGTCACAAATGGTTGTGGGTGCTGGGAACTTAACCCGAGTCCTCTGCAAAGCAGTAAATGTTCTTAACCACTGAGCAAGCTCGCTGGTCTCTTGTTTTTGTTTTTGTTTTGTTTGTTTTTTAGATATACCGGGATGGCCTTGAATTCGACGCGTAGACAAGGATGACTTTGTACTCTTGATTCTGCCTTCAAACAACTCAACCAATAAACACGTCTGGGCCATGACCAATGAAAACACCCAGGGAGTTTGGGGAGGCAGAAGCTGGGGAAAACACCGGTTTGGGGAGGCAGAAGCTGAGCGTCAAGCCTCGAACTGGAAGACCCAAGAGTCACCCAGCGGCGACTGTGTAGGGCGAGGGCTGGGTTGCCAAGGGGGTCCCTGGTGCCGAGGGTCCTGTGTAACTCGGACTCCAACAGAGATCTGGCTACTGGGGGGGGGGGGCGTTTGGACTGGATCAAGGGGCCCGCAACCAGGAGGAGCATTTTTTAATATTTGCTCCGCCCAACTTCTCAGGGTTGGGCAGGGAAACTAGGCCAAGATAAGCCAGGGGAAGTGGAGTCTCCAAGCCCATTGGCTGATGAGGACAGAAGGCGTGGTCACTGAGAAACGTCAGAGGACTCTGTTGAACCTTGACAGCCTGACGTCTTACAGCTTGTTGCAAGCAGAGCAAGTCCTCCACACTTGCGTGGTGCACACGCACCTTGAACCGTCTTCCTTGCTGATTTCTACTTACCTCGGACCCCAGGGCTCAGGAGGTGGGCGAGGAGTGAGCAGCGAGCCCCTTCAAAGCCCTTTCCGGCCTCCTCACGCCTCTGCCCAGACTTCTCTCACCAGGCACCTCACAACAGGTTCTCCGCAGCCCCTCCTCCCACAAAGAGAACCCCGACTTCGAAAGCCCCCCTTGCCTTATCCCGACTGCTCAGGTGATGCCCTAGCAGCTAGATCCCTGCCCAGCCTCCTTCGCTGCACCTCCCGCGTTCCCACGGTGTAGCTACGGCATCAGCCTTTCCTCCAGAACCGAGTCAAGACTTGCCGCGCTTTGGTGTTTCCAGCCTCTGCAGAATATGTCCTCCACACCCTGCCCTCATCACTCCCAGCACATGCCCACCCATTTCAGCTCCCTTCAAGACCTGCCTGAAGCCGAGCTGTTCTGGCGCGCCAATTCATCTCCAACCCACTCCTTTCCCTTCTTGGCGATTACCCTCCTACTCCTGCGTGCTCCGAAGCCCAGGCTTCCCCAGCCACCCCTTGCTCACCGCTTTCCTTCCTCATCCAGTCTTACCTGTCTTTAGTACCACATACAAGTCCCCAAACAAGGACTCTCTCCTCTTCACGCTGGCCACGACTTTAGCTACGTACTGGCAGTAACTCCTTTTCTCTGGCCACCGCCAAAGCCTAGAGTCCTTCATCTCTCATCCCCAAAGACGGATTCTCTAAAATCATTCTTAGTCTGCTCATGACTTAATATCCATTTGTTCCATTAAAAACAAACAGGTTTGTGCCAGGCGTGGTGGTGCACGCCTTTAATCCCAGCACTCTCGAGGCAGAGGCAGGTGGATCGCTGTGAGTTCGAGACCAGCCTGGTCTACAAAGTGAGTCCAGGACAGCCAAGGCTACACAGAGAACCCCTGTCTCGAAAAACCAAAACCAACCAACCAAACAAACAAACAACAGGCTTATTTAGGACAGTTCAACAACAGCAGTGCTCAATGCAGTAACTGACGAATATCTTTGTTTTAGTCAGGGTCTTCTGTGTTTCTGGCTGGCCTCAAACTCCTGATCCTTTTGCCTCACTTCCTGAGAGCAGAGATTATAGACATACACCACCATTATCCTGTTGGCCTGTTTTTCTCCATCTAGGGTGATGTTGGCTCCATGGTACCATCATCCTTCCTTACGTTGAGGTGTGTTCCTTCGGTTCCGACTGTCTTTGGGCTCTGACCATTAGGGGGATTGGGTTTTTGTCTGTGGCCTTTTCTGAATCTATTGCTATAACCACATGATTTTGGTCCTTGAATCTGATTGGTGTGTGCTGAGCTAAGCCAGCATCTCTGGAATGAAGTCAGCTAGAGCATGTGAACGGTGACCTTTTTTATGTCCTTGGATAAAATCTGTAGTACTTCATTGAGAAGTACTCTCTATCTGTACTCATCATAAAGATGGACCTATAATTTTCTTTTTTGTGTGTTTTTGTCTAATTTTTTGTAGCAGGGCAAAATTGGTTTGTAAAAAGAGTTTGAATGCATTTCTTCGTTTCCAATTTTGAGGAATAATTTAAGAAACATTGGTGTAAATTCTTCAGAGATTTGCTAGAATTGGACAATAAACAGATCAGGGACTGAACTTCTATTTAGTTGGGAGATTTTTACTACAACCTCAATTTTATTACCCGTTATAGAGCTTTTGAAATTGTTTACTTTGACTTGGCTTAACTTTGGTAAGTCATGTGCATCTAGAAATCCATCCTTTTCTTTTAAAATTTGCAACTTAATGGAACGTGTGTGCATTAGTCACTTCTCCCATTCTTGTGATGAAGGGAGGGTTTGACAAAATAAGTTAGAGAGAGAAGAAGGGGTTGTTTTGGCTCACACAGGTTTTTTTTAGGGTACAGACCATCGTTGTAGGGGAATCATGGCTTTGGGGGAGTGAGTCTTCTAACTCAAATACTTTTCTCTATTTGTTAAGTCAGGATGATTTGCCTGTTGGTGAGGGTGGGTAGTAAACTCATCCACCATTATTCTTCTTGTTTTGGGTTTTTTTTGTTTTGTTTTGTTTTCAAGACAGGGTCTCTCTGTGTAGCCTTGGCTGTCCTAGACCTGCTTTGTAGACCAGGCTGGCTTTGAACTCACAACGATCCACCTGCCTCTGCCTCCCAAGGGCTGGGATTAAAGGCGTGTGCCACCACGCCCAGCCCCACGATTATTCTTTATGAGGTGAACATGGTCATGTGTGTTGATGCACATGTGTATGCTTATGTGCACACATGTAGAAGCTAGAGGTCAGCCCCAGATGTCATCCTTCAGCAGATATCCACCTTGGGTTTTTTGAAGCAGGGACTTTCACTGGGTCCCAGGGCTCACAAATTAGCTTAAGCTGGCCCCAAGGACCTTTTTGTCTCCACACTATGGGAAAGCAGACAATACACATCAAATTTCAAATCACTTCTCTGAAAAGGGCAAGGGAAATTAGAAGCCAATGCACTCTCCTAACACGTGGTTCTTTCTTGGAGAACTGCCGAAGCTTGAAAATATTTTAAGGAGCAATCATTTGTAGCCACTCAGAAGAGGTGCCTCACCCAGTCATGGAAGCAAGGGATTCTAAACACATCAGTGGAGCTGTGCTGTAGGGGGGAGAACTCATACTGTAGCGAGAATTTTTATGCCTTTAAAAACCCAGTTATGAGGCTGTTGTGGTGGCACACACCTTTAATCCCAGCACTCTGGGAGGCAGAAGCAGGCCGCTTGCTGTGAGGTCAGGACCAGCCTGGTCTACAAAGTGAGTCCAGGACATCCAAGGCAACTCAGAGAGACCCTGTCTTTAAAAAACCAATAATAATAATAATAATAATAATAATAATAATAATAATAATAATAATAATAATAATTTATGTTATATGAATATGATTTTGTTTTAATCCCAGGTGTGGGATATGGGGCTGCTTCAATTTGTCCACAGCCATTAACTATGATTGTCTCATGCTCTAGGAGGGGCATGCTTTTTGCCAGCTGCAGATACTTTAATTCTGGGGACTCTAGAGAGGGTATAAATAGGAGAGCTCTGAGAGGGCCTGTGGCGGCTGCTGATCCGCCTGCTGCTGCCCCCACTGCTGCTGGTTCTTGCTGTTGTGTTTCTCCTGCTGGGTTGCTGGGTTGCTGGATATTCTGACAATGAAGATTGCACTTGGCCCCCGAGAGACCTAACACCCCTAATGAGCAGGAAGTAGTCTGAAGAGGTCTATGTGCCGTTGTCCCTCTGACCTTCTTTCTCTCCTGCCTAGTGTTGGGTTGTGAGCGATTAGGATAGAATAAGGGTTGGGAAGGTAGTAGATATAGGAACACAATAAAGTAGCCCCAAAAGTATGCTGACAAGTAGTGCCCAACATGGGGGTCTGCATAATGGGAAATCTGGTGTAGGTACAAGGAAGGGATACTCTGTTTCAGGACATCAGGACATCAGGACATCAGGACATCAGCAGTAGAAGCTGCTATGGGCTTCTCTACTGCTTTGCTCCCAGAGGGGATTTTCTCTTTCTTTCATCCTCCTCTTCCTCCTCCTTCTTTTTCTTCTTCTTCTTCTTCTTCTTCTTCTTCTTCTTCCTCCTCCTCCTCCTCCTCCTCCTCCTCCTCCTCTTCCTCCTCCTCCTCCTCCTCTTTCTTTCTGTATTCCATTTCAAAAAAGGTTGGGAGAATGGCTGAGCAGTTGGAAAAGTTATTTGTTATATGGCCCCTCCCTGCGCCTATAGGATAATTAGGTACTGTGTTTCCATTCATATGATAGGAGCATGCTGCCAAATGTAAAATAAGCAGCCTTAAAGTGCCTGGTTCCAACCAGTTATGAATGCCTGTCCCGGAAGCCCCCCTAAGGGTTTATAGCCTTTGTTCTCCCTGAGTAACGTTGCACTGTCTCCTGAAGTGGTTCCCAGAGTGTTTGATCTCCATCGTGCTTCTGGCCTTCTGGGCCCTGCATCTTGTCTTCTGCTCCTCCTGCCTTGGTGGGCTGGTGGCCAACAGCCTGCCCCTGCCCCCCCCCACCCCAAGGAATGGGAGAACCACACTCTTCTGGTCTGGATCTCCATCAACAACATGGGACAGCTGGGAGCCCTGTCTTTCACTTTCCCAGCTCTGAACGTCCTGTCCCCAGGTGAGCCCAGTGGTGTAGACGTGAAAGGGTGTGCATGGTGGGCTAGGAGAACCAGTGTGAATTTGTTCCCTCAGCAACATTAGAGGTCAGGGGAACTCGGGTGTGGAGAGGAATATGGAGCCATGTGGGAGGACTCCACAGGCTGCAACATCCTCCAGGGCATGCCTGCAACGGAGGTAAGTGACCCCTGTGAACATTTTCTGTCTCAAAATTGGTAAAGCTGGTGAGGACTAAACCAGTCAGGTCCAGTCAGGTTCTTAGCAAAAAGCCCATGCCAGTTGTAACCTGTCAGTCACTAAGTGATATATTTGGTTTTTACCAGTGCATTGGACTCTGAAGAAAGAACTAGGGCCCAACCGCAGAAGGCATGGGAAGCCTGTTCGGCTCCAGGCCTGTCAGCTGGGTAGGAGCTGGGCTGGAGGGAGGCCGGAAAAGGAGATGGTCAGAGCAGAGGCGCGAGGGACAGATGTGGACCACTAGGGACAGGCAGTGGATCCCCCAGACCGTCTCCTTCTGGCTGACACTCACTGTCCCCAGCCCTGCACAGGGGCTAGATGCTGTTATTGCCCGTGCTTCCTCAAGCCCTTGGCAAGGCCTCCTCCCTCCCTTGAGGGAACTGATACCAACTGGGTGAAAGGGAACAACGGATGGTCCCCGGTGTGAGGATGCCAGTTGGTCACCAGGGAGAGGAGGAGCTTGAGGTCAAAGATAGTGCAGGAGAATGAAGGGGGGAGCCAGCATGGGTTCTGTGAAAGCACAGGAGCGTGTGACATCTAGAAGCCTGCAGTCCTCCAGGTCATGGTGACTTGTCCGCTGGTCCCTGTCCTGCAGGCAGGATCCTTCAGGCAAAGACCTGATCCCTGTGTGAGTCAGAAAACTCTACTTAGGAATCTGTTCAAAGGCTGTGCTGGTCAGTTCTATATGAACTTGACACAAGCTAAAATCATCTGAGAGGAGGGAGTCTCAACTGAGAAAGTGT
Source organism: Acomys minous (assembly GCF_964271855.1). NCBI lineage: Eukaryota > Metazoa > Chordata > Mammalia > Rodentia > Muridae > Acomys > Acomys minous. Next base: position 73,840,442 of record NC_140491.1, read on the forward strand.
TTTCATAGGATCGGGCTGTGGACAAGCCTGTAGGGCATTTTCTTAATTAGTGATTGATGAGAGGGTTTCAGCCCCTTATGGGTGTGGCCATGCCTGGGCTGGTGGCCCTAGGTTGTATAAGAAAGCAGGCTGAGAGCCGGGCATGGTAGCGCACGCCTTTAATCCCAGCACTCGGGAGGCAGAGGCAGGTGGATCACTGTGAGTTCGAGGCCAGCCTGGTCTACAAAGTGAGTCCAGGACGGCCAAGGCTACACAGAGAGACCCTGTCTCGGAAAAGAAAGAAAGAAAGAAAGAAAGAAAGAAAGAAAGAAAGAAAGAAAGCAGGCTGAGCAAGCCATGGAGAGCAAGCCAGTGAGCAGCACCCCTCCATAGCCTCTGCATCAGCTCCTGCCTCCAGGTTCCTGCCCTGTTTTGAATTCCTGTCCTGGCTTCCTTCAGTGATGATGGACCATGATATAGCAGTGTGAGCCAAATAAACCCTTTTCTCCTCTTCAACTTGCTTTTTGGTCATTGGGTTTCATCACAGTAATAGAAACAAACCCAAACTAGAACAAAGGCCAAGTCTAGCCTCATCTGGCCTTGCCCCTGCCTGATTCTGTGTTAGTCAGTCTGGTCCAGACAATGAGAACGGGGGCTCCTCCAGTACCACTACTCACCAGGCTACCTGCCTGGGAGACATAGGCTAGGTCAGTAGTATTCTACCATCACGGCAAAGCAGCTTTCCAAAGGAAACCACCGAAACTAGGAATGCAGGCAGGTCTTCTGCAGATTGGCCCTAACTTCCAGGGCTAGCACGGGCCGTAATCCTTCAGTAGTGGCGTTTGAAACCCCTTCAGCACTGCCCACCTGCCAGGCTGTAGGCGGTATGTGTAGCAGGTCCTTTTGTGTAGCTATGACCGAAGTTCATTCTGGCCCATGGTCTCTGTTTCAGGCCACCATGGCGGGCAGGGACAGCATAGTGAAAAGCCTCAGTTCATGAGGGTTGGAAACGTGTGGTGGAAAAAGTGGTCACATCCCACTGGGTCAGGAAGCAGAGAGGCCACGAGGGTTCATCACAAGGGCTTCGAACAGCTAATTCCTACCTTCTAAAAACACCACAGCCTCCCACACCTGGACACCAAGTGATCAAAACATGGCCCATGGAAACATCTCAGATTCAAACTATAATTGTGTGGGTGGTACTGGACAGGCTGCTCCTCCTTGGGGGATGCTAGTGACAAAAAAAGGCCTATGCCTCCTTCCTGGGCCCTATCACTTTCTCTGTGTCCCTCTTCCCATCCCACTCCTAACTCCAGCCCGAGGGAGAGGCTCTTCCGAGGCTTCTTGGCTTAAACATGAAATGTCTCCTGCAGGGTCACGTGTTAGAGCCTCGGTGCCAGCGATTTGGGGAGATGGTGAAAACTTTAAGTAGTGAGGCCAGCAGAAGGAAGTAGGCTCCTGGTAGAGGTGTGCTTTGGAAGGTTATGTTTAGTCCTTGGTCCCTTCCTGAGAGGGTCTGTATTGCGGCTCAGGACCCACAAGACCAAGTTCTCAGCACAAAGGAGATTTATTTGCCTGAAAGGGACAAATAAGGGGAATAAGATTCAAAGACAGGAGATACAGGAGGCAGGAGATAGAGGGTGTGTGTGTGTGTGTGTGTGTGTGCGTGTGTGTGTGTGTGTGTGTGTGTGTGTAGGGTGAGGGGGGCTGGTGGGGGAGCACAAGGGAGAGGGAGCAGGGGTATTTGTCCTGGAATGGAGAGAAAGGCCAGCCTCTGGCTAGAGAGGCAACAACGTGGCCCGTAAGGAAAATGGCAGTTTATAAAGGTAAAGGGGGAAGTTCATGTTGGGAACGAGGTGTTTAATTTTAACTGGGCATGTTAACTAGTTGAGCCAAAGGGGGCTTTTGATTGCTGGACTTCAATTCCTTGATAGCTGGACCTTGGCAGTCGGCCTCAAGAGGAGGAAGTGGCCAAATAAAGCACTGGACCTTGGGGGCTAGCTTCAGCACTGTAACCTCACAGCTTAGCAAGGCAGAGGGAGTGGGCGTGAAGAGCAAGTCGGCCAGAGCCGTGTTTGCCGTGCTCGGGCCAGCCAGAGCCCCTTCGTTTCCTTTCTTTTTAGCCATCACGATGATCCCCTGCCTCAAGCCAGCTGACCAGGCACCAAGTCTTTCTGAAACCGAGGGACAGAGACAGCACCAAGTCTTGTTCCAGTGTCTCGCTCTCACTGTGCACACCAAGGGTCCAAAGATATCACCCCAAAGGTGGAGGCTGGGCTAGGCCCTCGGAGTACAGGCAAGACCTGCAGCTCACACTGTCCACCCAAGCATCACAAGACCACTTTCCCGGGAGCCTCCACCAACGTCTGCCTGAGCTATGGCCTCCTCCTCTTTAAGGCTGATGTTCCCCTACACCCGCCTGGACCAGAATGTTCTCCCTCCTGTGAGCTTCCACATTCCTTCCTCTGACACGCATCATGGAGAATGCTGTCCTACATTTTATCACAGCAGCTTTGACTACTCACAAGCCACCCTGAAGATCAGGCCCGCTGACGATCCCTGACAGAGCAAGGGCTCCGGATGGGTCATTAGACCCTCACCCGAGATTGCAGTCCCTCCCTTCTGGGTCTCCCTGCCATCTGTATGGACTCTGCCTTGGCAGCACATGGTCCCGTGGTCTTGGGAGGTGCTAAAGTGTGTAGATTGTAGAAGGTTATCTGAAGCGGGGGGGGGGGGGGGGGGGCGCAGGGACTCCATGAACGCCATTATGCAGGAGTTCTCATCCACGCTGGGTGAGACCTTTTAGTGATGTCAGTGGTTTGGGTCACCCATGCTTGTGCAAGAAATCCCTCGCCAGTGCCTTTTAAGTAAGCCAAATAAGCTCATTCGTTTGCCAGGCTGGAGTGGGATGGACCATCACTTGGGTCTGTCATTGGTACCCTATCTGAGTAAACAGACACCTATCGCCAAGGAGAGGTTCGTGTAATGCTGATCTCAGGTTTACCCACGGCATGAGTAGAGGAGCTTCCCAATATGGCCACGAGCTCCTGCGTGGAGACCTATGTGTGAGTCACAGCACAGGCAGCAATGCTGAACGCCTCTTGCACGCCTGCTGCTCTGCTTAGCATGTGGCACGCTCTCCTTTGCTGAATCTATACTTGAGTCCAGTGAGGTTGCCACGCAGACCATCCTCAACTGACAAACAGGGAAAGTAGGCCACCAGTCCCAGGACGAGCTAGAACCTGAGACAGCCTGGAACTTTCCTGCCATGCTTCAAAACAACAACAACAACAACAACAACAGGAGGCAGGCCATTTGCCCGTCTGCACACACCACTGATGCCAGGTCTGCCTCCTACAGACCTCCCTCACAGGTCTTGGAACAGTCAGCCTCTAAGCCAGGACCAGCTGACGTGGACTGTGGTGGTTAAGTTGTCTGGGCCAGGCTGCATGTCCTAGCTACATCTGCACCCTGATACTTGTTTAAGAGTTCCAGTTAAGCTGGAGACATCCTTTTACCCCCAGAAATAGGCCGTCAGCGTGGGTGTCTGGCAGGTCCTGAGGTCTCTCTTTTGCCCCACCCTCAGTCATTACCGTTTACTCTGGCAGGGAGGGGGCCTGTGTGAATCTAGTGGGTTCCAGGGACTTCCTGAAGCTATTTTGAATTGTTACCTTCCTGCTTAAGGAGCCTAAGGATGCAGTGTTTCAATCTTGGAGGAAACTGTTACCCAACAGCAGCTGTGACTGACTAAAGACCTAGTTCTGTTGTGGTTAATTCACATTCTATTTACAGAGGAGACCAAGGAAGTTTTGCTGTGTTTCCCTTTAACAGAACACTGGGTGAGGTTGTCTTTAAGGGATCAGTGGAGGGAGAGGGGCAGGAGGAACGTGGGGATGGGAGTTGGGTGTCTGCAGCCTGGTAGGACCTGAAATTCGAGTTATAGTTGTTGAGGAAGCAAGAGACTTGCAGAAGGAGGGCAGGACCTCCTGCAAGACTCAGACCTCCGAAGAGATCTCTAGTCTACTCCTGGAGTCCCCCGTGAGAGTCTGATGTCGATGCAAAATGCACAGGGATTTATTGAGCCAGTGTGATGAGGTCTGCCAAGCTTTTTCCGAGATGCCAAGAAGCAGAAGCATGGGCTTTTTATACCCTTTTACAGAAGCAGACTTAGCAGAGAAACTTGATTGGTTAATAGACTAGCATTGGGACTTTCTTAGCTGGGGAAAGGTAAGTACAATTTGGGGGTAGTGGAAATTTTAAAACACAAGCTGTAACACAAACAGGCTGTCCTTGAGTCAAGCTGGACTCTTCAAGGTTTCTATTGTCCCTGCCACACACACACACAGTGATCTGATATCACTGTCTGTCCTTGGTTCAAGCTGGACCTTACACAAGCTGGCTGTCCTTGAGTCAAGCTGGACCCTCCAGAAATTTACATGCTTTGGCCTTAATAGGGGTCCTTAAGGGAGGACTGGGTAGGCCGATTTTTCCCAGACTTTGGCCTTAATGGGGGTCCTTAAGGAGTTGGGGGAAGGCTGGTTCCTTCACTCCCATGGGGTTGGGGCATCTAGCTGTTCCATAACAGCCCCGACCCTCTGTATTGGATCCTCTGATTCTCGGTGGCCTGCTTGGGGTCACTACAGCAGTAGGTGGCAGGAACAGATGGATAGTCAAGGATGACTGGAAGTCTGAGTAATGACGAGAACCATTCAGAAAAGACAGGAACAGGGGTGGTGGCAGGAGAGCCTTGCTCCTGGGAGGGCCACATGGGAGCACTGTTGGGAGGGATGCCCGCCTCCCAGTGTCAACATGTTCTAAACAATAAAACTGCAGTATGCAGAGGGAACCAGGCATCAACAGTAACTCCCCCCCACACACACACCCCGAGACAAGGCTTATCTGTGTATCCCTGGCTGGCCTGGACTCACAGCAATCCACCTGCCTCTGCCTCCCAAATGCTGGGATTAAAGGTGTGGGCCATCACACATCTGGCTATAGTAACTCTTAACAATCACCAACAAACACGTTCGCAATTTACCTTGGACACTTTGTATTTCCTCTCCATCTGCTAACTTGTCCAGGTGGGCATGGCTGTTTCAGCAGGGGGCTAGGCTGTGGGAGCAGCATGGGCCCTGGCAACACAGAGGAGGTCTTAACCCACAGCCCTGGTGGGCCACGCCCCTGCAGCCTGGCCTGCAGTTTCACTGGTAAAGCCACCCTAATCCTGTGTTCACATTTGTTTCCTTGGTAGTTATGGCTTGAGTGCAACCTGAGGTACAGGATTTGTGGGGAGCAGAGAGTACCGAGGAACTTTTTCTTCCGAGCCACCCATTCAAGATGAATGCTCGTTTCTTCCTTCCTTCCTTCCTTCCTTCCTTCCTTCCTTCCTTCCTTCCTTCATTGATCTCTCCTACGCTGAGGCTGCAGCAGTGGCCATGCAGCCAGGACGGCTGCCCTGTGGCGCCTAGGGACACTGAGTGAGTCATAATAGGAAGGGAAGAGCCGAGCACTGGGGTTTAGACTGTGGGTGGGATCTGCTGAGAAAACCAGGAAGAGAAACAAGGGCACACTGCTGGGACCCTGCCTTTGAGGAGACCAAAGGCCTGGAGGGCTTCGTGAAGCAGGAAGCTGACTTGGGGAGATGGGCAACAGACTCTCAGGTAGAAGAAAGGGTGAGGTGCATGGCAGCTCAGAGGTGACATTGAGACTGGCTAGCTAGGGGGAGGAGAGAAATAACGCGAAGGATTAGGAGATGGGCTGGTGCTCCACCAAGACATGAAGAAATGGGCCGAGGAAGAACTGGGCAGGGAAGGGCTACCGGGAGAGGCTCTGAGGCTGGGCAGTCAGAGCAGACCAGCTGCCAGTAATTGATGCTCACTGGCTCCTTGTCTTCCCAGCGCTCTCACAAGCTGATTGATTAGCAATTGTTCCTCCAGCTTCGGGAGAGGCTCAGGGATTGCAGGGGTGGGTTTGGGAGGGGGGGGCCACAGGATTGTAGGGGTGGGTTTTAGAGGGGAGGCCAGGGGATTATAGGGGTAAGTTTTAGTGGGGGGAGGCCAGGGGATTGCAGGGGTGGGTTTTAAAGGGGAGGCCAGGGGATTGCAGGGGTGGATTTTAAAGGGGAGGCCAGGAGATTGCAGGGGTGGGTTTTAGGGGGGAGGCCAGGGGATTGTAGGGGTGAGTTTTGGGGGGAGGAGGCCAGGGGATTGCAGGGGTGAATTTTGGGGGAGGCCAGGGGATTGCAGGAGTAGCTGGGGGGGGCAGCTGGAGGGCAGGGGTAGGTGTATGGGGTGGTAAGAGGCCAGGGGATTGCAGGGGTGGGTTTTAGGGGGGAAGGCCAGGGGATTGCAGGCACAAGGGGAGGAGAGGCCAGGAGATTGCAGGGGTGCGCCATGTGCTAGAGGAGCATGCTTTCTTAGAAGGATCCACATGCAGCAGAGGAAGTGCAGGAGACCCCGTCAGCAAGCCACCTAGCTCTCCAGCCCCCCTGTGCTTGCTCTCTTCCCCACCAAACTAGCGAGACCAAGTGAGGGCAGAGAGAGGCCTTTAAAGCTGAGTTCAGAAGGGGCCGCCTGGAGAAAGGCCCCTGGTTTAGGTGACTAAAGGTTGAGTGAGGCGGTACGTGGGCCCTCCCGGTGCTGTGTGAAATTGTCTCTATGCTTGGGGACTGTGGTGGTGGCCTCAGTGACGGCCCCCGACCCCCACCCCCACCCCCGCTACCCAAATGTTAGCCATGAATATTTCCCAGCATTTCAGAGTGCCAGCATTTTGAGCATAGCTTGGGGTTCAAGGGAGCAAGCACATTTGTGTTTTGTTCTGAATGAAAGAAAAGGCACACACACACAAGGACACCTGTATGGGCGTCTCAAAGCGATGTCACTGTCACATGAGCACTTGCTCTTGAGAAAGCCCCTCCCCAGGCTACAATGGAGAGTTATGGAGGGAAGGGGACTAGTGCAGTATCCTGCTAAGTACAGGAGACCACCCCTGGGCTACGGGGCTGGTCGCTGTAGCATGGCCCTCAGCTGCACCCTGAACTCTGCCACAGGCTCTCTTTACTCCTGTAAAAAAGAAAATTCCTCAAGGAAGTTGATAGAAGGGCAGTGAGGCTGAGGAGGAAGCCAGAGGTGAGGGGACTTGTGTTAAAACAAGCTGTGACGGCTCAGGGCCTGCAGGCTAAATGGTGCCAACAAACAAACAAAAACAAAAAAACCAAACCAAACAAACAAAAAACTGAGTCGGGTTGCCAACACTTGTGACCTTCCCATTAGCCCTGCGCTCCTGCTGTCCTCCATGGGCTGAGGGGAGGGGGTGCACCTCTGTGGTTGCATAAGAGCAAGGACTCTGACAGGCTGTTTCAATGCCAGCTCTGTCGCTAGCTTGCTGTGTGTTCTTGGCTGAGTGGCTTCGCCTCTCTGTGCTCTGGTTCCTTCAGATGCACAGTGAAGATAGAAAAGGCCTTGTTTCAGGTCTGTCATGAAGAGTGCATGAGAAAATACCCACAGAGCGCATTTTTAGAGTGCTCTAGGGCCAGTGAGATGGCTCAGCAGGAGAAGGTGCTTGTAGTGCAAGCCCAGTGATCTGAGTTCGAGCCCTGGGACTCAGGTAAAGGTAGAAGGAGAGAACTGAACCCACAGGATTGTCCTCTCACTGCCGTGCTTGCACTATGACATTCACAACCCCCCACACACATACATTATGCATGTGCACTCATATGTGCATAGTCAATAAATTTTAAGACACTCTAAGTCCAGGAGAAGCGCTCAGGTTGTTAGCTATTGGTCCTATCTCACGCTGACTAGGAGCAGCATGAGAGCGCTCACTTCACGTTCCCTTTCCGCGACAAAGCTACGGGGCCAGGGAAGTGGCTTAGTGAGTCAAGTGTCTGATGCACAAGCACAAGGACCCAAGTTTGATCCCCAGTGTCCATGGAAACGTCAGGTGTCACAGTGCCTGCGGGGAGTCGGGTGTGCACAAAGACAGGTGGGACCCTGAGGTTTGCTAGCCAGCCAGGTTCAGTGAGAGACCCTGTCTGAAAAGCTAAGGTGAAGGATGACCGTGGAGGACACTGTTGTCAACCTCTGGCCTTTACACACACGTGGGAAGTACACACACACACACACACACACACACACACACACACAGTATTGTAGTAATAGGGATTGAACAATGGCCACCCCTTTGCATGGACCGAGAGCTCTTCTCTGGTCCCCAACTCCCAGCCCCACAATTCCAGGTTAACACTCTTTTGTTTTGTTTTGTTTATTGTTTTTGAGATAGGGTTTCTCTGGCTGTCCTGCACTCTTGTAGACCAGGCTGGCCTCGAACTCACAGAGGCCCGCCTGCCTCTGCCTCCCTGAGTGCTGGGATTAAAGGTGTGCGCCACCACGCCCTGCTCAGGCTAACACGCTTAACTGACTTCTGGGGCTGAAGAGCTGGTGCCACAGTTAAACGCTTTCAGTGCTTTCACTTTCGCAGAGGACCCCAGTTTGTTTGCATCACCCAGCCAGGAGGCTCACAATTGCTTGTAACTCCAGCTTCCAGGCCATATGACGCCCTCTGCTGGCCTTAAGCACCTGCTCTGATTGGTAGATACCAACACGTAGACATATCTCACAAATTAAAAAATGAAAATCTGAGACTTGAAACACTTGAATGAGAGAAAAAAGGTGAGGGGGGGAGTAACACTGTGTAGGAGCCTGCCTAGGGCTCCTGTTTGACTGGAGTCGTTACTCCATCTGTCTGGACCACAGTTTCCTATTTACAGAGCGGGAACGCAGACTCTGCAAACACAATCCTTTGTGCAAGAAGCCAGACATTGAAATCCATGCACAGTGTGGTTGCATTGATCAAAATATAGGACTTGGGTGTAGATTCCTGGGGCACTGGGATGGTGGGTGGGCGGGGCTTCTCATGGGTCTGGGTGCTTCCTTTGCAGTGATAGAACATTCTGGAACTAGATGGTGGTAATGGTTATATAACTTTGTGGTTATACTTAAAACCCCACTGAAGTATGTGCCAGTTGCCTGGCTGTGGTCCAGGTTCCTTCCCACTCACTCTGATCAGGGTCTGACTGGGGTCCTCTTACTCTCAAAGGCCACAGCTTGCCCTGATTGGGTTCAAGGAGTCATCAGGGAAGCGCAGGGCTAGATAGCTTCCCTGTGAGTAACAGCTGGCCCTCATGGCCCATAGAGAGCTCAGCCCTGGGCAAGTCCGTGTTCCTAGCCATGATGCTTTTCACCTGGGTCTGTCCATAGCCTGTAGGGGGCTGCACCCATAAGCTCTGCATTTGAGTCCTCTCAAGAGGTCAGGCAGAGAGGACTCAGCCTTTGAGCTGCACAACTCTATCTGTGGTATGGATTCCTTGGCTAGCCTTAGCCCTGACCACCCAGCTTGCTCCATTGACTGCTCTGGGGAAGAATCAGTCCTTCACCCTTCTGTCTTCTCTGGCATCTTTTATGGGTGACACAACCTCAGGCCCTGAAGACACAGACAAATTACCCAAGCTGGTGGGCAAGAACAAGACACCTTCTGCTGTTATGGGACCAAGGAAGGTAAAGTTCCCTGTCTACTCCACACCAGGGAGGCCTATGGGAGTGGCCTGAGGAAGGATTTTGTGGGCTGAGCAAATAAATTAGGTTTTCCTGGTTCCTGAATGTTCCTGTAAGCACCTCTTAGCATCGGTGTTCCTGGGCACCTACACTCATGTATAAGCATGGACAAATGAGATATAGGTATAATTATATACATACATACATGTATATATGCATGTATAATTTTGATTTCCCATCGGTGACCAGGCTTCTGACCACATGTACCTGCCCTTATAGATAGATATACCAGTTCTCAAACACTATGTGTCTCTGACTACACTTTAAAAAAAAAAAGATTTATTTATTTATTATTATGTATACAATGATCTGCCTGCCTGTACACCTGTAGCCCAGAAAAGGGCATCAGATCACATCATAGATGGTTGTGAGTCACCATGTGGTTGCTGGGAATTGAACTCAGAACCTCTGGAAGAGCAGTCAGTGAGCTTAACTGCTGAGCCATCTCTCCAGCCTTCTTGTTTGTTTGTTTTGTTTTGTTTTTGTTTTTTTCGAGACAGGGTTTCTTTGTGTAACAGCTCTAGCTGTCCTGGAATTTTCTCTATAGACCAGGCTGGCCTTGAACTCACAGAGATCCTCCTGCCTCTGCCTCCCAAGTGCTGGGATTAAAGGCATGCACTCCCCTCTGACTACACTTATACCCTGGGGGTACAGCTGTATGCCTGAGCCCCCCCCCCCATCTCTCTCTCTCTCTCTCTCTCTCTCTCTCTCTCTCTCTCTCTCTCTCTCTCTCTCTCTCTGTGTGTGTGTGTGTGTGTGTGTGTGTGTGTGTGTCTTAGCCCAAAGGGCTCTCCTGCACTCAAGTCAGCACACACATATTTTCTGTGGCACAGAGCCAGAGTACACGGTGGTTGTGGTGAAGCCCAGGCCTTGCAGGCATATCTGGGCACAAACTCAGCACCCACCGCATGTGACAGATGGCACCAGTGAGCAGCAGAGAAAACAAGGCTGCCGCCCACAGGCTCCGGAGCCTGCAGAGCCTGAAGGACACAGAGGGAGAGGGGACGGCTCGAAGGTGACCCAGTGAGCCGGGGAGCATGCGCAGCATAAGGATGCTCCAGTGAGCCCAGGAGCATGCGCAGCATGAGGGTGCTCCGTCGCTCCCATGTCAAGCCGGCAACATCTACTCTCCCAGGACTCCTGGTGTGCAGAGCCTCAGATGGGGAAGGTGTACCCCACGTGTGCACAGGCCCAGGTGCAAGAATGTGAGCGGGACCAGCCTGGCCATAAGAGGAGCCTCCGGTCTGAGGAATCACCAACTCCTTGGCCGTGGACTAAGGCTGCACTGCTTCCCTCCTGTGTGTGGAGCAGCTCAAACTGGCTCCAGCATCTTAGGCTCAGGCACCAGAGCAGTAGACTTGGGGGGCAGAAGCTTCTGTGAGAACAGAGAGTGAGCAAGTGAGCTGTTAGATGCCCGAAGAGCACCCACCACACCTCGGCTGCCTAGGCCCTCAGAGTGCTTCTCAAAGCTCGGATGAGTCCCGAGGCAGGGACTCACAAGGGCCAGTACCCACCAGCTCCCTTCTCCGGCCGGGGTCGTGCAGGGACAAGCTTAGAGCAACTCTCAGGGACACAGGGCATGACGTCCAACTCAACGTGGATCCTGGAGGATGGTGGGGGTAGTCAGAGGTATGGCCTGGTCATGGGTGGAAGTGTCTGCTATGGGACAGGCAGGTACTTGCCTGAGGCCACTTGAAAAGGAGCAGCCACACTCTTGTGATTACAGTCGTCAGATTAGCCCTTCAAACCAAAATGTTGCATCACTCCCGAATCTGGAACCCCAGTGTGTTGTAAGAAAAGGATTGAGTCAGGGTTGGCCCTCTGCGTACCAGTCCTAAGGCTATCCAGAGATGCTGTTCAGAATCCTCTACATGTTCCCTTGCAGAGGCTAGAGAGGACTATCCACCAGTTCAAGGTCACACAGCAGGAAAGCTGGTACTAGCCAACTACCCAGGCTGCCCTCTGCTAGGTTAGCTTCTGTGAGGAGAACATCACCCTCCAGGCAGGCATTGTCTCCCCATGAGGAGACGCTGGCTCTGGTGACTTCACCGTCATCAGTAGTGATCAACCAAGGAGAGCCCATCCCTTCCCTTCATCTCTAGTGAGGCCACTAGAAGCCCCCGGCACAACAGCATCTGAAGATCTGACGACAAGGCTGTGGTCAGGACCACCCATCCTGACCCTTGGCAATGCCACTGTCCTCAGCAGGCATCAGAGAACACACAGGCAGCTCTGGGAGGTCTCCAAGGATAGGGCTGGGTACCTCAGATACCTGAGGATTCTGGCAAAAAAAACCTCTTGGTTGTTCAGATAGGCCCCGAGGCCCAGAGAAGGCAGGAATGTAGACTTGTCACAGAGAATGCTAGCACTGGAGGGCGTTTCCCCAGAACTCCTGTGTAAGGGAGCCAGAGGCACCTTCGGAGACTGCTGTCACCCATAGGTTTACCCGGAACTCGTCGGACTATCTGGTCTTTTTTCACCAGGCTTGCACGGGCCCATAGGCTAGCATGCTCTGTTCTTGTCCACACTATCTGTGCCTTTGACTGTGGGGCTGTCCGGCTGAGCTGAGTGAAGAGATGAGCTGCAGAATGAAGGCTTCAGATTGGTTCGTCATGTCCAAGTGCTTCACCTTTCACATTTCAGGGGTGGGGGGGAAAGGCTCAGGCAGCCCAAAGCCACACTGCTGGTGAAGGCAAGATCTGAATACCCACCCACCTAGTCCTTATTTAAAGAAACTCAGGTCAAGGCAGAACCTGTCTTTTCTGCCCTCTAGTGGTCAAAGGGTAAACTTCAGTCTGTCAGCCCAGTCTGTCCTGCCATCTCTGTGTTGGCTTCCTTAAATCACTTCAACTTCTGCCCTAGGGTCCAATCTCTTTCCTGTTTCCTACTCTGAAGTGTCCCCAAAGACAAAAGTTGCCCAAATGTCCTCCCCCAAGGCTGCCCCCCTTAGGCAGGTAAACTGGGAAGACGGACCAGCTTAGAGTTGCTGTTTCAGGACTCAGATCCCCAACTCTCGTGTCTTCTCACCCGCTTATTCTTGACATGGCTCTCTTGGAACCCTCCGTGTCCTTGGCCTCCTGGATTGTCCTCTTTCCTCTCTGGTTGGTCCTTCTCTGTTGTCCTGCCTCTAGGTGTTTCCTGAGCCTATGGCCTACTGTTCTTACTTACACTGGAAGCTGGGTCGCCGGGCAGGCAGGTGTTACATCGAACTTTCAGACCAAGAACACCAAAGCTGTCAGTGTCTTTGATTTGGGACATTTGGTGACACAGCCTAAGTGACTTCTCATTGTCTTCAGCAGCCTGTCAGCACATTTCTAGAGTTTTCTAGGCCTGACGTCACCTGCCTTCCAGACACAACCTATATTAGTTGCCTTTCTTTCTTTCTCTTTTCTTCTTCTTCTTCTTCTTCTTCTTCTTCTTCTTCTTCTTCTTCTTCTTCTTCTTCTTCTTCTTCTTCTTCTTCTTCTTCTTCTTCTATCACTGTAACAAATTACCTGAAAACTACAAAGCCCTTTGGGCACATGGTTTCAGTCTATGGTCGGCTGCCTCCATTGCTGTAGGCCCACGGCAGAGCTGAACTGTCCTGACGAGAGGGTATGGAGGAAGAAGGCTGCTCGCTCCATGGTGGCCCTCTCTATCCAACCATGCCCTAGCTTTGAACAGCCCACTCACCTATACAGCCACATTTGTATTAATTCATTGACACTGTTGGCCCTCTTGAGACCCAGCTGCTTCTCAATAAAACTGGGGCTCAGGTCCTCAACTCACCAAGCGTCTCTGGGATGGGAGCCCTTCCGCTGAGTGGGGCTGGCTAAGAGCAAGTCCTGTGCCTGAGGGGGTGGCAGCAAAGAATTGGAATGAGAGGAACAGGTGTAGTCTCCAGGCACTTAAGTACCTGGTCCCCTCCGAACTTGATCTCGGGAGTCCTAGTTCTCTGGATCTGGGTACCTCAGGCACCTCTGTAGTTCTAGGGAGCCAAAGCCCGTCTGATCACAGCAGAACTCCAGAAAAACCACCAGAGGGCAGTGCTGCCCCACGCACTGCCCTGGGAAGGCTCGTCTTTGTGTCTCGGTATTGAGGTCTTTTGAGGAGAATCAGGTGTGTGTTTGTGTGTTTGTGTGTGTGTGTGTGTGTGTGTGTGTGTGTGTGTGTGTTACTTTGTGCATCTCCTGGTTTAGGTCTTTGTGTTGTCCATTTTTGCTCACGTCAGTGCCTCCAAATCCCACCACCAGGAAGGAGAATAACACTGGTCATTTTGTGGACTTCTAGGCAGGAAGGCAATGAGAGGCTGTGCCGCCATCATTTTCAAGTGTGTCCAGCTCTGGCCTGCAAGCTGCATGTGACCAAGAGAGACACAAAATTATAAACGTCTTTAAAACATTATGAAGGGGCTCCTGGAGGAGGTGGTTGCTACATTTTTTTTTTCTCACCGGAAGGAGCCATTCCAGAGTTGACTGGCATGCAGCAATGCTCACATCACACAGCAGCTACATTTTTTTTTTAGTCTGTGATTTTGCGCATGAACTTTGTTGATAATGGTGTTATATGGCAATGTCAAAAGGACAGACAATGTCAGTGTCAGAAGCTATGTGAAAAGGAGAGACGGCTCAGCAGTCAAAAGCGCTTTTTGCTCTCTCAGAGGACCTGGGTTTAGGTTCCATTCTCAACACCGACACCAGGTGGCTCAAAGACTGCCTGTGTCTCCAGTTCCGATGGACTGGGTGCCCTCTGGCCTCCTTGAGCAGCTGCGCACGGGTGTTGAACTTAAACTCATGAAGGCATACACAAACACACATAAAAATGTTATTTTAAAGGGGGCGGAGCCTGAGAGTGTGGCTCAGTTGGTAGATTGTTCACCCAGTATGGTGTGAGCATGGTGACGCATACCATACCAGCTTTCCACAGGAAGGTCTGCGGTTCAAGGCCACCCTCAGCAACATAAGGAGTATGAGCCAGTCTGAGCAAAAGACTACCTCCAAAATAAAAAAAAGTTGGACACACGTGATGGAGCCTTACTGACTACTTCCAGGTCTCAGGCACCTGTCTATCAGAGCAATGACCTTAAGACAGACCAGTTTGGGGTGGGGGCAGGTAGGGCTGGAGAGATGGCTCAGTGGTTATGAGCACTTGCTGCTCTTCCAGAGGTCCTGAGTTCAATTCCTAGCAGAAAGAAAAAGAAGAGGAAGAGGAAGAAGAAGCAGTCGTCACTGACTAGAGTCCAGGCTGACCTGATTGATGGGGCCAACAAAGGCTGGAGGCTCAAGGTGTTGTTTCCCAGTCTCACACCCAGCCCAGCCCACCAATACCCAGCAGTACAGATGGTGGGTGCTCATGTGCCCACATGACAAAGGATTCATTGGTTTTCTCAGCCCTGAGCCCTATCCCAGGATGCTTGGTTACTCCTCAGCCAGCCCTGGAGCCTCTCAGGTCAGATCTGGAGAAAGGACATGAAGGTATTCTATGCTTGGAAACAGGGTGCTCCTCGGAGGGAGCTGTCTTCTGCCTGTGGGGAAAAAAAAGGCTAAGTTAGCTGTGTCGGGAAGGGTGCCTTACGCTGAAAGGATGGGGCTGACTACACAAGGAGGCACCAGGCAGGGAGGGACCTCTGAAGCCTTGGCATGTGCCTCATGACGGAGAGCAGTGAAAAGCCATCCCCTCCTCCCACTGCCCCTGCTCTTTTCTATGGCCCAGAAATCTGGGAACCCAGGGAATTTCTGCAGCTGGAAGAAGGAGAGATGCTTGACATTCTTTGACGTGTTCCACACTCATCCTTTTGGTGCCAGGTCTAGTGCATGCGAAGCTTGGACTCTACCGTGGAGCTACATCCCAGTCAGAGTTCGCGTTCTCTACCTAGGGGAGGCAGACACGGAGTCCAAGTGCTGAAAAGAGTCAGAAAGTGTGTGGCACACGGAGAAAGAAAGGAGGAGAGGGACAAGACATCAGGAAAGTCTAGGACAGGGCAGGGCGGAAAGCCCGACGAGAGTGAGTGTTGTGGCTGGGGGTGGGGGGGTGCGCGGTGCCCGGAGGAGGGAGTCGGGAGAACTTTCTTGGCCTCCTTCTCCGCGCCCTTGCGGGCAATCAGGCCGGCAGGAGGCAGGTGGTCCGGGCAGACAATGGCGCGGAGGAGTGCGGAACCTGGGACTAAATTTGGCGTTGCCTTTGCAGGGCTCGGGGCCGCCCGTTCATCTCCATGCAAAGGAGAGACGAAATGAATATGCAGCGCGGGCTGTAATTGGGCCGCCGCGGCCGCCGCCGCCGCCGCCGCACTATAATTTTCCAAACAGGATCTTGCAATCAGGGCCTTATTCATTAGCGCATAAACAATTTTGTTTCTCGGCACTCGAGCCTGTCAATCATGCCAAGAGGGAACATCTTGGCCGAAGGCGCGGGCCGTCGCGCGCGCTCCAACGCGCGCCCTCTCGAGCGCCGCCAAGTGGCTTTGTGCCTGGGAGCCCTTGGGTGATGGGATGAAGGGGGAAGGGGGCTTGCGCAGGCTTCCCTGACAGCATGCCTCTGGGAAACCCACAAGCACGCCTTTGAATCTGCCTCTGACCCCCAGGCTTGCCCTACGGCTATTCCTGCTCCCCATTCCAAGCCTCAGTTTACCCATACTAGTGGGCTGCACTAGAGCAGCTTCAGAGACAATAAAAATGGCTACAGCGTTTGTTGCTGAAGCTCTGGGAGCTAGGGAATGCTGCCAGGCAGGCTAGTTCTTTTTTTTTTTTTTTTTTGAAAGGGTGTCAGGGACCTGCAGAGGGTCCTTCATCCCCACAGGCTCACTCAAGACAGCCTTTTGGGCTACTGTACACCTCTGACAACCCAAGGGAATCTGAGAAAACTGAGCCGGGTCCTAGACTCCCCACAAAGGGGAATGCTTGCACGAGGGGGTCCTGTGCTTGGTGGCCTTTCAGCCTTCCCTAGAAGGCCTGGAATTCTACAAATTGGCGTGTGACATTGATACCAACAGGGCCCTGTGCCTGTGGGTGGCCGTGTTCATGTGCCGTGACTAAGTCTGTCCACACAAGCCTAGGTGCAGACATGCTTATGGAAAGGTGCGGTGGTGGTTGTAGCTGCCAAGCTGTGGCTGTGACGGGAACCTAGGCTTTGGGATTGCCAGGGAGAGGGGGACCTTTGAGTCCAAGAAATCCAAGGGGAACCATGTGTAGAGGTAGGCGGCTCCTGTCAAGACACATCATTGCTCTCTTGTTCTCACCTCCTTGTCTACCCCTTGCCAGCGCTGCCCCCCTGGCTTCCTCCACCTCTCCCAGGTTTTTTGGAGAACACTGTCCCAGCCGTTCACTTCTTCCTTCAGAGGGTGATTTAGCCCCCCCCCACCCCCCACCCCCACCCGCTACACTATTGAGAGAGCGCCCCAGGTCTCTCTGGAATGCCAGGGCCAAATATTCCAATCTGTAGTTTTACATGGATCACACGTCAGATCTGCCGGCCCATTGCCTGGATGGAGGCACAGAGGCCTGGGACAAGAAACCAGAAAGAGCCTGGCTGGAGGGGCTCCTGCCAGTGAGGATCAGAGGCAAGGGTTTAGAGTCATATACATCCTTCTGTCTGTCCTCAGAGCTGGAGAGCAGGACCTGACTCTCCCAAGCACCGCACCAGACACACACACACACACACACACACACACACACACACACACACACACACAGAGCCACCCAGCACCCAACAACTGCAGCAGCCGGCGATAGAAATGCCCAGAACCCCATATACGCTGCCTCAACCTCCTAATTTCTTCTGCTTTGTCTCTGTCCCCACCCCCAACAGTCTCCACTTGAAGAGACAAAGAATTTGAGGATGTGCTGGCAGCCAGATGACAGGCCATCAAGAGTCCGCCCAGACACTCTCTTCACAGCTCTACCCCGGATGCTACTCCACCCGATGGTCACCCCCAGCACCGGGCCAGGAAGGGAGGTGGCCCAGGGAAGGGGCTGCAGTGGGAGGCAGAGTCCGGAAGCCCAGAGGAACAGTCTTCAACCTGGGAATCCGGCCTCGCCTGGCCAGCAGCCTCCCTGCCCCTGCCAGTATCCCTGGATGCATGATGCTGACCCCAGCCCGAGACCTCTGGGACAGATTGTCACCCACACGTGCTGGACAGAAGACAGAAGCGAGGGCTCTGAACAAGGAAGCTAAGGTTAAAAGCTGCATGGCTACTTCCTGGCTGGAGTGTGTCATTACAGCTCTCTGTGCGTGAAGAAAAGCTGTTCAATCCGTTTGGCATGATAAGATGAAGGAAAGCCTAAAGGACGGCACCCCTGAACCGGAGACCCCCAACACACACCCCAATGTCCATTTACAAGGGAGCCCTGCCAGGTCTCTGCTTGCTGGAGGTCAGGAGTCACGTTCTCAGTGTAAAACTTATAGTCTGTACTTCCTAGAAAATGGCTCTTTCCTCAAAGCTTTGTGCCACCCTTTCCAATGCACCGTGTGCTTTTGTGCCCGTCAATGTGCCCCCAACGGGAGGCAGGCTGGCTTGCCCATTTACCAAGGTACAGTTTGAAGCCTAGAAGGTCAGGTCACCTCTCCCAAGGTCACCTGCTAGGAAGAAGAGGAGTCAGGACCTGAACACATGGCCTCACTCCAGGTAGCCCTGGCTGTTCTTTTTGTTGTTGTTGTTTGTTTTGTTTTGGTTTTTGTTTTGTTTTTTTCAAGACAGGGTTTCTCTGTGTAGCCTTGGCTGTCCTGGACCCGCTTTGTAGACCAGGCTGGCCTCGAACTCACAGTGATCCGCCTGCCTCTGCCTCCCGAGTGCTGGGATTAAAGGCGTGCGCCGCCGCCACCGGGCTAACCCTGGCTATTCTAAATGGGTCATGGAACAAAACCAAAAGCCATGAATCTGGGAAAGCGACAGGAGGTAAAATGGGGTGGGGGTGCAGGGAGATGGGAGAGCGAGTGGGGTGGGGAAGTAACCAGAATGCAATTGTGTACATGTATGAAATTGTCAAGAGCTAAATTAATTAATTAAAAAAAAAACCATAACAAGGCAGAGAGGAACGGAGGACCTGATAGCACCTACACATGGGCATGCACATCTGTGTACAACACCACATACACACACACACACACACACACACACACACACACACACACACACACGAATAGTAAACAATTCCTGTACTCTGTATTGCAGCCCTAGCGCCTAGCACATCGCCTCATACATGCCAAAGGTTCGATAGAAATGTGCTACACAAGCAGATACATGAGGACTGAGCCAAAGAAAGCAACACGTCAGGGTTCTGAGGGGTTCATGGGACCTGCCTACACCCCAATCAGGCCGGTGTCCCCAGCGCCCTCAGCCCACTCAGCCCCACCCAGAGCCTCCAGAGCAAGCCTGTGTTCTCTGATACAGCAGCACAGATCATGTGGCTACCAGGACCTGGCCTGTGACTCCTGGAAACTGAGAAGTGCTACACAGCACGCGTACAACTCTACTCCGAAGGAGGCAGGTGGAATAGCTTCTGGGTGATTCCGTTGATAACGTGTTGAGGTGATCACGTGGCCCATGTGGGATGAAGTAAAATATGTTACTAATCTGGCATATCTGACTCATAAATATATATATATTAAAAAATATATATATTTCCATTTATGCAGAAGACCATGTTCATGCTCCATCAACGAGCTACATCCCTAGCCCTTGCTAGAATATGTAAGCAAACCCAGTGCTTGCTGCCTGAGGCCTATGCTGAATTTCTATTGGAGGATGCCACAGACCTTTGCTGCAGAAGGGTCAGGAAAGCTCCCCTCTGCTCACTGAAGTCACCCTTTGTGGCCCTCCC
This sequence comes from Acomys minous, assembly GCF_964271855.1. Taxonomy (NCBI): domain Eukaryota; kingdom Metazoa; phylum Chordata; class Mammalia; order Rodentia; family Muridae; genus Acomys; species Acomys minous. Next base: position 73,859,826 of record NC_140491.1, read on the forward strand.
AATGCACTCAGGTCCAGGAGGAAGGGCCTATGGTCTCTGCCTTGGTCACCCTCTCCAGCCCTCCACTTTCGTCCTGCTGGGATACCGGACGTCTCCTCTGAGTGGGACCCAAACCACCAGCTCAGGAGTCCTTGGAGGCCTCGGACACGCATCTCCCTTCTGACTGGGGCCTGTGTACACGTCTCTGCACCTCTTCCCTTTCCTCTACTGGTCACTACCCTCACGGAGGCACCATTCATTCACCCAGGGAACGCCGATTAGGCACTGTATCCAAGTGTCTCCTTGGAGCTTCGTAAGTACCTCAGTGAAAGAGGCTATCGGCGCCTATGCTGTTGTGAGCTCGCATCTTAGAAGAAAAGATAGACAAGACACGGGTATTCTGAGCAACAAAGGAGCTGTATTAGAAGGGCAAACACTAATAGAAACAAGACTGTAGGAGGCTGGAAGACCACCGTTTACACTGATACCCCTTCCTTCAGGCTCGCCCTTTTGACTCATCCTTTATGAGGGATCTCATGTCTAACCAGGCCATCTCCTGATTTAAAACCCTCCCTGGCTCCCCAACACCTCTAGGTTCAGGGTCAAGTTCTTTAGCTGGGCGTGCAAAACCCGGCATGATCCCAGGCTCTGCCAACTTCCTCCGGGTGTTTGGCACGTCCCTGGCCTGCTCTCTAGCGCCCCCCTGTGCTCTCTTGTTCTCAACCTGTGAGGTTTGGGGAGCTTTCCGCCCAGACTCATGTGTCTCTAAAAGTGTGCCCCAGCTGTACTCCCGTAGCCACTGTGGCTCGCACGCGCGCGTGCCTACTCCCCGTGAGCAGGCAAGCCACGTCTCCACCAATCTTTCCTTCTCTCAGAGAGACCTAGCGGGCCTCAGGGGCCGCCCAGGTATGTCTGACTTTCCAGAGCCTCAGCGGGAACTGGCTCTGTGATTCAGGAAGTCGCCATGGCAACCGTCGGGCCCTCGTGCCATCTCCAGCAATCAGCGCTGGGACCCGGACACCCGCTGGGCTTCCTGGAGATACATTCCCGAAGGTGGGAGGCGGAGGGGCGAGCGAGGGGGGGGGGACGGGGAGTATGGGGAAGCCTCTTAGCCGTCCCCCCCATCCCGCCCCTCCCTGCCTGACCTCCCTCTCCTGGATCCTCAAGTCAGGCTTGAGATACTCTGGAGCTTGAGAGACCAAGTTCTGGTTCCCCGCATAAGTCACCCACACCTTGCAAGGTCTTGGGTAGAGACATCCCTTCCCCTCTCTGCACCTCATTTTCTCACGCTTGCGATGCTCCCTTGCTGCGTCTCTGTAGAGTGTCGGGCAATAAATCCCATGTCTCACGTGCTCTGTTAATATTCTGTGCAATGGAAGGGTGTAGGATAAACTCTTGCTTTCATCAGGCTTCAAGGTTTTCCTACCTCGGTTACAACAAGTGGATGGCTCACTATCAGTCCGGAAGAAGAAGAAGAGGAAGAAGAAGAAGAAGAAGAAGAAGAAGAAGAAGAAGAAGAAGAAGAAGAAGAAGAAGAAGAAGAAGAAGAAGAAGAAGAAGAAGAAGAAGAGGAAGAAGAAGAAGAAGAAGAAGAAGAAGAAGAAGAAGAAGAAGAAGTTAAAGTCAGAGAGGTAAAGGAAAAGACCCAAGACCACCAGCTATGCATGACCAGAGATGCTGGCATGGCCAGGAAAAGGGCTGCCAAGGAGGGGCAACATGTATTACCAGCCAACAGGTGACCCAGCCACCCTTTTATTTCCTGGATCTCTAGTACTAGGTTAGATCAAGAAAGCAGGGGTGGGGCCTCTCACATCCCAGGACCTTCAGTGGGAAGACCCTCAAGTCAGAACAAGACCTACTTTGTCCAGAGGAAAGGCAGCACCTGCCATCCCTGGGCCTGCAGGAGCCTGACTCTAAGAGCACAGCTCCCAGCCTGGGTCCTGGGGACTACTGTAGATCCAGCCAAGCTCTCGGTGGCTGCAGGGGTGGACAATGGGGACCTGCAAGTGAGGCAAGTGGCAGCAGACCCAAACCTCGGCAGCTGTGTGATGGGTCCTGCTTCCTACCCGTTCTGTAAACGCGATTTGCCTTCATCTTCCACCAGACCCTTAGTTCTCTGAATCAGGACCCCTCCATGTCTGGTTCTCCGTCTCCCCCCCCTGCACCCCCCCCCACCCCAGTTCTTGCCCAGGCATGGAAAAAAGAAACTGGACGCTGCTACAATTCTTGTGTCCCCGAGACCCCGTTTAATCCCTATAGCTCAGCCAAGTAGCTTTTTTACAACCCGCATTTCACGGGAAAGGAAACAAAAGCTGAGAGGTAAAGTGATTTCTCAAGGTCACATAGCTAATAAGAGATAGAGCCTGGATTTGAACCCAGGTCTCTCTGCCTCTACAGCCCCTAGAGAAGCCATCCTTGATTTCTGCTTTACCCTCAATTGTAGCTGGGACCCCTCTTTTTTTCTTCTTCTTCTTCTTTATTCCCTCAGGAAAGATGCTCACAGCTAACAGGAGCCCAGAAGAGGCTGAAGAGGCCTGCCTGGTGTGTCCTGCCTCCGCACAGCTGGGGAACCTGCAACCTGGCATCTAGAATGAATGGGCAGTGTTGTCCAGCCATGGGGCTTAGGGGAAAGAAGGCCCTGTTCTCCCAGCAAGACAGGAGGGCCAAAGCTCTCAGAGGAAAGGGAATTGATGGAGCTTTGTGGATGCTTCTAGAGCAGGAAGGCCTGACGATCAAGACTGTCAGAGTCTGGAACCGGCTAGCAGAGAGCGCAGTGCAGACACAGGGTGGGGGCTGAGTGGTCTGGCCAAGTGGCAGGTCAAGCTGCTTTGGCCCAGCTCCCATCTCCAGCCCCAGGGCCGGCTTGGGAGGTGGAGTTGAAACATTCAGGCAGTTTCCTCTCCTTTGTTGAAAGTGATGTCGCCCATTTCCTGGATGTCCAAGAACCCGGCTTCAAACAATAGCGCTGTCAGGAAGCCAGGAAGGGGCTGCTGCCCTGTGCTTGGTCCTGCCCCATCCCTCCCCACCTCCTGAGACCTGGCCAGGCCATCCTTTACGCTTATCTCTTAGAGTCTGATGTCCCACTCTGCCACCAGCCAGGCTGCATTCCTTTGGATGAGCTGCCTTACTTCTTCTCTGGGCCTCCACTTCCCATCTGAAGACTAGGGGACATATCCTCACCTAGCAGATCTGGTGTGGCCATCAGAGGACAGAAACAGGAAGAGCAAGAGCAGCTAACCACAGTAGGCACAGGTAACACGTTCTGGAAACTGGTTTTTTTGTGGTCATTCAGACAATTCCAGTTAGCTCTAAATGATGGGATTGGTCAAGCCATTATTCAAGGCTACTGTTACCAACCGTGTCCACGTGATCATCCATGTATGCTCTATGTTAAGACTGAGTCAGACTTAAAGCTTAAGCGTCAAACAAAATTGATGGTTAGTTTTAGTTGGCAACTCAATCCAACCCAGAATTTCCTAGGGAAACAGTCTTAATGAGGATTGTCCACACTGGGTTGGCCTGTGGGCAACTCAGCCCACTGTGGGCAGCATTATCCCCTGAGCTGTGTAAGAGCAGACAGACTGAGCTGAGTGTGTGCAAGCAAGCAAGCAAGCAAGCATGCATGCATTTCTCTCTGCATAACTGTGGGTGTCATGCAAGCTCCTGCCACTGGCCTACCCAGGCTGTGATCGACTGCAATGCGGGATTATAAACTGGGAGAAACCCTTTCTCTCCTAAAGTTGTTTTTGTCAGGGTGTTTCATCACAGCAACAGAAATGGAAACAGAGTAGGTGCGATCCAGGGCATGGGGTAGCATGTGGCCTGGAACAATGATGTGTCCTGGTTGAGCTTTAGTTTCTCTTACCTGCAAAGTCAGGTAGCAACAGCAATACCCTCCATTAGGTGTCACCGTGAGGGACAAATAGACAAGATGTGTTAGCCACTCGGCTCAGTCCCTGGCCAAAAGGCCAGTACCTAATAAATGTCAGCGATTGTGACCACCACCAAAACATTGTTATTATTATTTCCCCAGTGGCTCCACAACCCCCTTCTCTAGTCTTCACTGCTAGGGTTCCCCTGCCTCCAAGCCTTCCCTCTCTGTCGCCCCACCCATGCTATACACAAGATTATCTAGTCACAGCCCACATTGTCCAGGGGGAGGGAGACAGGACCTAGGTTCAATCCTAATTTCACTATGAATAGAGACCCTCTCCCACCTATGGGGCTCAGCTCCCTCACTGTAAAACAATGGGACTTTATTGGCCACTCTGGTGCTGCCATTCTGGTCCTCCTGAGGCTGAACTTACCAGTGAGTGAGTTGGAGCCTACACCCAGCATTAGACAGCGGTGGTGTCCCCAGTTCCAACACCAGATTGGATCCTCCGCAAAAGAAGGGAGCTGCACAAGTGGTTCAAGCTGTGTCCAGGCTCGGGAGCTGGGTGGGTGCTTTTGTCAAGAAACATGGCCTTTTCATTAACGCTATTGTCCGCCAATTAGCCCAGCCCTGACTCACGGGGAGCACAGTGCTGGGGGCCCTCGCTCTTCAGGCGGCCTGTGGCTGCAGCATTGTGTTCTGTGAACCCTGTGTCCCGTCCCCTCAAGAGTCTCCACTCCGCTGCTCTTGTAGGTAGTTTCTTCACCCCACTTTGGGGTGCACCTGTCACCTCGATGAGGGCGCATTTGTTACACATGTGCTTGGCGCCAGGCAGTGTGCCATCCTCTTGTTGCTGAATTAACAGAGCCACCCAGAAGGAAAGCACCGTTGTTGTTGTCCTTGTTCTGCAGAGGAGGCAACGGCACCTCTGAGAAATGTTTCTCAAGGCTCACAGAGGACATAAAACCATCTCATTACTCACCAGGAAAACTGCCATTTGGATCGTGTTTGCTAAATGAGCTTAGAGTTGTGCGATCTTGGGTGAGTCACCTCCTTCTCTATTTGCCTGCTGTCCAGCTGGTCCCTCCTCCCCGTCTCTCTATCACCAACCCACAACCCACAACTCAAGAGTGGAGCGTGAAGTCAGAGATAAAATATACATAGCCCCTGACAGAAGAAACCCAACTGAATAAAGACAGGCAAACAGCACAGACAATCACAGGGTAATGAACACAGACAAGGCCTAAATGCCAGAGACATCTCCTGTGTCAACACAGAGTCACTTTGGAGCTTCTCAGGGACATGCAGGCTCGTGTTGAACAGAGCCACTGCAGGTCAGAGTGCTGTTCTGCTATTGGTGGGCCTTTAATTGGTCCCCTCTAGTTCCTACAAACAATAATATTCCATCAAATCCCACATAGCGCATCTCCACGCTCACATCAGTCAGCATTTCAGAATGTGGAATTATATGCCTACTTTGTATTTTGATAGCTGCACCTTCTGGACACAATGCATCAATATATCCATTTACGACTGTTATTATCTTGGTCAATATGTGATGTTATCAGTGTGGTGGTTTGAATAGGTGTGGCCCCCATAGACTCCTGTGTTTGAATGCTTAGCCGTAGGGACTGGCACTATCAGGAAGGTGCAGCCTTGTTGGAGTAGGTGTGGCCTTGTTGGAGGAAATGTGTCACTGTGGAAGTGGGCTTTAAGGTAAAATGTGTGTGTGTGTGTGTGTGTGTGTGTGTGTGTGTGTGTGTGTGTGATATATATATTCAAACTCCGCCCAGTGTGCTTTACCGTCTTTTCTTACTGCCAACAAATCAAGGTGTAGAAATCTTAGCTCCTTCTCCGGCATCATGTTGGCCTGTGTGCTGACTTGCTTCTCACCATGGCTATACTGGACTAAACCTCTGAACTGTAAACCAGCCCCAATGAAATGTTTTCCTTTATAAGAGTTGCCTTGGTCATGGCGTCTCTTCACGGCAATGAAACCCAAACCAAGGCAAGCAGGTTTTTACGGTTTTGCTGAACAAATAAAATGGCATCGTGTGGCTTTAACAAGCATTGTTCTGACTGTTGGTTAGACGGCTCGCACGCTGCTTGTGAGCTGAACACTCTGAGCTGCGAACTTCTCGCCTGCAGCCTTTGTGGATGTCTCTCTGTCACATTTATCTCCTACACATGATCTCGCTCACATTCTTGATCCCACACCTGCCTTGCTGGCTCCTTGTGCCTAGATCTCTAGCTGCCTCATGTGCTGTGCCACACGTCTTCCCAAAGCACAGAGTGCCAGCCTCCAGGCTCACCTCTGCAGAAGCCAAGAGGCTTTCTCTAACTCAGCTTTGCTCAGTGAGAAGCCGTTCAAGCAGGGGGTGATTGCCAAGAAGTTCCTCTGTTGGCTTTTAAGGCCCAACGCGTCCTTGCGGGAACGGTGGCTCAGTAGTTAAGAGCACTTGCTGCTCTTTTGCAGGAGCCGAGTGGGGTTCCCAGCTCCCACATTTTAGGTAGCTCACAAGACAGAGGCTTCAAAGGGATCTGTCACCCTCTTCTGGCTTCCATGACCACCCACATGCACGTGTACATACATTCATATGTATAAATACACTCATGACATTTCAAAAACAAAATCTCTTTTAAAATTTTATTTAAGTAATTTATTCAGATTACATCTCAATTGTTTTCCCCTCACTTGTTTTCCCGTTCCTCCCCCCCACCAAATAGGACCTTTATTTTAAAGAGGAAAGAAAGAAAGCTTTCTAGTAATGTTCTAAACCAACCCAACCTCAAACAATAACAAAATTCCATGAAATCTCAGTGAGGGAAACGGATATTGGAATGTTAGAAATCCTGCCACAGCTTGTCCTTCTAATGCCAGGGCAGGTGCTCTCTTTAAACAAGGCGCAGGGCTGGGGAGACGCTCGGACAGCACAGCTGGAGGACCTGAAATTAATCTCCAGAATCCATGTAAAAACACCAGGCATGGCAGCATGCACTTATTTTGTGTTTTCAGGTTGTTTGTTTGTTTGTCTTAGTTTTGGGCCTTTGGTTTTGTGGGACAGGGCTTCTCTATTATGTAGCTCTGACTGTCCTGGAACTCACTCTGTAGAACATGCTGGCCTTGAGTTCACAGCGATCAGCCGGCCTCTCCCTCTGAAGTGCTGGGATTAAAGGTGGGCTGGCTCTGCCATGCTGGCCATGGTGACATGTGCCTGTGATGCTGGCTCTGTTGAGCTAAGACAAGATGACACACTTGTGAATCTTGCTGGTTAGCCTGATTAGTGAGTTCCAGGCCAGTGAGTGTCCTTATCTCAAAGGAAGTTGATGGTGTCCCTGAGGATGACATCCAAAGTTGTCTTCTGGCCTCCCTACGCACACACATGTGCACACACGTAAAAATAAAATGGCCACCCAAATGTCTTTTTTTTTTTTTTTTGCTTGTTTGTTTTTTGTTTTTCGAGACAGGGTTTCTCTGGGTAGCCTTGGCTGCCCTGGACTCACTTTGTAGACCAGGCTGGCCTCGAACTCACAGAGACCCACCTGCCTCTGCCTCCCGAGTGCTGGGATTAAAGGTGTGCGCCACCACGCCCAGCCCCAAATGTCTTTCTTATCTTATTTAAATTTCCAAAATGAATCACCCAAGTGATTAGATCTGAGAAAAATCATCAGAACCCCACAGTTAGCTCTAACAGGTTAGCTGAAAGACAAAACATGCTACATGAAACTCCTTTTGAAAATATTTTATTTACTCATTGTACACCTATATACAATGTAGCTTGGTCACACCCTCCCTCCACTCCTCTTGGACACCTGTGAACCTCCACGCACATCTGCTCCTGTCTTCTGCCTTCATGTCTCTGTTGTCCCCTCCTACAGCTGGGTGTGGATCCTCATGAGCTCCTCCCTCTCCACATTATTTAACTATTTATTATTCTGTATACAGTGCTATGCCTGTATGTACACTTGCAGGCCAGAAGAGGGCATCAGACCACATTATAGACGGCTGTGAGCCACCATGTGGTTGCTGGGAATTGAACTCAGGACCTCTGGAAGAGCAGTCAGTGCTCGTAACCTCTGAGCCACCTCTCCAGCCCCACATTGGAACTACTGACTGGCTTGATCTTGTGCAGAAAGCCAGAGCTGCTCTGGGCCCATGAAGGCAGCATTTCTCCACACTCTGCCCTGTCCTCCAGCTCTTACATTCTTTTTACCCGCTCCTCACAATAGTCCCCGAGCCTTGTAGAGGTCGACATAAATATCTCATGTAGAGCTAAGAACGCAACAGTCTCTGCATGTGGCCATTTACAAATCTCTGCCTTGACTGCTGCTCACTACACACAAAAATAAAGAAGCTTCTCCAAACCAAAGTTTAGAGCAACACTAATCTACAGATTTCAGCATAAATATTTAGAAGGCAGTTGGACAAACATGTCTGGTTAGCAAGGCAATAGCTTCCCCTCCCCCGCCTAAGGCCCCTTGAATCATAGCTTTTGACCACACGTATAGTATGAGACATGAATTCTTCCCTGTGGAGCAGACGTCAAGTACAATCAGGAAACAGTTGGTTACCTCTGTAACAGCCGTGCCACTATTACATCAGCAGGCACATCTTGCCTGGCAGGTTGGTAAGATGGCGCACAGGGTTCATCACTATGTAAGTCAGTTGGTGACATTTTTCCACCAGCAGCCTATATAACATCCTTTGGCACTCTAGAAGCTAACCATCAAAGAGGAACTTTCTAGGTCAGGTCCAACTAGATTTCTCAACATGCTACAACCAGAGTGTGTTGTGTCTTCAGCAATTGGGTCTTACTGTGTAGTTCGGGGGGGGGGGCAACCAAGAGTGGTATTAGGCAATGACCTATATCGGGGTGTGGTACTCTGGGACCTCCTTGGCCAATACTCATAGGGGTATCCCACATTTGGCACTATGATTTTCGTTTGCTAGCCCCATGTCTTCTGGGGAGAAGCACTGCCCATCCATGCTGAGTACTTCCACTCAAATTTCATTTTTTAAAAAGGCGGATGTTTTAGTTGGCTCACACAGAAATGGGTTTCCATAATGCCTTTTCATATATCCTTAGCTTTGGTTAACCTTTCCCGTACCCTGCCTCCCATGCTTGCTTAAGCCTTTGAAACCCCAGTTCCCTTCCCCAGGTCCAAATCACTTGATATGGAAAAAAAAAAAAAGCCGGATGTGGTGGCGCACGCCTGTAATCCCAGCACTCAGGAGACAGAGTGGCAGGCGGATCGCTGTGAGTTCAAGGCCAGCCTGGTCTACAAAGTGAGTCCAGGACAGCCAAGGCTACACAGGGAAACCCTGTCTCGAAAAAACCAAAAACTAAAAAAAGAAAGAAAGAAAGAAAGAAAGAAAGAAAGAAAGAAAGAAAGAAAAAGAAAAAAAAATCCCAGATGCTTGCTTCTGCCAGGCTTTCATTCTGTAGGTGAAGACTTAGAGATGAAAGTAGCTTTGTTAGGACCGTGTTCTAAAGTTAGAGAGGAAGTGGGCAACAGTCCCTGCCCCCGCGTCCTCTTCACTGCCTTGTCTGTCACTCTGCTATGGTAGGTCAGGCATTAAAGAATTTTCCTGAGAATTCTTCGACTTCGACCACAGTAGCATGAGCTGTATGTCCAACAGACGATTAGATAAACAATGTCTTTAAATCAAGCCGTCATATCATATAATGTCCCCACCCCCATCCTGGATGGCAAGAGAAAGGAGTGTTATGATCCTTTTCCTTTAAACATCAACCCTTCCAGCCGAGCAACAGAACTGATTAAAATGAGCCTTTCGGAAAGGCCATGTCTGCTTCATTTGCATTCAACCCTCAAATTAAAGGAATACTGGCAGGCAATTATATTTCTTATTACCATAGCCTACTTTGACCTTTTATGTATCCCTTCTTTCGGTTCACAGATGGCATTTCTCCTGAGACTGCCATGGGGATTTCTAGGCTTTGACAAAAAAAAAAATGAGTTCCCTCTTCTTCAGTGATACCAATTAATAAGTTACAATGCCGGGCCTTTCCCTGTGTATATCCTGCAGAATGGCACATGTTTCTTGATGATCGAGGCTCCATCCAGAGCAGGAGGACGCAGCATGTGCAATGTGTTCCTGAAGAGAAGGAAGGTGGCGTTTCACAGAGAGGACATGGCTTGAGCTGACTCCTGATGGAATCGTCCCCTGAGAAGAGCTGGAGAGACATTTTGGGCGGAGAGGCTGCAGCGAATGGAAAGGCACCGATGGATGTCGGGGTGCCGCGGGGAGGGCTGAGGCAGAAGGTTTTCAGTCTGACTCCGGGGACACTAGCAGGCACACACTGCATGTGGCCTCTGTCCAGCAGACTATGGAGACACCCACGACAGGAAATGTCTGTCGGGATAAAAGTGCAAGCAAGTAAGCTGAAGGCACATCCACGTACCTGCGTTTCGCACGCCAGGCCACTCTTCGGTCAGAGGGACTTTTAGTTCCTGCCTCAGAGGCTGTTTCCTGCTGCTCCCTTAGACTGCGGTGGGGTTTTCTACCAGCTCTTTCTCAAACACTATCTTCCCTGGCTCCCCAAAACCTCCCCACCATCAACTTTATTCTCCTCCGCAGCTATCCTAACCTCAAGCCATCTTGTCTCCGTGTTTACCTGTGCATCGCCTCCAGCACACGGAAACAGGAGCCCTGCCTGTCTTGTCTGTTGCCAGTGACTACGAGGCAACCAGCAGACTGTAAAGCAGTGGTTTGGGGGAATAATTAATGTATTCTGCTGCAACTCTACTGTCGTCAACGGGGCATATATGAAGATAAATGAGCAGGCATGGCATCATTTAATCACAGTTCGTACGTCCAAGCCATACTCTAGACCAAGTACAGCCGAATCTCAGGGGGTGGAAACAGATATTAATATTCCAAAAAGGGGTGTTTTGTAGAAGGTAGAGAGGGGTAAATGGGCAAAGATAAGAGATAGACTATCTTGGGGGTGTGGGGTGCATTCATGAACCCCTGGAGGTTTTGGAACAGCCTAGACTCATGTAGCACAGTGGAGGGCAGAATAGATGAGGAAAAGGTGCTTTTAATGTGAACCCCGGGCTTGAAGCCAAATGACTCCAAAGGGCAGGAGTGTGACCGTGGGAAGGAGACACCCAGCATGGCTTCTCAGATCTACCACTTTGTGGATGTGATGCAAATTCCACATGTTTGCACATTTCAGTAACTTTTTTTTTTTTTTGAGAGAGAGAGCTTCATCTAGCCTAGCTGGGCCTTGAACTTGTCTTGCAGCTGAGGATGGCCTTGATTGTCTACAAGTACACTTCCTGTGTTCAACCCCTAAATTCTGGGATTACAGGTGGGTGGTGACTTGAGTGAGAAATGTTCCCCTATGGGCTCAGGCTTTTGAACACTTGAGCCCCAGTGGGTGAAGCTGTGTGGAGAGGTGCCGAGGAGGTGCAGGCCTGCTGGGAGAAGTCTGTCACTGGGGGGCAGGGCTTTGAGAGTTTAAACCCTCAGGCCACTCCCAGTTCACTCTCACATTCCTGCTGCTTGCCACACCTCTCCACCACCATGGAAAATCTTCCTTTCCCCAAGCTTCCTTGGTCGCTGTGCTCTATCCCGGCAGTGGGAAAGTAACTAATACAGATGCGGGCGCCCCAGAGTGGCCTGGTGAAGACCCTGAGCATGCTCTTTGTTGGAGGAATGTGAAAGACTTTGCAACTTTGGACTAGAAAAGTGGTTGGATACTGTAAGCAGAAACTTCACAGGCCATCATAGGAGGCTTCTGGAAGGCAGCAGTGCTGAGAACAAAGAGGACCTGGTCAAGAGGTTTCAGAGGGACGCAAGGACTTTATCAGCAGCTGGGTACAGCATTCTTCCCATGATAGTTTGGCAGAGGACCTGTCTGTCTCCTGCCTTGTCCTTAGAACTCGCCCGAGGCTGAATTAATAAGTGACAGACTAATTTCCTTGATGGAGAAAAGCCTCAATGTTGCCCAGTGTCAAAGCTTCGCTATGGTTATTATTCACATTGCTTAATGCTTCTGCCACCTCGCTTCCACTTGCTGCCATGACTCTCCGCTGTGACAGACTCTGAGCCCCTGAAACTGTGAGCCCAAATAAACTGTTCTTTCTATGAGTTGCCTTGGTCGTGGTGTTTTATCACAGCAATAGCAAAGTAACGTAATGCGAGGCACACGCCAACACACCTAGCTCTTCATTATCACCAAAATAAATAAATATAAGACTTGGAATTTCTATTACAAATGCTTAAGACCCATGAGAACATCACAGCTCCAAACTGAGATTTTTTTTTCTCCCATATGATAGAAGGAACGTTTGTTATTTAGTTAGTTTGTTTTTTTATTGGTGTTGTATTTTGAAATAAGGCCTGCAGCACAGGCACACGTGAACCTTGCAGTGATCCTCGTGCCTCAGCTTTCATGACACTGAGATTACATGCACGAGACACCAGACTCAGCTATATAAACAATGTTTTAAAGCTCAAGGACTTGACAGCCTGTTTCATGGCCTAAGAATGCAACCTTGGTTACACTCAGAGCATTTCACCCAGGATTTGGTATCTATAAGGAAACATTTTTTTTTTCTAGACAGGGTTTCTCTGGATAACAGCTCTGGCTGTCCTGGAACTCCCTCTGTAGTCCAGGCTGGCCACCACCGCCCAGCTATAAGGAAACAATTTAATATGAATGAGCTAAGCACATTTCTACATGGAAAGAAATTTGTTTGTTACAGGGGGTGGGCTGAGCTTTGGAAAGATAAATGTAGTGGTCAGTTAGTTATTTCTGAGATGTCTGTCATACAGCGGACATCAGGACAGACACCTAGCCCTTGCAGTTCAGGATGTGGGGAGGGAGTAAGACATACCCAGTGCTGCGTGACTGGTGACACATGCCCAGAGGATGTGTTAGGATGTTGCTGCCACTTGTCCACCCTGCGGGCTGCATTTTAGTGTGTAGTTCAGCAAATACTCATGGTCACAACAGACATCAGGTACCATCTCTGTGCTCCTCACTTCTTATTAATAGGTGAAGAAGCTGAAGTCCAGTGATGCTGAGGGCCTTGCACAGGGTCACACAGCCACTCAGTGGTACAGTCTGTATTCCCACCCATACAACGGAATTCCAGAGCTCTGTGCTCAGCTATCACGCTATACACTGTGCCACGAGAACAATGGGGCCGGATGTAGGAAGACGACGCTTCCTGGGGAAGACAGGACTAGTGTCTTCCTTGAGAGATGGCTAGAAGTTCAAGAGGCAGAGGAAGGAGAAGGATGGTTTCCTGTCAAGATAGCAGACATATAGACTTAAATGTTGGAAACTATCTGGGCACTGGCATGTCTGTGATCCCAGTTATTGGAGAAGCTGAGACAGGAACGTCACCAAGTTCAAGGCAGGCTCGGGCTACAGTGAGTTCGATGCCAGCCTGAACAAGTTAGTTGAGATCACGTCTCAAACACGAAAAGTAAAAATGGGATTGGGAACGTAACTTGGTGGGAAAGCTTAATCAGCATGCAGGAAGCCCTGGCTTTGACCCACTGCATCAAGGGGAAAAAAAAAGGAAAGCAATCTGGGATTGGCCTTTTACAGAGTGCAGGGTTCATGGTGGGGAAATGGGCTAGGCTAAAGCTAGATTATGGAGTGTCCGAACGCCAGCAGTTAGGCTTTCCCGGCAGGCTTTCGGGAGCCACTAAAGGTTTTAAGGAGCAGAAGCACGCACAGCAGATTGGGAGATGGAGTGGACCAAAGTTAAGAAGTTGTTTTAATAATGCAGGCAAGGGAAACAAAGCAGCCTGGGGTGAGGACAGTTTGATAAAGAGGAAGCCAACGGGAGATGCCACAGAAGAACCTCAACGGGGCCTTGGTGTTGGCTTGTGAGAGCAAGAGGGATGAGCGGAAGGACAGGGGGAGGATGGAGACAGTGTGGACTCAGATAGGGAAGACAGGAACGGGCTTGGCAGGAGGGGGGGGGCAGATATGTTTCCTCTGTGAGTGCGAGGAATTAGTCTCACTACCCTTAAGCTGAGTGAGCTTGTTATTTGAAGTCCTACTCAAGGCCCGTCACGCCAGCTGCTTTCAAACTTTTTACCTACTGACACTGAGACATGCGTTTGTTGTAAGAAGTTATTATCTTTAGCTACCTAGGCCCTTCTGACCTAGAAGGCTATGGTGCCGTGTGATCCCATCAAGAGGAGCACAGGAAAGCCAAAAGCTGGTTCCTTTGTTCAAGGAATTCAAAGCAAGGTGGGGAGGGAGGGTGGAAGACACAGCTGCGGTCCAACTTGGGTAAAAGTTAAAACATCCTAGAATTGAATTTGAAGACATTAACAGTTCAGGCCAGGCTGGGCGTGGTGGCGCACGCCTTTAATCCCAGCACTTGCGAGGCAGAGGCAGGTGGATCACTAATGAGTCTACAAAGCGAGTCCGGGACAGCCAAGGCTACACTACAAAGGTGGATTAGCATCCGGGGTGTGATTGGTACAGCACAGATCAACTGAAGCAAGCTACATCAGTCAGATTCCTGCAGCCCACAAGTGGTTTATGCCTTTGTTACCCAATAAGGAGTTGGCAGTCTGCTTAACAGCTTATTATAAACCTCAGGTCTCACTACTGAGCTTCCCCGAGGTGCATACACACTGCCTTACACTATGGTTACAGGCTTTGTTATCAGCTGCAACTGGGTTCAAATCTCAGCTTAGACACTTACCACTCAGTTTAAGTGTGACCTGCTCGCTGGTTTCTTCATATACAAAATCAGCCCAGAGCCTCCCATCTTGGTTTTACATCAGGGAGTTTTCTTCTCTTTTCTTTTGGTGAGGGGTGGGAGTGGGTGTGTGGGTGTTCAAGACAGAGTTTATCTCGGTAGCCTTGGCTGTCCTGGACTCATTTTGTAGACCAAGACCATCTGCCTCTGCTCCCCAAGTGCTGGGATTATAGGAGTGCGCCACCACACTCAGCTCATCAGGGAGCTTTCAAACCCTGTCAGTCCACACCACAGAGCAGTGAAATCACTCTGAGGGTGATCCAGCTATCAGTCAATATTTAAAGGTTTCTAGATGGTGCAATTGTGTCCCCACGGCTATGACCCACTAATGGCTTTAATGGACGAGTATGGCCACGAGAATGAGAAAGCCCTTTACCCTGTGTGTATTTCTCGAGTGGGGCAGGGCCCTCTCTACTTCTTCCTGAGCATTAGTTCTTTTATCTATGAGATGGGCTGGCCGACACTTTTTTTTTTCCTTAAAAACTCTATTTTAAATCATAAGCATGCCACATGTGTGAGCACCTGGAGTCCAGAGGTACTGGGGTCCCTGGGTGTTACAGATGCTTGCGAGCCACTTGAAGTGGGTGCTGGAAACCAAGCTTGAGCCCTGTGGTAGGGCAACGTGTTCTCCAGCCAACTGTGTCCCTTACAGATGGCTCTGAACAGAGGAGTGGACAAGAGCGCAGCACTGTGCTCAGCGAGTGCTGTTACTTGTGCAAGACCCAGCTTCCTCTAAGAGGGGACTGAGGGCGTAAAATGTGGCAGTGTACCACATACATTTCAAGCTGTGACCATGCCCTGCTTACTTCCAATTACTTAGCCACCAAGATGTTAACGGACTCAGCCTCAGCTATTTTGAAGACTCAAGAGCAGCTGGGCATGGTGGCACCCACCTTTAATCCCAGCACTTAGGACTACAAGAGAAACCCTGTCTCAAAAAAACAAATAAAAATAAATAAATAAATAAATAAATAAAAGCTCAAGAGCTCATTCAAGAGTTGGAAAGTAAGAAAGTTGGGTGGCCCAAGTGTGAGCTTCAGTGCAAAGGCCCCCAGTGGTGGGGTGAGCGTGGGGTGGGAGGTATGCCACATCCTTTGAAGTGGCCTCACATCCCTTGGACAGCAGCCCTGCCCCTTATTTGTCTTAATGCCTCACTCTCCCCACTGAGAGTAATGAACTGAAGGAGACAACTGTCCCACTCTCTTCTTTTCACAGCTCTGCGGAGCAGCCCAAAGCCCACAGGGCTCCGATGACTTACCCAAGCAGAAAGGGCAGAGCCCCAGCCAGCTGTGAAGGAAATGGCCGAGTAAATGAAAGGGAACTGGACGGGGCGAAGGGTCTTGGGGGGACAGTGCTTTGAACCGGAGCTTTATAAACACCAGGGCCCTAACCTGCCCGGGAGGTAGATAAGCCTGTGTCCTTTGGTTTGTCCTCAAACTCAACCCCTCACAAGAGGTTAAGGAACACACCCAAGGTTGGAATTGACACTCAGACCTCCAACTTCCTGGCTTTGGAGCTGGGAGTTCAGCCTCCACCTCCCTTGTCTATCAGGAAAAACATCTGGGTTACAACACCCGGACGATGGGCTAGCAAGGGGAAATGGTGGAAGTTAGCTTCTTTAAGGAACTTCAAGCAACACTGCCTCAGATGCAGCCAGCAGCCCCTCCCGTGCCTGAGTCACAGGCTCAAGCCTTTCTTTCTCTGCCCTGGATGTTTCTCTGGAATAACTTTATAGAAATCTGCTTGGAAAGCTGAATGAGAAGAGAGATCTGAGGCTTCTAGTTGTACAGCAGGCACCGCTGAGGAGCTGTTTCAGGCCATCCTTCCGTGTGGGAGCGTGGCTCTCCTGCTACACTAGCACTCCTTAGGGCAAAGCGAGTAAGGCAGTCAGGAGTGCAAGAAAGAACAAGGGGAAGTCATCTTTAAAGGCTAAAAGGTTACACAGAGTATAATAAAACACAACTGTTTCCTTGAAAATGTTTAATGGGCAGGAAATGTATAGAATAACTGCCAAGTCACATAAATTAACGTTTTTGTTAATGTCTGTGATCCAGGAAAGAACACGAGAGCGGTGTTCTCGTCGGCGGTCTGTCGTCTGGGCGTACGACTGAGTGTGGGCCGTGGACCAATCCTTACACGTTCCAGAAAAAAAAGCGGCTGCCATGCTTGGCAGGTTTCAGATCCCCTTCTATCACAGGGTTGGGCTCCGGCCGCGGTCTTGAGTGGTAAGGGTTCTCTGGTAAAGGGCGCTCGGTTTTCACTTTGGTGACCTGGAAAGGGCAAAGAAAGGAGTTGAGCTTCAAAGGGACTCTGTAGCAGTAGAGACCCTGAGCCCGCTGGGGGGCTGGGGGGACTTCCTCTCTCTGTTACTGCTGCATCTACTCCTCCTCAGTCTCAAACCCCGGCGAGATGCCCTATCCTCAGTTAACCCCTGGGTAAACTTCCGAAAGCCTCCTTTCTGTCTCTCTGTGTGGTAGGAGTTGAGGATACAGCAGGGAGAAGACACACGCTGTCCTCTGAGCTCACTCACTGGCGAGTGAGCAAGACTGAGCCATCAAGCAAGATTTCTACCATGCTGCCCAATGACAACAGACAAGGGTGAATCCTGCATAAACCACACACACTGAAGGCTGGAGCCTGGGCTATTTCTGAGGAGAATCAGGAACCAGCCAGGAAGATTAATACAGAAGACAGTGCAAGAGAGCAGAGACAACGAAGACAGAGGGAACATCTACAGAAGTCAGCGCAGCAGCAGACTGCACCCTGACAAGCTCTGGTGTTACAGCGCTCATGCTGAGATGCTTTCCTACTCACTATTTACCAGCTCCGACCAGGTGACTCTGCGGAGGGTCACTAAGGCTACCCTGCTAGGACACAAAGCCAGGTCTGTCAGCTCTGTTTATAAATGCCCCACACAGCTAGGGCACAGGGCTATGCTGTGCTGTGCAGTGATGCTTGGATTTAGCATGATGGCAACACGTGCTACTGTTAGAGGAGAGCAACCAGTCACTACATGCAGGCCGGGAGGCAGGAAGAGCTGAGCCAACAGCCAAAGAGATGGTAGGTTCCAAACTGCAGCTGAGAGGGGATGGAAGTGTCTACACTACCACCATCCCACTAACCCACACCCCCGCCCCCATGATGGCCACCAAAATCTCAGCTGGGAAGCGACCAGAATTGGTTTTTAATTTTTGAATTTTGCTGTGGATCTGAGCATTAGACTCTGGTCCCTGTACATGCTAGGTAAATGCTATGCTACTCTGCAGTAACTGTGGCTCAGAATTTAGCCCTGTGAGAGTTAAGGAAGCAGGCGCTTACAAGCGGGCCAGTCACTAAGCACTTTCTGGCTTTCACTCTAGTGGTCTCAGCTCTAAGCCGTCTGCACGCATGAGAGCCAGGTCCACATGTGTCTGTGCCAGAGCTCCCAGGTGCTGCCTAGCTAGAGATAAAACCCAAGCCTTTAAGCGCAGATCCCTGTCCCTGTCACTCAAGGTGCCTGCTACATGACAGAGTAGTTCCAAATGCCTCACTCAAGATATTTATAAAAATCAATCTAGATAACCATTACTCCTTGTTTTTGAAAATATGTGTCTTAAACATAAAGTAACCAGTGACCCCCGTGAAAGAACAACTGATGGAGGGAAGAAAAAAGCAACTTCCTCTTCTGTATCATGCCCCAAAAGAGAAGGGACGAGAACGCCTCAGAGCCATTCCTAGAACTAAGATGCCTATGCCGAGGCCCCTAACTTGCTCTCTCTGTGGTCAGTTGCTGAGTGTGAGCAGGAGGTAACTCTGCCTAGGGAGGGCGGGGCATCTGGGCTGGGGCCCGGCTTGCTCTGCAGAGGCAGAAGTGAGTGGGTGGGACAGAATCAAAGGACAGTGAAGCTGCACTTTAAGCTTCTCTTGGCTGGTTATGACCTTTCTAGAAAGAGACTGAATAATGGGTTGAAGTACAACTAAAATTGATTATATATGTTAAGTAATATACTTTTGAGGCCATTAAAATGGTAACTTTGGGGTGGGGGGAGGAATTGAAAAATGTTAATATAAAGACTCAGGAATAAACACACTGTCTTGATAGCCTGGCTCACTGCTTCCCCTGTGGTAAGGTAGAAACAAGAAAAGGCAGTTTTAGGGTTAAGTGTGGAAGTCCTGTTATTTTCCAACTTTAAGTTGGCCACTATTTAAAACAATTCCCTCAGTTTAATAAAAGAATGTGTCTGAAGTAAAACTAAGAATGCCACATTAAAAGAAGGAGAAGGAGAAAGAGGAGAAGAAGGAGAAGGAGGAGGAGGAAGAGGAAGAGGAGAAGGAGGAGGAGAAGAAGAGAAAGAAGAAGAAGAAACAGCCGGGCTATCAGTCTATTTGTGAAGCTATTCATGGATGCTGGCCCCAAAGGAAAGGCACTAAGATGAACAGCCTGCAGGTACCTCACAGGGCCTCACACAGGCTCTCGGGCACAGCCCTTACAGGACAGCCAGCATCCTGAGCGGTACTGGCAGACAGGGCCAGCAGGAAGTTAAGATAGTTTGAGATTACACAGGAGAGTGAGGAAGCAAGATTCAGAACTACTGTGTCCATCCCGTCTCGCCCTTCTCTCCAAGCTCTGTGGAGTGGGAGTGAAGGACCTGAGCTACGGCCGCAGGAGCCAGCACTCAGCGTGGGAGCAGGTGGGAGGCCCCACAGGCCCTTTTAAGTTTCAAGGATGTGTCTTCCTTTCCCACACAGATCATCCCTACAGTGAAGACAGCTTTAGCTCTAAATTCTTCACTTTCACAGAATGAACTCTCTTCAAAGCCCAAGTAAACGCACCCTGAACCCCCCCCCCCCAGAAACAAGCAGCTCGGCAAGAATTCTCCAGGAAGGTAACAGCAGGGAGGGCGGGAGGGTGGGTTGGCGGGGGTGGGGGTGGGGGTGGGGGGATATGACACTCAGATGCTACTGCGCCAGCACACAGTCACAAAGAGCACAAGAGTACAGATAGCAGTACAGGCTTCCGCTGACGCTTCAACCCACAGCTGAGTTGTCAGCAAACTCACTAGCACAGGAGGAAGGGAGGGCAGGCTTCTCACTACAGGCAGGGACTTTTCAATTCTTATTGTTCCAAGACTCTGGCACAGCCTGACCGTACCGGCCCAGTGAATTCACCTGGCGGGACCTCACTAACATGTTAAGCAACTCTGCTCCCTGTTAGCTAACACGTGCCAAGTTCCTTTGTCTGTCTGGTAAATCCTCTCCATCCTCATTGGACGCCATGGCCTGCCTCCTCTACCCAAGCCCACCCCAGGTCAGAGCAAGGCCCGGGAGGAGCCTTACCTTAGACAGCTCCCCGAGGTCAGGCCGCACCCAGCCCAGCTTGTCCAGGACACACTCGTCGAACTTAGCCTGCTGTTTGCGGCAGTGACGGAACATCTGCAGGTTGGAATAATCAAGGCAAGTCCAATACTCTGTGAAAGGCTCCGCGCAGTGACGCTTTATCTGCCTGGAAAGGAGGGCTGGAGGTTAGGGACAGCTCGTCACAAAAGTGAGATGGCCATAGGCACAGATGTCAAACTAACAGTCTTAGGCCATGCGCCACCTCAAGTGAAAACGACAGCAGATGCTGAGGCTGTGGGAAGGGGCCTATTCACTGCTGGAATGTAAACTAGTGCAACTGTCAAAGCAAGTGTAGAAAGAAGGCCCTCAAAAAGGTAAACCAGGAGCATCATGCGACCCATCTACACCACTCCTAGCCTGCACCCAGAGGACTCTGTAGTGGACCCAGAGATCATTTCTGTCTGCTGCTGCTCCATTCACAGAAGCAAGCACATGGAATCGCCCTAGATGTCCATCAACAGAGCACTGGGTAATGAAAATGTGGCACATATACACAATGCCATTTTTTTTTCTTTTTCATTTCTCTGCATAGACTTGGCTGTCCTGGACTCACTTTTTACACCAGGCTGGACTCAAACTCACAGCGATCCTCCTGCCTCTGCCTCCCGAGTGCTGGGATTAAAGGCATGCACCACCACCACCGGGTAAAACTAATTTTCTATATACTTTGTAGTTAAAAAAAGAAAAGAAAAGAAAAAAAGAACCTGAAGAACTAGTAGGAAAAGTAAAACACAGAAAGACTTCTGAGGAACAAGCTGTTCTTTATCCAGCAAGAATAAAAGACTACGGCCTGAGATACCTGTTTTTACTCAAGAGAGCTCCTCGGGAGCCTGTCCCTTCTTCCACCTCAGCCTGAGCAACTCGGCAGAGAAGGGAGCCGTCAGAGCTGGCATGCTGACGGACGCAGAGGGGACACACCTTCAAAAGTGAACACACCAGCCTAAGAGCTCTGGCTTCCGTCCCACAAGCGCTCCGGCCAGAAGCAGTCCTCTCTGTGCAGAAGAGCTGGGTGCTGCTAGGAAGCAGGGCAGCAAACAGCTGGAGGAAGCTGGGGAGGCAGCTAGTGGCTAAAGCACTTGCCACCTAAGTAACAGGGCTGGAATGGGGCTTCCAGGACGACATACAGTGCCAAGCTGCCCTGCAGCCTGCTATAATCCCATCCTCTGAGCAGGATGAGGAGATGAGGATGAGATCCCAAATCAAGCTGGCCGCTGAGGCCGGCCATGTTGCTAAGCTTATGTTGCTAAGCGACCCTGCCTCAAAGAAGAAAGATTCCTGATATCAACCTCAACTTCTATGTGAATGTGGGTACATGTGCACATACAGGCACATACATGTTCACAGACACAAAAACAGACCCCCCAAGAAACACCCCACATGGCTAAGGAGACTGGGTGTGGGGCACAGGACCATAATCCCACTATGTGGGAGGTGGAGACAGGAGGACCAGGAGGTCAGGGACAACCTTAGCTACAGAGTAAATCTGAAGCTAGCCTGGGCTACATGAGACCCTATTTCCCCCAATCCTGAGAGAGGAAGGGTGGAGAGAAGAGAAGAGAAAATGGCAAAGCAAAATTCCCCTTTCCTTCCATTCAAACATGTTAGGAATTAAATAAATACAAATTCAAGGAAGAATAAAATAGCACTACTTTATGCACGTTTGCCTTCCCCCAGCTGAGGCCCAAACAAACCCAGGGCCTTATGCTTGCTAGGCAAGTGCAAACTATAACACAGTTTTCTGTAAAGGCTAAAATTTTAAAAATATTTTATTAATTCATTCATATTACATCTTAATTGTTATCCCATCCCTTGTATCCTCCCATTCCTCCCTCTCTCCCACTTTCCCCCTACTCCCCTCTCCTATGACTGTGACTGAGGGGGACCTCCTCCCCCTGTATATGCTCATAGGGTATCAAGTCTCTTCTTGGTAACCTGCTATCCTTCCTCTGAGTGCCACCGGGCCTCCCCATGCAGAGGACGTGATCAAATATGGGGCACTAGAGTTTGTGTGAAAATCAGTCCCCACTCTCCACTCAACGGAGGAGAATGTCCTGTCCATTGGCTAGATCTGGGTAGGGGTTTGAAGTTTACTGCACGTATTGTCTTTGGCTGGTGCCATAGTTTGAACAGGATCCCTGGGCCCAGATCTGCCCGTCATAATGATTTTCTTGTCCAGAGGGTCCTAGAAACCTACAAGTAAAGGCTAAAGGCAGTGGAAAAAACTCAGACTACCTTTCTACCAATAGACTAAAGACTGAAATTGCTTCCTGTTTTATTCTAGAACCCAAGGATCTTCAATGAATGGCCCTCTTCAAAATGTCTCAGGAAGTCTTTCAGAGAATCTAATCACATATCAAAGTCTACTTCCCATGCCTGCCCCACTGCTCCTCAGCTTCCCTCCTAGGACTCACCAGTGTGACCGTCACCCACTCCTCCTCTACTGTGTTCTCCACACTCTGTGGAAGAAGAGGAGTCACAGCCCAGCACTGCAGCGGGAGAGCCTGCCTGCACAGCCCAGCACTGCAGCGGGAGAACCTGCCCCCACAGCCCAGCACTGCAGCGGGAGAGCCTGCCCACACAGCCCAGCACTGCAGCGGGGGAGCCTGCCCCCACAGCCCAGCACTGCAGTGACAGAGCCTGCCTGCACAGCCCAGCACTGCAGCGGGGGAGCCTGCCCGCACAGCCCAGCACTGCAGCGGGGGAGCCTGCCCGCACAGCCCAGCACTGCAGTGACAGAACCTGCCCGCACAGCCCAGCACTGCAGTGGGAGAGCCTGCCCGCACAGCCCAGCACTGCAGCGGGGGAGCCTGCCCGCACAGCCCAGCACTGCAGCGGGAGAACCTGCCCGCACAGCCCAGCACTGCAGTGGGAGAGCCTGCCCGCACAGCCCAGCACTGCAGCGGGGGAGCCTGCCCGCACAGCCCAGCACTGCAGTGGGAGAGCCTGCCCGCACAGCCCAGCACTGCAGCGGGAGAGCCTGCCCGCACAGCCCAGCACTGCAGCGGGAGAGCCTGCCCGCACAGCCCAGCACTGCAGCGGGGGAGCCTGCCCGCACAGCCCAGCACTGCAGCGGGGGAGCCTGCCCGCACAGCCCAGCACTGCAGCGGGAGAACCTGCCCGCACAGCCCAGCACTGCAGTGACAGAGCCTGCCCGCACAGCCCAGCACTGCAGTGACAGAGCCTGCCCGCACAGCCCAGCACTGCAGTGGGAGAACCTGCCCGCACAGCCCAGCACTGCAGCGGGGGAGCCTGCCCGCACAGCCCAGCACTGCAGCGGGGGAGCCTGCCCGCACAGCCCAGCACTGCAGCGGGAGAACCTGCCCGCACAGCCCAGCACTGCAGTGACAGAGCCTGCCCGCACAGCCCAGCACTGCAGTGACAGAGCCTGCCCGCACAGCCCAGCACTGCAGTGACGGAGCCTGCCCGCACAGCCCAGCACTGCAGCGGGAGAGCCTGCCCGCACAGCCCAGCACTGCAGCGGGAGAGCCTGCCCGCACAGCCCAGCACTGCAGCGGGGGAGCCTGCCCGCACAGCCCAGCACTGCAGTGACAGAGCCTGCCCGCACAGCCCAGCACTGCAGAGGGGGAGCCTGCCCGCACAGCCCAGCACTGCAGTGACAGAGCCTGCCCGCACAGCCCAGCACTGCAGCGGGAGAGCCTGCCCGCACAGCCCAGCACTGCAGTGACAGAGCCTGCCCGCACAGCCCAGCACTGCAGCGGGAGAGCCTGCCCGCACAGCCCAGCACTGCAGTGACAGAGCCTGCCCGCACAGCCCAGCACTGCAGTGGGGGAGCCTGCCCGCACAGCCCAGCACTGCAGCGGGGGAGCCTGCCCGCACAGCCCAGCACTGCAGCGGGGGAGCCTTCCCGCACAGCCCAGCACTGCAGTGGGGGAGCCTGCCCGCACAGCCCAGCACTGCAGCGGGGGAGCCTTCCCGCACAGCCCAGCACTGCAGCGGGAGAGCCTGCCTGCACAGCCCAGCACTGCAGTGGGAGAGCCTGGCTGCACAGCCCAGCACTGCAGTGGGAGAGCCTGGCTGCACAGCCCAGCACTGCAGTGGGAGAGCCTGGCTGCACAGCCCAGCACTGCAGTGGGAGAGCCTGGCTGCACAGCCCAGCACTGCAGCGGGAGAGCCTGGCTGCACAGCCCAGCACTGCAGTGGGAGAGCCTGCCTGCACAGCCCAGCACTGCAGCGGGAGAGCCTGGCTGCACAGCCCAGCACTGCAGTGGGAGAGCCTGGCTGCACAGCCCAGCACTGCAGTGGGAGAGCCTGGCTGCACAGCCCAGCACTGCAGTGGGAGAGCCTGGCTGCACAGCCCAGCACTGCAGCGGGAGAGCCTGCCCGCACAGCCCAGCACTGCAGTGACAGAGCCTGCCCGCACAGCCCAGCACTGCAGCGGGGGAGCCTGCCCGCACAGCCCAGCACTGCAGCGGGGGAGCCTGCCCGCACAGCCCAGCACTGCAGCGGGGGAGCCTTCCCGCACAGCCCAGCACTGCAGTGGGGGAGCCTGCCCGCACAGCCCAGCACTGCAGCGGGGGAGCCTTCCCGCACAGCCCAGCACTGCAGCGGGAGAGCCTGCCTGCACAGCCCAGCACTGCAGTGGGAGAGCCTGGCTGCACAG
Source organism: Acomys minous (assembly GCF_964271855.1). Lineage (NCBI taxonomy): Eukaryota > Metazoa > Chordata > Mammalia > Rodentia > Muridae > Acomys > Acomys minous. Next base: position 73,884,440 of record NC_140491.1, read on the forward strand.
CCCAGCACTGCAGCGGGAGAGCCTGGCTGCACAGCCCAGCACTGCAGTGGGAGAGCCTGGCTGCACAGCCCAGCACTGCAGTGGGAGAGCCTGGCTGCACAGCCCAGCACTGCAGTGGGAGAGCCTGCCTGCACAGCCCAGCACTGCAGTGGGAGAGCCTGGCTGCACAGCCCAGCACTGCAGTGGGAGAGCCTGGCTGCACAGCCCAGCACTGCAGTGGGAGAACCTGCCTGCACAGCCCAGCACTGCAGTGGGAGAGCCTGGCTGCACAGCCCAGCACTGCAGTGGGAGAGCCTGGCTGGACAGCACAGCACTGCAGTGGGAGAACCTGCCTGCACAGCCCAGCACTGCAGTGGGAGAGCCTGCCTGCACAGCCCAGCACTGCAGTGGGAGAGCCTGGCTGCACAGCCCAGCACTGCAGTGGGAGAGCCTGGCTGCACAGCCCAGCACTGCAGTGGGAGAACCTGCCTGCACAGCCCAGCACTGCAGTGGGAGAGCCTGGCTGCACAGCCCAGCACTGCAGTGGGAGAGCCTGGCTGGACAGCCCAGCACTGCAGTGGGAGAACCTGCCTGCACAGCCCAGCACTGCAGTGGGAGAGCCTGGCTGCACAGCCCAGCACTGCAGTGGGAGAACCTGCCTGCACAGCCCAGCACTGCAGTGGGAGAGCCTGGCTGCACAGCCCAGCACTGCAGTGGCAGAACCTGCCTGCACAGCCCAGCACTGCAGTGGGAGAGCCTGGCTGCACAGCTCAGCACTGCAGTGGGAGAGCCTGGCTGCACAGCCCAGCACTGCAGTGGGAGAACCTGCCTGCACAGCCCAGCACTGCAGTGGGAGAGCCTGGCTGCACAGCCCAGCACTGCAGTGGGAGAGCCTGGCTGCACAGCCCAGCACTGCAGTGGGAGAACCTGCCTGCACAGCCCAGCACTGCAGTGGGAGAGCCTGGCTGCACAGCTCAGCACTGCAGTGGGAGAGCCTGGCTGCACAGCCCAGCACTGCAGTGGGAGAACCTGCCTGCACAGCCCAGCACTGCAGTGGGAGAGTCTGGCTGCACAGCCCAGCACTGCAGTGGGAGAGCCTGGCTGCACAGCCCAGCACTGCAGTGGGAGAGCCTGCCTGGCTTCTGCTCACTATGCCTGCAGACCCCACTCTCATGCTCAGCGGTCAGCTCTAGCACTGAGTGCTTCTCTCTCTCCCTCCCTCTCTCTCTCTCTCTCTCTCTCTCTCTCTCTCTCTCTCTCTCTGTGTGTGTGTGTGTGTGTGTGTGTGTGTGTGTGTGTAGCTTAGAACCAAGAGGTTTCATTTCCCACCTAAAACATTCTATCTCTGCATCTAAGGAAAACTACTTTGCCAATATTCTCTTTAAAAATCATTTTTATCCCCTCAAATAAGTAAAGAAATATTATTCAAACTTGCTAGCAGTCAAACGGACATAAATTCATGCATCACAAAACACCATCTTCTATTTATTAAATATTTAAATGACATGCACACCATCTAAGTGCTGAGGGCAGGATAAATTGACCTAACCCAAAAAACAAAACAACAACAACAAAAATACCACACAACTGTTTGCCCACAAGCCTGACACCCTGAGTTTAATTCCTGAAACTGGCATTTTTTTTTCTTTTCTTTCTTTCTTTCTTTTTTTCTTTTTTCTTTCTTTTTTGTTAAATACAGCAATAAAAGTTCAGAAGCCAAAAATAATGATCAAAGCCTTAAACACACACACACACACACACACACACACACACACACACACACACAGACAGACACCACTGCTAGAAAATGTATACCAAGGAATTAATTACGGGGTAAAAAAGCTAGATGTAGCTGCATATGACTTTAATCCCAGCACTTAGAAGGCAGAGACAGGCAGATCTCTGTGAGTTCAAGGCCGCCCTGGTCTACACAGCAGGTTGCAGGCCAGCCAGGCTACCTTGGAAACCCTGTGGGAAGGAAGGAAGGAAGGAAGGAAGGAAGGAAGGAAGGAAGGCAGGCAGACTAAACAGTACAGATGGATGTTCCCTAAGAAGAGCTGGCCGGATGCATTACAGTTGGCCCCTCTACTAGTGAACTACTATGAACCCATTAAAAATCATTAAGGTTCAAAGGAATGTATCCAATAATTTCAAGTGTAAATCAGATAAAAAAATTATATGTACTAGACTTATAACCACCAGTTTCTTCGCATGCGCACAGTGACAGCCCAGGGAGAAGGGAGAACGGTAGCCACTTCTGCGGCATTTTGCTCTTTCCTCTGCCATCACTGTGGTGGCATCTTTGCACAGACAGCAGTCAGTCCCTTGCTTTACTGACAGCCCTCTGCTTTTCCTTCCTGTCTTGCAGTGATGCAGCTTGGATGCGGTGCTGACTTCAGCCTGACCGATTAGAGTACTTACCTCCCAAGGCTCAAAACAAGTCCACAGACAGTACTGCTAATCAGCTCAGTGTGGGGACTCTGCCTATGCTAGCGGGGCATGAGGTAGACAGCTTAAAGTGGTCAACAGAAAAATGCTGAGCCAAGAGACTGTGCAGAGAAGAGGAAAAAAGAATCACACAGTTCTGTTGACTCCAGCTCTGCCTGGCACCACGACTATTTCTGGACTTCATGGTTAAGCAGCTAGCTCTCTCTGAGTCAGGCTCTGTCCTTTTTGTTATAATAAAAGTATAAAGGAATTTCTATAAGGCTGAGTGAGGGCGTGCACACTGTAGGTCCAGACCTTGGCAGGTGACGCAGGGCTGTGTGTTCCAGGCCCACACAGTGAGTTAGGCTGGCTGCATCAAACCAAACTTCTTCTGAGACAGCATCTCAGGTAGCCCAAACAGGCTTCAAACTCCCTATGTGTAGTCATGGCTGTCCTTGTTGAGCCTCCTGCCTCCACAGGCTTGTGCTTAGTGCGCACAGCAGCCTACCTGAACGTCAAACTCAATACCTTCCTAACCGTCACAGCTGCCCACTGTCTGCCAACAAGCACTGCGCTGAGATGGTGGTACACACCTTTTCAAATATCTACTTCACAGATGAAAACTGCTATTCGTGGAGGTTACAGAGCATGCCTTATAAAGCCAAATCCAAAACAACAACAAAAACAATTGATTTTGGTCTCTCTGATTTCAAAACCTGAACACTTTTAACAATTGGCTGGTAGTCACTTCCTCATTTAAGCTCCTTTCAGAATTCCTTGATGTTTAACTCACATAGGCACTGCCTTCAAGTGCCTCTTACCTGAAGAAGTCCAGTGCGCATCCGTTGACCAGCTTGCCCTCCTTCAGACAGCGCCTTGGGTCCTTCTCTTCCCAGCGGCACAGCATGAACTCCTTATTAGCCTTATCGCACTGAGCCCCATAGTGATGGGCGGCAGCTTTAAGCACGGCTGAACTGACTTTCACCTGGAAAGCAACGGAAAGGGAGTCACACACTACACCATGTACCTCTGCCTCATCACCTGAGCTGGCTGGAACAGAGGGACACAGAGGCAGTACTACTGCCGTGGGGTTAGCCAGCTCTCCCATGTGTCTTCCTAGGCTGACAGAACCATCCCTATTTTCTCTTAGAGATGAAGATGGAAACCCTACCGATCTTGCTAAAAAACAGCTCTGTCGATGTTGCTACAGTTTCTCTCCAGGAATGAAATGAATCATACAAGGACACCCAAAACTCCCAGAGAGCTGGGGCATCATAGAGTAAGAAAAGGGAAAAAAAAGGCAGGGTGTAGTGGCACACGCCTTTACTCCCAGTGCTTGGGAGGCAGAGGGAGGTGGATGACTGTGAGTTCGAGGCCAGCCTGGTCTACAAAGTGAGTCCAGGACAGCCAAGGCTACACAGAGAAACTCTGTCTAGAAAAACCAAAACAATTTTAAAAAAGAAAGAAAGAAGAGGGAAAAGAAGAGCTAAAAGCTTGACAAATTATTACTAAGAATAAGGTCCTGGAATCTGCCCATGTTGATGCTAACTCCAGCACTGTGACCATGCCAGACTCCCTTGCTTGCCTTCCAGCACTTTCTTGAGAAGCATCCCAGTGCGGTTGTAGGTACAGCCTACAGTTCAAGCACAGAACTGCAGAGCCCAGGCCCCAGCTCCCTGCCCTACAGTCTCAGCCTACGCCAAAGCCGTTATTTTTCAATTACTTCCAGCAAAGCGTTCTGGTATCTGGGAGAATTCATCTTTATTCTCACTTTTCATTTTCCTTTTGGCTCCTCTGTTTCTCTTCTAATACTTCTTACAGCTCTACCACAGCCTGCAGGTGAACACTGATGACCAGCTGGGCCATGGTAACTTCCTCAGCCTACACTTTAAAGAGCAGGGTATTTACGGCTGGCACCTGGGCGGGGCTGCATGATAGTCCTGTTCGGGGCATGCCTTTCTGATTTGTGTGCTTCTGCTTTATTTACTGTTGCTGTTTCCCCACTAGGGACATTTCCGATTCCTGATCAACTGAGAAACATGACAGAATATGAGCAGGTTCCCAACCATAAAATTCCCAAAGATTATCTTTGTTAAGCCAGGCACATGCGTTTAATCCCAGCACTCAGGAGGCAGAGGCAAGTGGATCGCTGTGAGTTCGAGGCCAACCTGGTCTACAAAGCGAGTCTAGGACAGCCAAGTCTAACACAGAGAGACCCTGTCTCCAAAAACCAAAAAAACAAACAAACAAAAATCTTTGTTACTATTTCACAGCTGTAATTTTGCTACTGTTGTGAATTGTAACATAAAATCTGTGTTTTCTAATGGTCTTAGGCGACCCCCTATAAAAGCATCATTCCACCCCTAAGGGGTCATGACCCATACCTTGAGAATTGCTGCCCTAAGGAGACTAGAGCTAGTACTGCCTACCAACATTGTACTGTTGCAGCTATCAAAGCAAAGATAAGCTTACAATAAGAGAAATTTGCCATGGCAACTCTAACAAATTTATATCCCAAATATGTATATTTTTGTATTTAAGTTTAGTATACATTTACCATTTTACTGCCCATAGCCAGTTGGGAGAATAAAAGGTAGTCAACCCTTTTGTTTTGTTTCTAGGTTTTGGAGACACTCTGAGGTAGCCCAGGCTGGCCTCCTACTCTTAATCCTCCTGCCTCAGCCTCCCTAGAGCTAGTATTACAAGTATGTGCTGCCAATCTTGCTTCACAGTAGTTTTTTTTTTTAAGGTCACTACATTTTTATTTTGTTTTGTTTTGTTTCCCGAGCAGGGTTTCTCTGTGTAGCCTTGACTGTTCTGAACTCACTTTGTTGATCAGGCTGTCCTTGAACTCACAGAGATCCGCTTGCCTCTGCTGCCCTGAAGGCTGGGATTAAAGGCATGCACCACTGCACCCGGCTAGGTCACTACATTTAAAAACTTGAATTCTCTGTGGTTTAGAGCACTGACTGTCTGCTCTTCTAGAGGACCAGGATTCAATTCTTAGCACTCATGTGGTAGCTCACGACCGTCTGTAACTCCAGTTCCAGGGGATCTAATGCCATCTTTTGGTTCTCATGGGAACCAGGCATAAGTGTGGGCACATACACACATTCAGGCAAAACACTCATAGCGATAAAATAAACTTAAATGGAATATTTAAATAAAAAACTGAGTACCATTTTACTTGCTTGCCAAATGCCTCAAAATATCCTTAAATGGCTGATTTGGTTACTTAAATACTCAAGACAGCAGGCCCCCAAAGCTGGCAGTATTTGTTATTTTACTTCCCTACACAGGTGGCAAGCTTATCAAAATGAAGAACAATTCATGCTGTCATAGGGAAACAAAGGTGAGACACATTCACGGAGCCAATTCCTAAACATCGGATAAACAGACACACTTGAGATGACCTGCCAGCCATCCTCAGAAGCCATGGCCTCTCCTCAGGCCTTTGGCACGGCATCACCATCACTGAGGGATGTAGCCGTGTCCCCTCACCTGCTGCTTCATAGCTGATATCCAACAGTCCCCTCTCAAATACATCCAGCATCCCTTGTCTCCAGAGCACAGGAGTTCAGCATCCTTCCTCACTGGCCTTCACACAGCCACTCTGCAGGACCAGCTGCTATAGACAGCAAGTGTGCAGAGTGAGCCAGGCACGGTCACAGCAAAGCTCCCAAATCTTCTACTACTGGTCCCGACTCTATAAGCCATGACCATGACCACACCCCTTCTTACAGTACTTAATTTATGGATTTATGGCAGGCCTGTCTTCTTATTTGTGTAAAATCGAGTACGATGTACTTATTTCATAGGATCTCCTGAGGATCCATTGAGCTCATATTTGTAGAAAATGCTAAGAATGTGCCTGACACATAAAATGAACATCAACACTGGCTGTTTAATTTTTACTCTAAATTATCAATGCACCCAAGGAATTTCTTCCCCCCCTCTGTGTAATAGACCTGGCTGTCCTGGAGCTGGAGCTCTCTTTGTAGACCAGGCCGGCCTCAAACTCACAGAGATCTCTTGAGTGCTGGGACTAAAGGCATTTGTGCCATCACGCCTGGCTCACACCCACGGAATTTTTAATCCAAAGCTTCTGAATGTTCTTCCAATGGGGGTGCGACATGATTCCTCAGTCAACGAAGTCCAGAATGGATTTTTACCTCCCTGCAAAGCCGCTGCTGCTCTTGGCCTCCCCGGTCTGTTGTCATACTGCAAACCTGACCTGGATTCTTCAACCTTTGTGCCCATACTGAGTAGGACTCACTCCGGATGAGGTACTTAAGTTTTGGCTCCACTAAGCGCAGCTGCCGGTTACCAGGGTTACTGTAAGAGCCCCTGGAGCGAGTCTTCCTACATTTCTTGCTCTTGCACCTAGTGTCCGCAGAGCTGCTGAGGGGACCTTCCTAAACAGACAGCTCTTGTTCCCTTCTGCTGTTACAACAGATCAGAAACCAGCTCCCAGAAGACGTAAAGCCTCATCATCTCATTTGCTTCCTAGCTGCTGTTCACAGCTCTCTGGACCCAAACTATCTCCCCATCCTTCCCGCCTGACTTCACAAAGGAGCCTGTGATGTTCTCTCAACGTAACTCACTGGTTCTAGAATGCACTTTCGGCCCCTGACTTCCCCCCCATGACTTTATCTTGCTCACTTCCTGCTTCTAGCTAATGTTTTTTCTCTCCATCTCTACCCATTAACAACGCCAACCTTCAGGCCTCACGCCTAACGCGCTTTCTCTATCCCTTTTATATCCTCATAGAGAGTTGTACAGCCAGGGTCACCTCCTCTTGAAAGCCAAACACCCTTGTGCTACTCAGAGTGACCTAAGCTAAAGGGTCAGAACTCTGATCCAACATCACATCACCAGGGCTTATCTATGTCTCATAATCTTTAGTTATTTACATAATTATAGATACCAATTACATAATCAATATATCAGTTATTATAAACTAGTTATTTACATATATATATTGTGCAAACTTTAAAGATTTCTTTTTTCTTTTTTGGTTTTTCAAGACAGGGTTTCTCTGTGTAGTCTTGGCTATCCTGGACTCACTTTGTAGACCAGGCTGGCCTCAAACTCACAGTGATCCACCTGCCCGCCTCCTGCTGGGATTAAAGGCACGTGCCACCATGCCCAGTTAAATATAAATTTATTAGAAAAGCTCTTGCATGAAATGTTTGCTGAGCCAAATTTAAAAATGTAACAAAATATGTCAACTCATGTTTAGCCAGTTTCGTGGTGGGACAAGAATAAAAGACTGGCTCACGGGAATAGCCTTCTTGTCACCTCTTAGTAAATGTCACTTTCATATAAAGCCCAAGAGTACAGCTACGAGTTTCTTCATCTGAGGACGGCAACAGCTGCCATCCTCACAGGTTTCTAAGAGAGTACATGAAGTAGTATGAGGAAAACACTTAGCACAGTGCCTGCTGTGCAATTCCCGGCATATCACTTAGCCTTGCCAGTTTGTTTTTTCTACTAGTCCTTCTGCCTTAACACATCCATCCTTTCCCAGCCTCTCACAGGATAAAGCCAAACTTCTCTAAAGGCTCAGCACAGATAACACTAGGCCGACATCAAATCGCTCTCAGCTTCCACCTCAACACACATGGCTCACGCCTCCTTCGTCACACTATTGCACTTTGGCTCATAGCTTCTACAGCCTAGGTTTCAGGACAGATCTGGGTTCCCATTACAACTATCCACACACTGCCTATGTGACCTTGGACAAATCACTTCTACTCTTGGGGCCTACCTCTGGTCTACAAGGGAAGAAGAACAGTTCTACCCTACCTTATTGTGTGTTGCGGGTAATTAGCACCCTGGCCTTTAGAAATGGCTTGATCATGTCTGCAATACAATAACACATCACCTTTACGTCACTTTTCACAGCGCTATGCACTGTGCTGTACAGCCTCTTTACCTGTCTCCTTATAAAACTATTAACTATAAAAGCAGGGCGCTGTCGCTTACTTGCATGTGCAGATAACGAATATTTAAATGTCTCTCGAAGTAAATGCTTTACATGTGTCCAATTATCAAACACCCTGGCCCGTGCCAGACTCACTGTCCAACCACGCACCGTAAGCTGCCGCGGCTCCCAGGCCTGCTCTGCAAGCAGATTTTGACAGACTTGTTGGAAGGTGAGCACTTGGGGAGGCATACTTGCCTCGCGGGGAGGTACAGCAAGGAGCTAGGTGATACTAAATAGAAAGTACCACCCCGATCCCCAGGAGGAGAGGCGGGTCGCGGGGGGCACGGGGAGGAGGTTGTGTGTGTGGGTGTCTAGAGCCACGGCGGGATGTGGTCCTGCAGGTCGCGGAGGCCGGGACCGAGCCTGGGCCCACTCGGCAGCTGCAGTCCCGGGCCTCCCGCCTGCCCTCAGGGTGAGCCTCACCTCCTCCACTTTCAGCTCCTCCAGAGTGGGCAGCTCCACTATCCCCGGCATGACGGCGGCAGCCGCGACCCTGACCAGGTGCCCTCGGCCGTGTCGCCCGTCTCCTTCAATTCCCCTTTGGATCTCCCAGACCTCTCAGCACCAACTGCGCATGCGTCTCCGGCGTCGCGCAAGCGCACTGTTCTGTGGCCGCCGGGAAAGACCAAGCGTACACCGTTCCAGGAAGTCAAGCGGGAGCACAGGGCGGGGCTCCATCTAAGGCTCCGCCCACATCTTCTGGTTGTCATAGTTACGCGGAGGGCCCTGAAGTTAGTGTCTTAACTGCTGGACACTAGCTGACATGCAGTATACCGGGAGCAAATATATCGGGTCGTACGTAAATGGGAGGTAAGGACCCATTCGTCCGTGTGCCCACTCTCGGGCTGGGGAGACAGCTGCCCTTTGACCTCTTCCAAGGACCTTGTGGCAAGCGCTTTCAAAAACTTAACTCAAGGTGTCCTCAAGCACACCTATCTACTAAGCCACATAGATGGGACTCCTGTGTGTGTGTGTGTGCGTGCGTGTGCGTGTGCGTGTGCGTGTGCGTGTGTGTGTACTCACGCGTGTGTTTCCATCATACACATGGTGGCTCAGGATCATCTGTAGCCAAAGCTGTTCTGCCCTCTGTGGGCACCAGGCACACACGTGGTGCACATACATACATGAGAGCAAACATACACATTAAATAAATAAAAATAGCAGAGTATGGTGGTGCATGACTTTAATCCTAGCACTTGGGAGGCAGAGGCAGGCGATCTCTGTGAGTTCAAGGCCAGGCTGGTCTACGAAGTGAGTTCCAGGACAGCCAGGGCTCTACACAGAGAGACCTTGTCTCTCAAAAAAAAAAAAAAAAATAATAATAATAATAATAATAATAAAAATTAAGTAAATATTTTTAAAATTATGCACACAAAGGAAAATAGAAAATGCTATTCAGCAAATGCTGATTGTTCACGATGTCCAGATCTTGGCTTTGACCCTGGTCATAATCCCTTCCCTCAAAAAGCTCATGCAAACACAGTGGGACAGGTAAGCACAACACAGTTATGACAAGTGATCAAGAGAGGCAGAGCATATGTGGAGGTGGCCACTTTGCCTCGCCAGAAGCACTGAATGAAGAAAATGGCATAAACATTTTTCAGAGGTGGAAAGGGGGGTACAAATTGACAGATGAGTGATAGTTGTTCAGGTTGTAAAGCACACCATGAGGAAACAAAAGGCCTGATTCGGGAGGGTCTGTACGCACATGCTAGAGGGACTGTGGTGTGCTTTGAGTTTGAGGGAGCAGGGCCAGTGGTCTAGCCAAGCACAGGGATAGATTCCTAGAAAGAGCAGTAGTAATATTTATGGGATGCTATCTCTAACCTTCAGTCAGCGTTTCAAGGTAGATGGCATGATCTGAACTTCAAGGAGAGAGGAGGAAAGAGATCTTGTCTGACTCGTCAGGAAGTGGCAACGATGGTGTGTGTAACTGCTTCGTGACAGTCAGTTCAGGCTGTTCTTGCAAATAAGTGGCTGGGCTTCAGCAGAATGTCATGCTCACTCTTTGGAATATGCAGCTAAAAAGTGAGGGATTCAAGAATTTCTACCCAGTTTTGTGCCTAAACCACATCATTTCTTCCCACAAGACCTTGCTACAGCAAAAGTTTTGTCAGGTGTAGATGAATGATTGGGGCATTTTAGTCAAAGAAATTGGAGAACCCACATGTGTCTTTATGATGGGCTGTGCTTCTTATGTAGGGTAAGTTAATACTTGATATTTGGTTTTGTAGACTCCCCATTGCTGGTGGGAAAATAAAACTGGACAAGTGCTTTAAAAAAGCTTTGGCAGAGCTGGGTGGTGGTGGTGCACGCCTTTAATCCCAACACTCGGGAGGCAGAGGCAGGCGTATCGATGTGAGTTCAAGGCCAGCCTGGTCTACAAAGTGAGTCCAGGACAGCCAAGGCTACACAGAAAAACCCTGTCTCGGGGGGTGGGGGTGGGGGGGAAGCATGGCAGTTTCTTAAAAAAGTAAGACAGACATTTCACTCCTAGGTATTAACCTGGTATAAATGAAAATATATTTCCATACAAAGCTTGTTTTTGAGTGTTCCTAACAGCTTTATATAACTGAAACTTTGTAATAACTGAAAACTGGAACCAACCAAAACATCTACAACATGTGAGTAGATGAAAAAGTGTGGTACATCCATTCACTGGAATAGTACACAGCAATTAAAATTCTGGTTCGCATAACAATACCACGAGAGGACCTGAAAAGAATCATATTCAACGAAAGGAATCAGCAGTCCCTGCCAAAAAAGCAGATCGTATTATATGATACTCTTTATATAAGATCATGGAAAATATAAATTAATTCATGGTGACAGAAAAACTGGTCAGTATTTGCTTAGGGATGAGGAATGGGAGGAACAAACAAGAAAGATTAAAGAAAGAGTGTCCAGCATCCAGGGGTGGTGAATATACTAATTATATTGACTGTGATAATGGTTTCCATGATATGTCTCAAAATTTACAAACTGTACATTTTAAGTATGTATATAGTTTTGCATGTCAACTATGCTTCATAAAGCTGGTTTGTTTGTTTTTTTTCCTGAGTCACGGTTTCTGTGTAGTCTTAGCTGTCCTAGAACTCACTTTGTAGACCAGGCTGGCCTCGAACTCACAGAGATCGGCCGCCTCTGCCTCCCTGAGTGCTGGGATTACAGGCGTGTGCCACTGCGCCTGGCACTCATACAGCTATTTTAACAAAACATTAAATTCATGACTTGCTTGTACAATATCTAAATATAAAAATGAAAAACCTGGTTTGGCAGTTTATACCTATAATCCCAGCATTTGAGAGGCTGAGGCAGGAGGATTGCCATGGGCTCAAGGTCAGCATGAGCTAGAGAGTGAGTCCCTGTCTCCAAAATAAACAAATAAGTAAATAAAGATATAATGTATGGCATCTCTGACCTCTTTTGAGGGGGGTTGGTTTTTTGAGACAGGGTCTCTCTGTGTAGCCTTGGCTGTCCTGGACTCACTTTGTAGACCAGGCTGGCCTTGAACTCACAGAGATCTGCCTGCCTCTGCCTCCTGAGTGGTAGAATGAAAGGCATGCACCACAACGCTCATCTCTGACCTCTTGATCATGATTGGTTTTGGGAGCACTGCACAGTTGAGTTCTAGATAATTCTGTTTCAGAACATAGGGAAAGAAGAAAGACCATCCATATTTTGTAGCAGGCGCTGTGTATTATCTCCTCCTCACAGTGACTCCCATTTGACACACGAGAGAAGTAAGGTAAGATGCAGAGCTTGCCCAAAGTAACATTTGACAGAACAAGGACTTTTAAAAGGCAAGACTGCTGTGGCTTTGTGGGCAAGGCCAGGCTAGTCATAGTGGACCCAGGAGACACAGAATCTGCTCCCTAGCTGCTGGTCTCTCACAGTGTCTACTTTGTGGCTTTGATCTAGCGAGGAGGTATTTCAGTGAACAGTATAAACTACAGGACAGGCTTTAGGGAGGGGAGAGGAGCCGACCAAAAATTGCCCCATCTTAAACAAAAAAAAAAATTTTTTTTTTTTAGTTTTTTTTCCCCTAGGTTTACAAGACAGGGTTTCTCTGTGTAGGCTTGGCTCTCTTAGACTCACTTTGTAGACCAGGCTGGCCTCAAACTCACAGCGATCTGCTGCCTCTGCCTTCCAAGTGCTGGGATTAAAGGTATGTGCCACCACGCCCCACTTTTTTTTTTTTTTTTTTTTTTTTGAGGTTTTGAGGTTTTGATGAAAACAGAGCAACAGAAAAACTCTGACAGAATCTTGAGGGACAATGACCTCTGAAGATGTAGAGGGTAAACGTGTGAACATTTTTCTCTCTGTCCCCCGGCTGTCATGCCAAGCTCAGTGGCTTCCCATGTCCTTCCAGGATGGAGGGCAATGCAGAATACATCCTCCCTACTGACACAAGATACGTGGGGGAGATGAAGGACGGCATGTTCCACGGAGAAGGGACCCTGTTCTTCCCCAGTGGTAGCCGATTCGATGCCATCTGGGAGAAGGGATTGGTGGTGAAGGTGAGCAGCTGGGGTTTGGGGGAGGTCCCCAGGCAGGAAGAGCCCCGCTGCCTGCTGTAGCACCTGACCCTCCTCTCCCACTGCTCACCTCTTTCCACTCTCTCCTTTCCCCACTTGTCATTCTCCCAAGAGTCTAGGCTTCTCCTCCCCCCTGTTGTTTTGCTTACTGTCTGATCTTTGGCCACTGTCTCTACCTCTCTAAGATTCATGCTCCTCACGCTTAAACTGGAGACAATCACCTTGCCTACCCAGTGCCGCCATGACGGGTTACACCCCAATTCAGCATCTCAAATCCGCCTCCACTCACCATCTTATGGTTCTGGGCCTGGGAGTCTAAACAGAGCCAGCAGGGACACTCCAGGGGAGAATCCGGCTCCTCGCCTTTTCCCCTGGTGTCTAGAAGCTGCCTGCATGCCTTGGCTCCCGACCAGCAGTCACTCCACACTCTGCTTCCAGCATCCAGTTGCTTCTTCTCCCCTGCTCCCGCCATCTCATCCTCTCACTTGTCTACCTCTCTCTTGTAAGGATGCTCACAATGGGTGACTCCAGGGAAGTTCTTTTAGGGAGGGTGGGAACACGTACACAGATTCCTGCAGACGTGCTCAGCTTTTGAGCCATTTCCTAGCACACGGTGGGCACTCAGTAAGTATCACTGTCTCCTAAGCCATCTAATTCGAAGGTTCTGATCCTGGGGTTTATAGGGCATGAGCAGATATAGGGCATGAGCAGAGCACAACTTGGGGTCAGTGGAACCTCCTGACTTACACACACAAGAAAAGCCCCCGTGGATATGAAACTGTGGTTTTTCTATGGGAAAATGACTCCACTCTCGTGAGCTTCCCTGAGAGTGTGCTGGGCCTGACTCATGACCTAAAAAAAGGCTAGTGCTTTTTCTTTTATAGCTCGGGGAACCTAAGCCTCAGGAAAGGGATGTGACTTGCCCAAGGTCACACAGTGAACAAATAGTGCGGTGGGAGTTTCCAGCCATGCTTCCTGATGCTCTGCGGCTGCAGTTCCTACATCCTGAGTCTCCCTCTAGCACTGAAACAACAAGAACAGAAAGCACGTGCCCGAACAAGAGGCTGTGGCTCCTGGCTCTGACCTTTCTAGCTACGACAATAGTAAGAGAAAAATAACAGCACGTGTGAGTGCTTCTCCTGTGTGTGTTAAGGACTCAGAGAAGGGCACCAGCAGATACACAGAAAGAGACTGGCTCCTGAGCTAGTGGAAGCTGGGGCACAGTCTGTCCTCTGTAAGCTGGAGGCCCAGGAGAAGCCAGCACTGTAGTTCTTGTCCAAATGGAAAGGCTGAGAACCTAGAGAGGTGATGGGGTGAGCGCCAGGCAGAGGCCAGCCATGCCAATGCCCAGGGCCAGGAGGAAATGGGTATGCCAGCACAGCTGAGAGCACAGTGGTCCCTCCTTTGCCCTGGGTTCTGATCAGGTGGCCTTGAACAGAACAGACAGCGCATGCATGAAAGTGATCTCTGTACTCAGTCCATTGTCTCAGATGCTAATCTCTTTGGGAAACACACATACACACACACACAGAGATACAGACACACACACTACACCACACACACACCACACACCACACACACACCACACATACCCCCCCCCCACACACACACATGACTCCCAGCATAGCTTGGCATGTACCTATCTCACCAAATCCCCAGACACCCCTTTTATAGACGGGCTCTATCATCCTAATCCTATAAACGAAGGAGCCAAGAGAGTAGGTTGCCTGCCCAGCACGGTGCAAAGCCCCCATGCTTTCTGTGTCAAGCACAGGGTTCGGTGCTGTCTCCGTCTCCCCTAATCCTCACAACCAGGGCCACCATGACAGTTGTCACTTCTTTCCTGTGGCAGTGAGAAGCCAACTGTTGCCTTGGCAACAACCGGAAGGGCCTTGGCTTGGGCTTCCTCTGGTGCCCGCCTGCTTCTTTCCTCCCAGGGCCAGTACACCTTCACGGATGGGCTGGAGTACGAGGACAAACACTGGCACTACTGCGACAGCTACGACCGGAGGTTCTACACGGAGATCTGCTTCGGCCTGAAGCCCTCAGGTAGCACACCTACACTGAGTGGGAGACCAGCGGTGTTAGGGATGCGTCCCTGGCCCTCGCGGAACCATCTCAAGGGGAAGACAGACCCAGGAGAGCCACAGAGGCCAGAGCTCTCACACCTCAGCCCCACCAGGCTGACCTGGAGATGAGGCCAAGAGACTCTGCCTCTCTGTGCCTCATCTTTCCCCTCCTGAATCAGGGCAGCAGTGTTTTCTGCCTTATGAGTCCATTGGCAATAAGAGAGTTTGAACCTAGAACAGTGCTTTACATGCATGTTGGGTACATACAGCTGCCATGCTAAAAATATGTAAGCGCTAGCAAGAGGGTGGGAAAACGGGCAGAGAGGCTGATGGAAGCTGTGCTTTGTGGGCTGGGTCCTGGCCGAGGCTTTCTCTAGTCCCTATCTTGTTTCTTTGACTGTCCAGGGTGCCCTACATGACCACCCCCGCCTCCACATTGCTCTAAGATGGCCACTGGCCTGAGGTTGAGGCACTGTGAATGGCTTCAAAGCCACTGGCATGGAGAAGGCGGTCAGTAATCACTGCCCATACACAGGTGATTTGTCTAGAGTCAGGGTCAAGTGTACAGTTAGACAAGATTAGAGGATTTGCTTTTGCAGGATACAGACCTGTAAACACGGCATGGGGGCCATTCAGTTTTCTGCTCAGAGAAAGGGAAATCCAGAATTTACAATTAAAAAGAGATAACAATGGGAAATCCCAGCATCCCCCTTTACTCCAGCCAGGACATGCTAAGCCCTAAAATGTCTATATGATTTTCTTTCCCTCCTGGGGTTTCAGCAGCCCTGACTTAGGAATCAGACTCAGACCCACTTAGCCCCCAGGTCCCAGGGCCAGACTGCTTCCTAGCTTCCTAGCACTGAGCCTGTTACTCGACCTGAGTTCTTTTCTCTGTAAGACGGGGCTGCTCTGGGGATTACCTGAGACTGGAGGTGCCAAATGTCTAGCACACAAGAAACAGTGAATGGTACCGTCATGACCATTTTGGAAAATGTCCAGATGCAGGGCTTGGTCTGCCTCAGGGTTACTCTGACCTCAGAACTTTGTCGTGGTGGCCCAAGAAATGGATGAGGGTGAAGGCAGAGAAGGCAACGGTCCAGTTCCCGAGGCCTTTCCCACAGTCCCTTTGCCAAAAGCTCCCTGGGATTTGTTCTTGCTGACTTTTCTCTTGGCCCTGCTAAGGGAATGTTTGGCTCCATAGTGGTGCCAGCCACACATCAGCCAGAGGTGACATTTGAGCACTGGGTTTGCGAGTGGCCATATGATATACTGATGTCCTTTGTGCCTCCTCAAGGTATCTCTCAGCTCACCAATATGGACCCACCCAGAACTATCCCTCCAGGCTGCTATGACTGCGGAGACGGCTTCTATGACCCCGTCACCAGGATCATCAAGGACTACCGGAACCGCTTTCTGAGAAATGCTGGTAGGTGTATGCTGACACCATGGACACTTTTTCTCTTCACCTACAGGGATGGCTAAACACATGTGTGCATGTGCTTGTGCATCTAGTAAGAAAGAGACAAATGTGGGTTATCTGGATGTCTCCTTGAACTCATGGCTGGCAAGTCTGTTTGCTGCCACAGCTTGAGAGCAAGGACACTCATAGCTTAACTGTGACAGCACTTAAGTGTGCTGCTGAGAGAGTAAGGCACGGCCTTTTGTATGGATCCCTTCACCTCGCATTAGTGGCCTCCTATTGTGTTCTAGACGCCATGCTTGGTGCTGGGTAGAGCAGAGAGAAGCTGGCCCCTGGCCCCTTCCCACTGGGGCTGATACTCTGACGTGAGGACTGTAAATAGTTGACTGCATCCTGGAGCAGGCCGTCAGTGAAAGGCATGGCCCTGGAAGAGAAGGGTGGGGGGCACCATAAAGGAGTGGCTTAGGGTCCCTAGTCCAGATCCAAGGTATCAGGGGTTTAGAGAAGAACATGGCATCTCAGCTGGCACCTAGAAATTGACCTTGGACATGGGGAGGAAGTTTGTCAGAGGAAAAGCATAGACCTGGCCAGAGAGGAGTCGTTCCATGTAGTCCAGGAAGCCTGGCTGCTCTCAGCTAGCTGGCAGACACAGAACTTCATCTGAGTGAGAGAATCCCAAGGCTGATGAGACCTTACAGTGACCTGACTCCCAGGGCACAGTGGACAAACAAGAACGTGGATGTTTCTATGTTGCGTGGGGTCACACTTGTTTTCCTGGAGTCATAGGCCCTTCAAGGTAATAACAGCTATGGGCCTCCTCAGAGACTTGTCCACACATGTACAGGCATGTGTGTGCACACATGCGTGCACACATACACACACACACAGAGACAGACAGAGACACAGAACAAGAGTGAGATCTGCATATAATTTAAAGGAATTTATAGTCTCTGTGGGGAAGCCTCTCTGTGGGGAGGAAGTTCCAAGTGGAACAATGGCCCAGTGGCAGTAGACAGCATACCCTTGCCTCAGTCAGTGGGGATGTCAGAACGTCGCCTGTAGGGCTGGCATGAGAGCTGAGGCAACTATCTGGTGATCCTACAGCTGGAATTCAGAACTTCTCTGAAAGGAATGTGCTGACTACTTAGATCCAGGGGCTCAGGCCCACATTTCCCTGGTGACGTCCCTTCTTCTGTAGGCACTGTGTCTCAGGATGATGTTAGCCTCAGAAAGCTACCTCAGCCCGTGCTCAACAGGGCTATTTCCCAAAGGGCCTATCACATGCTAATGTCCCGCCCACTTTTATATCAACTGTAGTTGAATACCTAATTCTGTCAGCGGTTGCTTAATGGCCATCAGGTCCATGTGAGAAGGAACTCTGTGTCATCAGTCAGGACTGGTCAAGAAAATCAGAAGAAGCGGCTGTCAGAGCCTGGGCTATATGGCCAGCACTGAGAAAGTTCCAAGAGGCCAGGTGAGAAAGTCAGTCACATCTGAAGCAGCTGCACCTCCAGGCCCAGGGCCCAGGGCGGCAGTGGAGTCACAGGAACTGAGTGGAAGCACTAAGGAGCTGCAGCGAGGGGCACCCCTGGGCCGCAGCTGGCCTGAGGGGCAGCGCCCAGTGGGCTCTCTGAGGAGTGCAGCGATGCTGTTTCTGGATGCGCAGAACACACTGACACTGGATGTGAAATGCCAATGCTGAGCAACACTAGCAAGCAAAACAGATGGAATCAGAGCACACTGTGCCTCTGCTGTCGCACCCCCACCCCCACCGCACACAGAGCAGACTGAACAGCAGTGCCTCCTGCCTGGCCCAGCCACCCCTCACAATGCTCCTGGGGCAGGTGCATTTTTCTACAGATGCCAGAACTTCCCAGTATCGGTGTATCCTCTGTGTCCCAGATCTGTGCCTCGTCTCCAAACACAGGGCTAGCACACGCTGTCAATGAGGTGAAGTGTCCTTCCTGGAAATACAAAGAACCTGGCATCTCATCCCCTCAGCGGATATAAAAGCCCGCCCACCCTGCAACCATGTTCAGCTAATAATTTCTAATCAGTCCTGCCTGAAGAACTTATAACCAGCCAGTCACTGCCACTGTCAGCTGTCCTTCTATGAACACGACAGGGGAAGCGCATGCAGAGCTAGGGGAATGCACAGAAAGACCAAGGCTGTGGGCACAAATAAACCTGCACAGAGGGGGAGGGGTGCAGGAGCTGCCATTGCTGCATCCTTGCCCGGCCATGAGGCTGAAGATAACACTTGTAAACTCTTTCTTCTGCTTTCACATAACGTCCTATTAGCCTCCAGCTTTACTTTCCCTCTGGCCTACTTTTTTGTTTGTTTGAAATCTAGCAAGGTGACCTAAACTGTCATTTACAAGGGGCCTGAATCTGAGTCCTGCCCAAAAAGTCTGAACAGAACCAATCTGGCTGTGCAGTGGTTGGCTCTGTTTTTAAGTTTCTACCAGCAGTGAAAGTGTTAACGCCTGGCTTCCCAATAGTGGTTCTTTTGCCTGACTTTATAACAGCAACCCAGTTAGTCCAGCAGCCAGGAGCAGTCACTGCAGCCTGTCTAGTGCTCTCTTCCGTGCTAAGCTCCTTGGAGCCACCATTACATCACCTGACAGGACCCTCCCCCACCTCACCCCACCCCTCTGACCCCCAGAGAACTGAGACCTCTAAACCAGTAAAGATCAAAGCTGTAGGGCAAAAAGTCTCCCTAAAGCCCGACACCCTGCCCGGGCATACCTCAGCACCAAACCCAGTCCTAGCACACAGCAGGTAGGAAGCTGGGCTGGTGTCTGCTGTGCATGAGGCCTGAGGGTGACAAAGAAAAGTAAGGCTATGTGACCCAGGTAGAGCAAGGAAGGAACAGGAACTGTGAACTGGGGGTGAGGGTGCGTGTATTTCTTTCACGTCTTAAATGTGTTTGACTATGAAGTTCACTGGGAAGTGGGGCAGTGAGAACGTTTGGCAGAAATGGGTCTGTATGACATATCTTCTGGAACATTCTGGAGCACAGCATAGCAGTTAAATCTCTGTAAAGTTATGGTGGGAGTGCATGTGATTCATCTGAAGCTTTTAAGGTTTGAGTTGCGTTCCAGTCCTGTCTCCCCAGAGTGGCATCCTGGTCCAGTGAAGACTCATAACCTAACTTTCAAGATAGACACAGAAGTACACAATGGCAAGATGATGGGATATGGACCGTAGTGGGCAGAATTAGTGGGTAAGCGGGAGATGGAGGAGAGGGAAATAGATTGAAGTAGAGAAAAGGGCTCACAGAGGTAATGGGTCTTAAAGAATGAACAGCCGGGGTGTGGTTTAGGCGGTAGACTGTTCCTCTCATATGCACAGTACACATAAGCCAGATGTGGTGGCACACGCCTGTAATCCCAGCACTTGCGAGGTGGCGGCAGCACCAGGAGGGCATGGTTCTCATGTATACAGCAAGTGTGAGGCTGGCCTGGCCAGATGTGACTTGGCCAGCACACACAAGCAATGGATACATAGTGGTTACATGAGCCAGTCAGGGGAGAGCATTCCAGGCAGAGTGAATGTCATGATCAGAGAACCAGAAAGTTCTAGAAGAAGCCATTCTCAGTGATGTACTTAAACGTTGGGGGCACTTGGAGGATAGAACCAGTGGTTTGCTTGGCAGGTGTTTACGGACACTCTCTGTGGGTCTGGATCTGGGCTGTGTGCATGATAGCAGAATCTTCTCCCAGGGAGCAGGAAAGACAGGTGAGAAAGTTGTCCTAACCAAACCCAGAGGCAGGCAGGGCCAGGGAAGCTTCACAGTGCATCTTTGAAGCCAACACAAGAGAGAAGCACAGCAGGGTAAGACGGTGGGTAGGGGTAGGCAACTGACAGGGCCTGGGTGGCACAGGCTGGTAGCCCACAAACCTGCATTAAAGTTCTAGCCCCAGGCCTCTGAATGCTGGAACCTTCCCTCTGGGGCTGTTTTCTTTGTCTGTAAATGAAATGGTTGGGCTGGATAATCCCAAGTGTCCATCTTACCTTAAGAGTCTGTAATGGAAAGAAACAGAACCAAAGGGGCTGATGAGGTGGCTCAGTGGTTAAAAGCACTGTCTGCTTTTCCAAAGGACCCGGGTTCAGTTCCCAGCACCCACATGTCAGCTTACAAGTGTCTGTAACTCCAGTTCCAGGGACTCTGACATCTTCATACCAATGCACATAGAATAAAAAAAAAAAAGAAAGAAAGAAAGAAAGAAAGAAAGAAAGAAAGAAAGAAAGAGAACCAAAGAGTATTTTGGTCCTGATATAAGACAGATAAAGTTTGGAGTGTCCAGAAAACCACTAAAGGGGGAATCTCTCTGGCCAACTAGCCATTAGCCTGACCCTCCTCCCCATATGAGGAATGACATGTGCTCTTGTCCACCTTGTCTTCATGGGGCCCCTCTCCCTACATTCCAAAGTGGCACACCACTTTAATCCCAGCCCTTAGGAGGCAGAGGCAAATGAACCTCAGTGAGTTCAAGGCCAGCCTGGTCTACAAAGAGAGTTTGAGGACAGCCAGGGCTGTTACACAGAGAAGCTCGGTTTTGAAAAAAACAAAACAACCCCCCCCCCAAAAAGTGCTCCCGGTTTGCAGCCTGGGGCCTGAGCTACTGGCCTATGGCCCTGATGTGGCCATCTACCTGTCTCACACAGTTTCCTGAGGCTGAAGGCTGGTATCACCAACCCACCTACAGCTGGGCTCTCAGAGTTACATATACCCAGCACAGGGACCAGTTATGAGTCTATGTGTTAACCATTACCCACCCAGTCTTTAAAGAAGCTTCTCTGACCAAAGCTGAGAGCAGCACACATATGTGAGTATAAACATAAATATTTAGATGCAGTTTTGACAGCGTGACCATTTAGTGAAACAACAGCTGTAGGCCACAGTCCTCCTCACCCTCCGTGTAGTGTTGTTGTATGTTGTCTGTCACCGACAACCCCCGCCCCTTCACCCCCTACCCCCCCCCCCCCCCCCCGGCCACTGCCCAGGCTTCACGATCCTCTCAGAAGTGACTTTTGATCTGGTTTACAGCATGAGGTATGAATTCCAGCAGGCGGGTTTCCCCGTAGCCTTCGTTCCACTATTGCACCAAAGGGCACATTGCCCAGGGAGGTCAGTGTTGTGACATGCAGGGTCTGGCTTGTCCTCCCTCCCCCTGCAGCCTGCCCAGCACCCTCTGGAACTATCTAGGCTAGCCAGCAGGAAAAGTACTTCCTGCTCAATTTGAAATTGGTTCCTCTATGGACACCTACTTTGAAGGAAGTGATAGCCTAGGGCAGTAGTAAAGACTGTGGATTTGTGTTTGTTTGTTTGTTTGTTTGTTTGTTTTTGGTTGGTTTTTGTTTGTTTTGCCTTGGCTCCTTCCCTGTCTCTGAAGCAAGCTTCAGGCTTCACTGGGAGGCCCCAGCTGTTGCTAAACCATGAACATACATGAAGAGCCACATTGTCTGGACATGGACTTTAGAAATACCTTTCTTCTCTTTTTTAATGTGCACGGTGTGTTGCCAGCACTGTACGTTTGTGCACTGTTTGCCTGCCTGTGCACACAGAGGCCAGAAGAGCGCAATAGATCCCCTGGAGCTATAGTTGCCGATAACCACTGAGGGTGATGGGAATGGAACCCAGGTCCTCTGGGAAAACATGCAGTGCTTTTAACCACTGAGCCATCTCACCAGCCCTAAGAGATACCTTTCTTAACTGACAACCGTGGCACCTGCATTGATGGATTACTGTGAAAATTAACTTTGCTTTTGAGACAAAGTCTTGCTATGTTGCTCAGGCTAGCCTTGAACTCCTGGGCTCACACAAACCTCCTGTTTCAGCCTTCTGAGTAGCTAGCTTTACAGACATGCAAGCCTGTTCTAGGCTTTTTAGCGATAATTTAAATCCATCCTTGCTTTTATTAAACTGGGTTTGAAAGCCTCCAGTATAGCAGGTCAGGCAGGCAGCCTGGGCTCTCTTGAGTCTGGCTCCTCACCTGTGCTGGTTACTTTTAAGTATCAACTTGACACAGTTCAGAATCACCTAGGAAGAGAGTATCAGTGGAGTAGTCTTGATCAGGTTGTCTTATGGGCACGTCTGCAGCCATTGAGATAAGAAGACCTTTCTATTGTGGGTGGCACCATCCCCTAGGCAGGACTATGTACGAGTGGAGGAAACAAGCTGAGCACTGCCGCAGATGCATTCACTCACCGTTCTCTGCTCTTGACTTGGTGTGATGCGAGCGACCAGTTCTCTCAAGCTCCTGCTACCTTGTTTCCAGGACTATAAGCCAGAACTGTGGGCCAAATACTTTCTTTCTCTCTCCCTTAAGGAGCTTTTGTCAGGGTGTTTCATCACAGCAACAGGAAAGGCACATGCCCATGAGCACATCAGGAGTGTTTTTCCTCATGACCGGACACATAACACAAGCCTGGGTGCATGCGTGTACTCTGCACATGCAATGTTCAGCATTTTCCACTGTGCTCATTGTTACGTGCTGGCTGGCACGCACTAAGCTGATCCCATAGCTCTCTCCAAGGACTGCTGGAGGTAGCCTTTCCTGGCCTCCCTCTCCTCCGTGGCCTCAGAAGCTTCTGAAGCAGGGCTTAGCCTGGGACAGAGACGTGAGCTCCTTTACTGGGGAGCTCACGAGGTCGGGATCTATGTGACTATGCCTAACTCATCACTGTTCTTAGCACCTCACAGGCACCGCAATCTGATCAAGTCTTTGTAAAAGGAAAAACAGACAGGCGGAGCACTTCCTCACACGTCTCACATAGTCTCCCACAAAAACTCAAAGTTCAATTCCCTGTACACAATAGACAGACAATGTGCTACTTTGAATAAAAACAATCTACTGTATTTCTATGTAGTGCCAAGGTTTCAGACCATCTTTCCTGCCTTCACAGGTGGCTCCTGGGCCAGATCTGATCTGCAGAGCTTGTGTTTGGTTGGCTTGAGCTCCTGGGTGAGGCACGCACTACTCAGGTCCCTGCTGTGTAACCTCCTGGCATCAATCACGTCTGTCCACCTTAAAACCTTCTCCTGTGCCCTGAGCCGCGTGTCTGGAATGGGGATGTCCTGAGATTAGAACGTCAGGTCTCAGAGTGTCGGATGACAACGGTACAATTGTTCCACTTCCCCCGTCAGTCATCTTTCCATTCTTTCCTGGAGATTTCTGTTTGGGGACAACAAGCTGTAAGCAACAGCCACTGGACGAAGTTATTGTATACCCCTCTAAGCATAGCAAATGCAACAAAACAGGCTCACGTCTAGGACCTTTTGTCCAATGGGAGGCATGAGGTCTGGGCGAGGTGGTGCAGTGATTCAGAACTCAGGGCTTGGAACCCCTGGGCTGATATCCCCCCACAGATAGGCTGTGTGGTCGTGGAAAACTCACTTTTCCTCTAAGAGCCTCAGTTTCCTCATCCATATAATGGGTATGCCAACAGTACCTCTCTGGAGGAGCTGTGGGGAGAAGGGAGCTTACCTGCATGACTTCACAGCCCAGCACCTGGCCTAGCCATGTGCTCAGGGATGGCCTCCTGAGGCAGCCATCAGTGAGATGATTACTGACTCAGTCTGCAGGAGGAGGAGGAAGGTGGGCCCTGGGGCTTGTTTTGTTTTCTCTGGGTGCTGAGGAGTGAGGAAGTCCCTTGGGAGCCAGTGTGATTGGCTATGCTAATCTTGCTGCCTCCTGGGTTCTGCTTGGGAAAGGAAATGCTGCTGAGAGCTGAGGGTCTCGAGCTCCTCATTCACAGCACTCAGCCCTCCGGGCTCACCTCGCACCCTCCTGCGTGTTCTAACACCGTGTTCAAGTCCAGCCATCAGCCATCCATCAGTGAGCATCTACAGACAGCCTTTCCTTCTTCCCTCCACGTGCCCCTGGCCTCCTAATCTCTTAGCAAAGAGCCAAAGGCCGAGATGTCTGCCTGATACTGGCTTCACCTGTACAGGCAGCACTCAGGGTGACAAGGCTGGGAAAGAGTGCTCACTGGGGAGGAGCCTGGCCAGGGCCTGTGCTTGGGACCTTCTCCTCACATCTGCTCTAAGTGGATAACTTGTATGACCTGTAGTCTGTAATGTGATACCTTGGGTCTGGCAGACTAACAGCTTCCTTATGGCATACTGGAGAGATGCCTCAGTGGCTAAAATCATTTGCAGCTCGTGCAGAGGACCTGTGTCCAATTCCCAGCCCCACATGGTGGCTTACAGCCCTTTCTGTAACTCCAGTTCCAGGGAATCCAACACTGGCTTGTGTGAGCAACAGGCACATACACGGAACACAGACATCAGGCAGGCAAAATACTCATACACATAAAATAAAAAGAAATAAATAAACAATAAATAAAAATAAGCCTTTAAGAACAGAATTTGCTTCTGGTTGGTCACACAGCTTTTGATGAAGTTAGACCCAAACCCAAAGCCTGTTTCCTGTGGTTCAAATGTGAACATCATGCCTCATGTAGATGTACACACATGTAGAAGGGTTGTGTCCCAGGTGTTCTCAGGAGGTGAAGCCGCAGGGAAGTCCTTAGGTCATTGGGAGCATGCCATTTAAAGGGCCTGTGAGACCTCCATGCCAGTTTCTCTGCTTGGCTTGCTGGCTTGCTTGCAATTTCACAGCCTTAACAGAGGCCCAAAGCAACCAGGCTGCTACTCTTGAACTGGAACCTTTTACAACATGAGCGAAACAGACTTTCTTTCTCTATAAGTTAATTGCCTCAGTTATTTTGTTATAGTCACAGGAAGCTAGTTAATTACGCTATTCTTTTCTTCTTGCCAGTTGGTGCACTAATTCATTTTGTGCTCATCAGTCTCCTCTTTAGACAAGGACACGCCTGATTCATAATTGTTCCTCTAGCAAACACAGTCACTGGCACCCACCTGGAGCTCAGTGCGGTTCCTAAACGGATGAAAAGGCTCACTCTCGAGTCTTAAGACAAAACCACCACAGCCTCCCAAATTAAACATAACCTTATTTTGAAAAGAGGTCCTTTATACACTGTGATCCAATATGGGAGCATTTGAAGATATTCGGGATAATTACCTTTAATACGATGAAAAATCAAGAGATTAACTAAGGCTGCCCCATCCACACATGATGCCTTCACCCTTCTCAGGAAGGATAGGCCAAAGCCATGTCGGCATTTTGTTCCTGTATCTCTTTCATGTAGCTGTTGCTTGCCTCCACAGCACTAGTAGGAATCACTTTCGAGAGAACTGTGCCACTAATCCTTACTCCCTCCCCCCAATTAATGACACCCCATGCGAGCATCTCCAATGAAAGGCACATTATTAATATTCAAGGAAAAAAAACCCTCGTAACCATTTTAGCAGATACAGCTAACAATGAACTAAATTTGCTTTGTGCGAGACAGAGAGTGAGCATCCCAAATTAGTTTATGTAAAAGCTGAAATCCTCCCCTGAAAGGTCTCGGTACCATCCTCAAAGAATATCCCGATCATCAGCAGTGCCGTCAAGATTCCCGCCAACATTATCCCCTTTGTTGTCTGAAATGTAGAATCAAGCACATCTGGCAAATGTCCTGGAGCTCACACATCTCTCAAACGACATCTAATTCCCAGTGGTGAAAGAGAACGCCACCGCTTAATCGCGCTACTCTTCAAAATAGCACCGACTTTCCTTCAATCAGAAACAATGGCTTTGCTTTCTTAAAAATATCACAGGCCAGTGAGGACCGTTTTCACTCTTAAACCTCTGGGCCCCAGACAGAATTCAAAATTAAGACCACGAACCTCACTTGAATGCACGCTTGGTCCGTGGGCAGCGGGAAGAAGGGTTGTGACCCGGCTCGTGTGGTCTGGAGCCCTTGGGAGGAAGATGGAGATGAAGATAGTGATGTGAGCTGATTGAAAATCTACCATCTTGTAGGAGGGCGGTCCTCCCCTCAGCTGTATTGGCAAACTAACGCTCAGTGAGGTTAAGGAGTTTCCCCCAGGAAGTTCAGCATGCGCAGGAGTCATGCTTAGATTCATCTGCCTTCTCCTCCTTCCATGCTGCCAGGCCTGTTCACAGGGCCCGGGCAAGTCGCCCCTGCCAACTTCAGAAAATGCCCACTGCAGACTGCATACCTGAAGGTGGAAGGCCACTTTAGTCTTCTGGAGTTTAAACAGTTGAAATCTGTAAACATCCTAACTGTCCAACAGGAGGGGACCCGCGTGGGATGTTCTTGTGACGGTGTGACTGAGCGCCCCTGCTGTCTCAGGCCCGAGCACCCACCTCAGATGACACCAGCAGCCTTGATAAGTAGCTCTGTGGCTCTCCCGACCGTTGCCCGCTCTGCAGATGGTGAGACTCAGGTGAGGCGAAATCCCTGGTTCAAGGTCAGCAGAGCTGGAAGCAAGACCCATGTCTAGTTGGCTCCAAAGCTAAATAACAATGGCATTCAGGCTGGCTCTGAGTGAGAAAGTGGGGATTGCTAGTGAAAGGACCAAGGGCCTTCCCAGCACCAGAGAGACAAAAACAGTCTGAACTACAGATGGCTACTTCTACTTAGCCGGGCCCTCTGTTTGCGTTGTGCTCACAATATGGCTCAGAAAGCAATTCCTCCAGTGCTACGGACAGTTGAGACTGCTTTCATCTTAAAGCAGCTGCTTCCCCTAAGAGGGCCCATCCCATGCATGACCCCCACATCGCCAGCTGTGGTCCAGCCAGGGCTAGAACCCTGATTTCCCCACTGCCAATCACACAGCTCCTGCCCCAAACCCATGCTACCTCTCCATGGAGCCTCCCTGGGGTTTTCTGTAAGATGGCCAGTGAGGCTCCCCGCACAGCCCCTCCTACTGCTAGCTCTCTAGCAAGACAAAAGGCAATTTACCCAAATGTTATAATCACCTGGAGGCTGGCATGCAGGGGCATCCCTGCTTTGTCTGTGGTATTGTCGGCAGCGCTGTAATGAGGGCTTTGTGGAGGGATAATATCACTCCTGTGACTGCCAGATAAAATGCCCCCACAGATCACACGGCCCTCCCTGCAGACGTGGGTATCTGCCTCAGCAGAAGGCATAGGAACACTGCAACCTCCACTGTGCCAGCAGCTTACCCCATCCCTGGCCTTTGCTTAACACATGGGGAAACCGAGGCTCAGGAAGTGTGTTACTTGCTGCTAATTGCCTCCGTTAAAGGGAAGAGCCAGCATTTGAACCCAGGTCTCTCCAATACTATAGGTAAAGCTATGGACCCTTTCCCCTGAAAGTTACTGTTGAACCTGCCAAGAGAAACTGGCCTAAAAAGGGTAAGATTGGCCATCGGGAAGCCATCCATGGGTCCCTGTCAAGACCCGTGCTTGGTAACAACAGCCCTGCTGCTGTCTCTTTCCTGGCTTGCAGAATTGCCCACTGTCACCTCATCACTTCAAAGGACTTGGAAATCCCCCTTCCAGCTGCAGGCCTCTTGGACCCTGGTAACAATACCTTCCTGCCCCCATGGCAGTCTCCTGGAGGCATCCAGAGGCCACAGCGGCTTCCCTTTCCTCAGCTGGAACCAGCCTGGCCAGCATGGTTTTCTTTGTCTCCTTTAGTAGAAGTAAGTGCAAGGCCATAGCCCAAGGGCAGAAGCCTTACTTCTCTTCCTCAGTTCTGCTCTGGAAGTCGGGGACACAGCTGAAGCCCATTCCCTACCTCAGGCCCAAGAGAGGCAGAGCAGGCTAATGACCCAGGCTTGAGGACGGCTGGACCCACAGTCAGCTCTTGGAGCTGCAACTTACAAGCTGGGCAACTCTGAGCCGGTAGCTTCCCCACCCTATGTCCAGAGTCCTTATGTGAGAATTGGGAATAGTAGAGGACTTATTTTGTAGGCATGTAGCGAGCATGAGGCTGATACAGACAGTATAATGGGAACAGAGTATAGCTCTGCCCATGGCACAGTGCATGCCAGCGATCACCACAATGGTGATTATTTGTACCAAGGATAAAAGTCGAAAGCAAGTGTGTCCTTCACACCACACACCCAATGACCCAGGCTCCCCTTGGTAGGCTGTTCTTTGGCCTTAACCCACCTGCCTTTGATGCTATGTTCAAAACTGAACCAGTAGCCTGCAGCTTCCAGATCTCTTCTTAGCGTTTGGTCTGGGAACATGGGCCCCTCATCCCTGTCCTTTTTTATCCACCTAGAGACCCCCTGATACTCTAGACTCAGGCCCTCACTGAGCCCCAGTGTACATGAGGGTTTCATAGGACACAGAGCTCTCCCCAACACCCCAATGCAGAGTAGAGACGAGTACTGACAACACAGCGGGCACAGGAAGCGTGGGGCCTTCAGGATAGCCCAAGTGCTCAAATAAAGCACAAATGACATATGGAAAGCAGTCCAACATGCTTCCACGTGGCCTGTGATGCCCATGTTCACATTTAATTTAAAATAGTAAGTATGAGATTCTTTCTTACAAAACCAGGAATGCCCTCATTTCTCTGGTACCCAGAGCTGGGATTATAGTGTGCTGGATATACGCCTGTGACCCACCTGTGTGGTTGAGAATAATGGCCCAGAAGATGAGGTGTAAGGTTGGCCTTAAAGGCAAAGAGATGGGGTTTGTTCAGTGTAAGAGAAGGAACAATAGGGTGGGAGCACAGAACGCCAGGTCCCTAAGATGGAGCTCTGTGACTTTTTTTGTGTGTTAGAGGCTAGGGGGGAGGAGTTCAAGGCGGCTTCCCACTGCAGTGACATCTTAAGGGCTTTGATGGGTGTGTCCAAGTGGTTCTGAGCTGTGCATTCAAGCAGGGGACAGAGTGAAAAGAGTGAGTGGTTCGGGGGTTTGGCTTTGATCCCCAAGACAGCGAACAGTCAGTCAGGAGCTGCAGAAGGACTTCTTGGGAAACGACGCACAGCCACAGGCTGCAGCTGTGGAGAAAGACAGGAGGGGCTCTGTCCCTGCACCGCTGTGAACCTGGGGCAAGGCTTCTGCTCTCTGAGCCTCGCTCCCCTCCCTGTGATCCAGAGATGGCAGCTGACCTACAAAAGCCAGTGTTAAAGAGTACGTCCCATCCCTCCTGGATGTCCCCACTACCCCAGCCTAATCCAGCCTTTGGTGTATGCCAAGTGTATACTGGTTTCCGTCATCCATGTACAGCCAGGGACCAGGGCAAATGAAGAGACACTGTGAAATCAGGCTGACAGAGTGACTTTGGCTATGGCACTGAGTTTCTCTGAATTGTCTTGTTGCTGTGGCAGGCAGCCTGCATGTGGCTAACAAACACAAATCCGATTATCAGCCCTCAAATGGTAAGAACCAAGAGTAGGAACAGGCACCAACAGTTTGGGGTTTCGCACCCCACTATTCAGCATGCATTTCCTCTGGAGTGGTAGGGATGCCAGGCCAGCAGCCTCCATTCCTGAAGGGGTGCAGATGGTGGCTCTAGATTAGCATCACCCACAAGCCCAAGTCACCTGTGTATTGCCACCTCAGCAACGGGTTCTGTTCTTCGTTCCAACAATGTCAAACACTGACTGTGTGGCACTCAGTGAGGTGTCCCTAAGGCCTAGGGCCTTCCTAAAGGACTTCTGAGGTTCCTTTTGACTCTGGGCACCTTCCCCCTTGCCCAGCGACTGGAGCACCCACAACTCCACCACAGGCAGCACCAGCCATGCTTGCTTTCAGAAGCATTCATGAGGTCCACTGAGGTCGGGCATGCAGCATGCGTGCTGTGCTACAAACCTGACCCCAGAAGTGCTTCTAAAATTCTTAACATCCTTTCCCAGTGATAGCCCCCAGTGCACCCTAAACCTTGCCACTAGCATCACTGTTTCAATATATTAAAACAAAATACAAAATCAATTTGATATGAGGTTTCTCCAGCTTTACTTGGGCCGTTATGTGACTGCAATTCTGTTACACTGGCTATAGTTTCTTGGGAGGAGTATATATAGCAGAGAATTCTAGTGAAGTAAAAAAAAAAAAAGAGCCTGCAAATAGATTTCAAGGATAATAAAGTTGTTTTGCTTTCTAGAATTAATAACTAATCAAGTTTGAATGCATTAATTGTAATAGTTATTTTATTTTCAGTCTTACCATTTTATTTTTTCCCATCTGAATGGGCCTTGGCAAGCTTGTGGGTGCTGGGTTCTGCAGCTCTGCTTCCCAGGGGGTGGCATGGCTCCTCCTAATCCACTCCCAAGAGGGTGGTATTCCACTACAGAGTGAGACAAGAGCAGCCTAAGGCCCTTCACCTGCCTGCAGCATGCTCTGCCTGGGCAGACTTCTTAGTCAATATTGACAGTGCTGAGGCCTTTGCCTCAGGCCACCACTGCCAGAAAAGTTCAAAGCCTCCTTTTTGTTGGGAGTTGGGACAAGAATGCCAGGGCATTTGTGCGTTTGTGCTGAAGGTGGGGCAGAGCTATGGCGTGGACACCTGCCATGGGCTTAAAGTCTGAATTGATGTGTATCTCCCAGCCTGGACTCCTGTTTGCACTTACCCCAGGGGTAAGGAGTACTGCCCCGTGGCAGAAGTTTCCTTCCCCTGGGAGCCTAGTCTGGCCCTGACCTGATGCCAGCCTGGCCTTTAGGATGACAAGGTTGGCTCCTCACGTTGGCAATGCCTCTTCCTGGTACTTGTGATAACACACGGTTAGACTTCAGACACACACCCACTGCCACACTTAGCCATCCCCACACAGTGTGTCACACATACAGCAGAGTTCTGGGCATTACAGTGAGTACACTGCGCACTCAAACATAACCAATGGCACACTCACAGGCGCACAACTGTACATTGGGAATACCTGGGTAGAAATGGGCTTTGTGCCCATACACAAGCTAGCAGCTTCACTGAGCTCTCCCCCTCTGCCCCAATAGAGCAAAGAAGGAAATCATTAAACCTCCTAAGCTATCCTTATGGGAGGATGAATACACACACACACACACACACACACACACACACACACACACACACACACACACACACACACACGGCACAGCCCCCTTAGGCTCTGGGCTGGGCTGGGAGCCTCGTCCCCTCCCTGCTTTGTTCATTCTGAGTCTCCTCCCTTTCTCAGCCCACACCCTCCCCTCATCCTAGTGGGATCTGCATAGGAGTGGTGGCCACAGGGTTGCCTAGCCCAAAGGTGTGCCAAGAGCCCAGCTTGTGGAGACCCAGTGACTCCAACCTGTCTGTTTGTCCACCATGGCTCACCTGCCCGGCCTGTTCTCTTGGCTTTGAACAGAACCCATTAGCTGAGCTGTGCCTCTTGATCCTCATGGTGCCCATCCTATATAAGGAGCTCCTCCCTGGGGCTCCCCCACCCTATCTCTGGCAGGAATCCAGAAATCCCATGGGCATACTGGTGAGTCCCTTAAGGAACACTCCCTTGCAGTCATCCTGTTTGGGAATTAAAGGCCCATCAGAATGGCAGCCCTTGCTTTTACTTCCTAGGGACTCATGAAGTATCCTTCTTCCTGGCCAGGCCTCCCATGCCTCCTACAGAGGTCTGGTGTAGCTCACAGACAGATGGGATCCTGGTTCTAGATGAGGAAGAGCTGGTTACCCAGCATGCGGGTGGTTACTCTTCCCTCCCCCCCTCTCCCCACCCCTACACCCCCACCCCCAGTCTATCTGGCTCCAGAAATCCCACCTTGTGAGGACAACTAACTTCTGGCTCCTTTCTGGGTCTTTGGCATTTCCTGTGCACCAAGAGCTGTTCTAAGCGTGTTTCCAAAAATGACTTCATGGCAAAGCTGCCTGGCAGGGACATTTGTAGATGGAGAAACTGACCCAAGGAGGTGATAACCTCTTGCCCAAAGTAGCGGCACAGAGCCCCAAAGCCACTTTATGTGTATGGTGTGTGTGTGTGTGTGTGTGTGTGTGTGTGTGTGTGTGTGTGTGTGTGTATGTGTGTGCTTTCTTTGTGTTGCGCATATGGAGGCCAGAGATCAACTTCAGTGACTTATTGCTTTTAACCTTATTAATTTTGAGAATGGGTCTCTCATTGAGCCTGGAGCTGGCAAGCTAGCTTCATCTAAATTGCATCGCCAACAAGCCTGGGGTTCTACCTGTCTACCCCATCTGCAATGAAGGTACAGACACACATCGCCATGGCCAGCTCTTACACAGGAGCTAGGTGTCTGACACAAGTTTTTACACTTGTGTACCAAGCACTTCACCCACTGAGCCATCGCTCTAGCCCTCAATGGCCACACTCTTAGCCAGTGTACAGCCATACTGCCTCCCTTCCTGCTGGCCACCTGCGCAGTGACTGTTTACTTGCACAGTCCTCTTGTTCCCTCAATGTCATGCTGACCTGAAGACTGACCCACTGTCACCTTCTGTGACCTGGGCACAGCTTGGCAGGCCTGGCCCAGATCTGACCTATGCAGGCTGGCCTTTCTCTATCTTTGCTGTGAGGCAAGCCATGGGCCAGCCAGGCTTGGAGCCTCCTGCAAGTGGTTAGACCTCAGGTAAGATCCCAGGCCAGGTGCTAAGGTGCCCAACCTATTGCCCCAGGACACAAAGGTGGCGGCAGCTGGCACTCCTGGACATGCACTAGGCATGCCTCCCTACCCTCTGAGAAGCTTGCCCAAGGAGGAGGATATTCTTCTCTTTTGATCTCAGTCCCACAGAGTCAATGTATCACTTTTATGTCCCCAAGTTTACATTTCTTTATTCATTAGTTCACCATATAGTTATTAAGTTCTTTAAATGTGCTGGATCTGTGCTAGCCCATGATGACATGGCTGATCCACTCTGTCTGAAGCAACCCTAACCTTGGCTTCCTCATCAGGGAAGACTTTCATCCAGGCAGGGCCTGTGAGGCAGGAGAGCCCTATCTCCACAGATGGCGAGACCTTTGTCTCCGGACAAGTACATCCATAGGCCCTTTGCCAACCCCACAGATTTCACTACTATAGAAACTTAGACTTTTTCTGAAAGAAATCTCAAAGCATCACACTTACATTAACTGTTGTTTGCATTAAAAGGAATAATTAAATTTCAATGTTTTAAAGTATAGCACAGTTTGATATTAGCTCATTTAGGCCTTTCTTGATTTTTTTTTTTCCTGCTGAAGGCAGAATTTAAGTTCTCCTTGAGCACATGAGACAGGTGCTCTACCACTCAGCTGTACCTGGTCTGTTCTTATAGAAGGTCTATGTAGCCCAGGCTAGCCAGGAATTTCCTCACTCTCTGGCTTCAGACTTCTGGGGCAAATCTTCAGATCCACCTGGCCACTTATGTATGCTGGGTGGAGGGGTCTCTCACTGAGAACTTATCTCTAAGCCAGTGGCTCCCAACCTTCCCAATGCTGTGACCCTTTAATACGGTTCCTCATGTCATGATGACCTCCAAACATAAAATTCTTTTCATTGCTACTTCATAACTGTAATTTTGCTGCTGCTATGAATCGTAATGTAAATATCTGAGATGGAGGGTGTCTGATACATGACCCCAGAAGGGACTGAGACCCACAGGCTGAGAACCGCTGCTTTAATGGGGGAGGGAAGGCATTGTCTAAGAAAGGATTAAAGAAGCATGGTTTGAGGGGCCATGGGAGACAAAAGCAGTGAATGCTTTCCGCTTAGACAGCTGGCTGTGGGGAGAGCTTTGGCTTCCCTTGGAGAGCGGAGAGCGTGATGTCTGATCTGCAAGGAGCACACTGGGTTTTCATGCATTGAAAACACAATTTGTCTTAGAGCAGCTACAGTCACAAAAATCAGTGTTTCTCAGTACGCCCCATGCTCACTTTCTCTTATTCATAGCTACTGTTGTGTGGTACACTTGGTGAAATGGTGCATTCATATTGGCATTAATGTTGGGGAGCTAATTTAACTTAAGCCTAGGGCGTATTCAAATCCCCATTTCTTTCCCTAACATTCACTTTCTGTTCCAGGATTTCTTCTGGGACATCATTTGATATGTAGTTGTGTCTTCACAGGCTCTTTTTAGGTGTGAGATGTTGCCCCTTTTTCTTTTTCTTTTCTTTCTTTTTTTTTTTTAACTTAGTGTGTTGTGTTTGTTTGTTTTGAGACAGGATCTCTTTATGTAGCCCTGGCTAGTGCAGAGCTCACCAGGAGCCCAGGGCTAGACTCAGTCTCACAGAGATGCACTTACCTCCACTGCCTAAGTGCTGGGAACCGAGGCATGTGCCACCACGCCTGGCAAGGATTTCTCATGTTTTGGTTTGGGTTTCAGCGCTAGGAACTGGGCTTGGTGCTCCTACCACTATGCTGCACCCCAGGTGCAGCTTCCCTTGTTTGGGGAGACAGACTTAAGGAGCACTGGTCAGCTCTTTGTAGTATGTACCTTGGTTCAGAACCTTCAGCCAGTTCTCTCAGAATGGACTGGGCTTGTAGGTTCCAGGAAGAAGACCACAAAGGAGAAGGGCCTTTCTCATGCAAACACAGCAAGGGAACAGGCTACCTGAGGGTACTGAGCCTTGAACACCTGGCTGAGGCCAGGTTTCTCCACCACAAAGTTATTCTTTTGTTTGTGTTTTCATCTTCCATCCTTTGGGAGGCAGTCACTCTGCACATGGCAGGACAGTTTTTTCCAATATTTTTATACTAGTTTTTTTTTTCTGGGGAGGGGTTTAAATTTATTTTATTTTATTTTTTACTTCTTAGAAGTAAAAAAAGCAGTATTTTAGGAACCTAGAAATCTTGTATTTCAATGAGCAAACCACACCAAAAAACACCAAGACATTACACTGAAGGCAGGATTAAAAAGCCAACGATTATTTTTAAATTCTTCTGTAATCAATACACATAAACGAAGGAAGATTTGGGGAACACCAAGAGCAGGAAGGAAAACCTCTCATCACACTGCTAAGCTGCCACAATTCACTTTATCACCTTTAATTTTTCTTCGAGCCTCAAATTTACACAGAGCATCCCATCTATAAAAACTCCATGGATGACTGTTGTTGCTGGGGGGGGGGGGGAGTTGTTTTGTTGTTTTGGGGGATCATCTCATTTACTCTGGTTTATTATCTCATCAAAAGCATTTCCCCTGTGTTCCCATACAGACTTCACAACTATCATTTTCGCTGACTGCTAACTATCCCCTCCCCGTGGCTTACTGTGAGCCACTGCCCTCCTCTCCGGGCCAGGAGGTTGCTGGCGTGTACGGTATTTAGAAATCATTTGTTGAATGACGACTAGACAAAGTCACCATTCCATACATCAGAAATGCACGTCGTTTTCTGTTCTCTTGATTCTAAACGCCATGGAGAGAACTAGATTACTTCCTTAGGATAGTGTCCCAGAGTGGCATTACCAGGCCAACGAGAAGCAAAAACTTAGGACGATGCTAAATGCAGGGACCCAGCAGTCCCTCCCCTCTGCCCCTCCCACTCCCACTTCCCCTCTCACCACCCACAACTCTGCCAAAGCTGATCATTTACAATTGATTAAAGAGTTCGTGGGGGTGTGTGGTTTTTATTTTTATTTTTTTGTTTTTTATTATTTTTATTATTATTTTTTTTTTGCTTTCTTCCCCTCCTCCTCCCCCTCTTGCCAAAAAAGGAGGAAAATTGCCCGAGAAGGTGAAGATGTTCTCAGACAATCATATTAACATATTCCAACAATCGCAATTTGCAAAATAGTAATCACTACTCCCCGGCTCCAGGAGGCATTAATCAAAGCTACAGGTTTAATTCCATTTTAAATATTGATGAAATGTGCTCCGCGGCAGCCTCACCCTGGCGTGGCAGGGCCAGCGGAGGAGCCGAGGAGGAGGCACCGAGGAGGTGGAGGGAGGGTGGGGAGGAGCAGCTGCCCGAGGGAAGGCATCTGTGATTCAAATTGGTGGCTGTGCAGCCAGGTAGAGAGTGAACAGGGTAGTAAAGAGGGCTGTTAAGTCCATTGCTGTCAATTTGTAACGATCAGGGAGGGGCCCGAGCACTGGTTCTGCACAATACACCCAGTTTGTCTGGTTTCAGGGGTTACCGCTGAAGAGGCTGCAGCTGCACTGATTCCAATAGCCTGGAGACTTCAGAACTGTAATTATCAACCAGGCTGCTCACAGTGTGGCAAAAGTGGGCTCCACCAGCGGTTAACTCCTTGTGTGCTGACACATCAGCGTAGCGCCCCCCACCCCCCACCCCTGCTGCCGCCGCCGCCGCCGCCACCACCACACACACTTGGGTAGCCAGCCTCAGCTAGGACAACCGGGCAGCCTACTAGGGGAAACTGAGGTCCACTGGCTGCTTAGGTCAGTCTCCTGAGGCCAGAGCATGCTCGACAACAAGCTTTTTTTCCCCCTTGAGTCCCGTGCAAAGAAATAATGAGGGCTGGTAGGGGCTAGCTGTTCTGGAGGCAACCTTGGTCCTCGCATCATCGGTTTTGCCCGGGGATGAGACATTAGGCTGCAGCTCCTGAAGGCCTTGCTCAGATTTCACAGACCAGAGACCTAGGAGACCTATGACAAGTTCTGTGAAGTAAGTGTGATCTTCCCAAGTCATGCCAGATTGTCACAGAGACCCAGTGAGATGCAGGGCTTGTGTGGCACATTCAGCTATCCACGGAGCTCTTCCCAATGTGGTGCTTTTCTTAAGAGGGCGCCTCTAGCCACGGTCCTTGCACAGAGGCGGCTGGGGGAGGCTTTTACTAGCCTTCTGCCATGCCCTAGTAGTCCAGCACTTGTCACCTGAAGAAAATGGGGGGGGGGGGGGTCCACATGGGTTGGCACAGAAAGACCAGGGGACAAGAGAGGGCAGGAAGGAAGGCATTAGGGTAGGAGCATGGCTGAGTGCAATCAGTGCGGCTCCCATGGTGCTGCTCTCAGAACAAACGCCAGGCCAGTTCTCCCATGTATCCACAAAGACAGGAGCCCCTGAACTCTGTTAGAAGCAACATTGGAAGGACAGAGTCCATTGTGAGTGCAGCCAGCTATGAAACAACGAGGCATCATCGGTAACAGGCAAAGAACAGGCAAAGTGAACCATACCATGGAGAAAAAGAAGTCCCACACAATGCGGCTCACAGCACAATGCCATTTTCGTAAATTAAAAACAGATTTGCACACAAAACAAGAGGGCATATTTTATAGAGCTGCATGCATTTTTAGGGGTGCATGCCCTGATGTTAGAGTAGGTCCCTGTTGTGCTTGTGGAGGGGTCGGAAGTGTGTGTAGAGGTGAAAGAGGGAAGGAAGGAGAAAATGTAAAAACCCCACAGAGGGTCCCATACAGAGAGCTGAAGATGCTACATGATGAACTGAAGATTGGGGCTCACTCAACTGTGAGGCTTGGAAAAGCAGCAGCCATGGCCTCATATCCTCCCGGCCTCTCCCACATGCTAACCCAGAGGCTGGGCACAAGTGGTCAGATCTCTCGTGAGCCTCTTTTCATCTGCACTGTGTGTGGAGGTCATGACGATGGAGTGCAGGAGGGAGAGGAATGTATTTGGGCCTCTGAGAGTATTACATCAGGGGTCTCCCTCCGTGCCTCCTAGTACTTCTGCCAAGGTCTGGCCTCGTGCATTGGAGCTGCTGCTTGTATGGGAGGTCAGCAGGTGGATGCCTGAGTGTAAGGCCATCACTCTGCCTGTCAGGATCAAAGCAACTCAAGGTGGCCAAACACTCTCAGGCTGTCTTCATCGGCTCCACTCTTAAACCATAGGCTCTTTAACTCAGTGGTCAGTTTCCCGACGCCTAGGCACTTGGCTGAGGGATGCCTATCAGAGTTAAAGGTTGGCTTCAACCATTCTGGCTCAAACACCGAGGCCAGCAGTCTGTGCTGGAAGGCACTGAAGGTCCCAAGATCACCCCTTGGGGGGCTCCCAGGGCTCGGAGGGTCCTCGTGAGTACCAGGGGTAAGTGGCTTCTCTCCCTACAGACGATGACGAGCATGAGTGGATCGTCAGGACCTGCCGCAAGGGCTGGGCCAAACCCGCATCACCATCACCGGAGAAGCCTTAGCTGCGTGCATCCCGGCCTCGGCATCTCACCAGGGAGTTCCCTCTGCCCTCAGCTGGCCTAGGAAACTGGATGTAGCTCTTCGGTTTCAGAATAAAGGTTTTCTGCACCGAATGACCCCAAGGGTGAGTGCTTTAGATGAATTTCTTTGAAGATGCCCCCATGTCACCTGCTTCAGTATCACCTAGGCTGTCCTGGGGCCAGGCCAGACTTGCAAGTCAGAATATCTGGAAACGGGGCTTAGCAAATGCATCCCCAATTGCTTCTTATGCACGGGAAAGCTCAAGAACCCTTATCTTATGACATGTATTTCTAACTGAATGAGCAACTGAGGGGGTGAAAGCCTCCTTCTGCAGATGGGAATCTGGCTTGGAAGTGACTTGCTGGGCGACTCACTAGGTCTCAGCAGCTTCCCACTGGCACCTTCCCTCTGGGCACTGGATCTTCAAGGTGCTTTGTTGTCTACACGGAGTTCAAATCTCAGCTCTATCACTGCCACCCACCAGGCAACTTTGGGCAAGCCACTTCCCTCAGCCCCAGCATCCACAGCTATAAAGCCATTACAATGATGCTTAAAGCAACAGCATGGCAGCGAGTCAAATGAGATAGCTCAAGAAGCTGACACCTGGCAGGCAATCAGTGTTGACTTTAAAGAGCAGTTTGTGCCACTGTAATCCTAGCACTTGGACGAGTAGGGCAGAAGGACCACAAGCTCAAGGCCCAGCCAAGGTTACAAAGTAAGGCCCAATATCAGAAATAGAAATAAAAATAAGTCTGTTCGCTGTGCATATAATCACCACCAGAGATCACATTTGTTGGCTAAATTCAGAAGAGGGGATGGTTGGATGTCCCAGGGCCACTCTTGGGCCTCAAGCATCCTGTGTCTTTGCTGCATGACTACTTGTCCATGGAGTCTACCCAATCCTCCTCCTTAGACCCCAGGTTATGATCACCTGTTTCCCTGAGCTACCCTGTGGCGAGAAGAGAGGGGTCAAGCTAGGGAGGAATCTGCTGAGATCTACAGAGGGGAGAAAAACACCCAAAACCTCAAACTAGGAATTGAGGATTCAGGGAGAACCAGCAGCTGAAGTTGGGGGAGGGGGTAGGTCCCCCTAACTGGCTGCACCGTGGAGCAGAGCCCTAGAAAACCAATGAGGTGGAGCTCTGCTGGTGCGTCTGAAACTGGGTTTTCAAAACAGAAGGTACATTCAGCAAAGAAACACACATACATATTCATGTACGCATGCAGCTAAGTGAACAGTCTCTATCATATACAAATAGAATGTAAAATATAGAATATATAGAGAGAGGCAGAAACAAAGGTAGGGGTGGAAGATTAAAAAAAAAAACAAAATGAGAAGAACAAGAACAAAGGTGCTGGGAAGATGGCTCAGTGCTTGTCACACGAGCACAAGGACCTTAGCCTTAGATTCCTAACACCCGGGTAGAAAGCCAAGCACAGCAGTGTGTACCTGTCATTCCAGGGTGGAGATGGAGACAGGAGGTTCCCTGGGCCTCACTGGCTAGCTACACTAGCCAAATTGGTGAGCTCCATGTTCACGGAGAGACTGTCTCAAAAAACAAGGTGGAGAGCTACTGAGGAAAGTAAGGGCCTCTATGTACACCCAGCATATGCACACACATGTGCGCGCACGCGCGCGCACACACACACACACACACACACACACACACACGCACGCACGCACGCACGCACGCACGCACGCACGGGCATGCTTGCACACTCATGAGCTTTCCTGCAATGTTTACAAGCAACATGCCCAGGGCTATGGGAGGTGGGAATGACGTCATACCCTACAGGCAGCTCTACTCTCCACACCCAAGGCTTTGCCTTGAACAAAAGATTTTACAGAGGACTAATCAGAGAGGCACCAGACCACTGTCTAGCATATGTGGCCACCCTGGAACCTGACAAAGCCACCATAAGAATCAGTCCTGTGCTAAAGCGGGAGCCATCATATTGGATTCTTCCCCCAACAGATCCCTGTGCCTTCTTCTCTGTCCTCCCCCAACGCCCTCCCCCGTCTTACCTATTCTGCGTATCTTATTGGATTGGATCCAGCTCACATGCCTCCCCTCAGTCCCCCAACATGCTAGAGGGATGTCTGTTGGCAGCACTGGCAGGCAGGGCTTCTCTGATGCAGGGCAGGACTCTGAGTTTGCAGAGCAGCACAAGACACAGCAGAAAGTTGGTATTCAGCATAAGAGAGGTCAGAGACCAGCCTGACTTCCCACCAAGCAGTCAGCACATAGGGACAACAGAGCATTAGAGTAGAAGCTCATCACTGTGCCTCAGATAGCCACCTGCCTGGAATGTGGCACCAGTGTTCTAGGACTGCACCATGCGACAGCTCATGCCTAAGCCCGGGACCTAAGCCCTTAACGGAAGAGCAAGAGAGAAATGGAACCCCATCGTGTTCTGGGTTTAAGCGCCAGACTTCTACTGCATTAACTTTATTTATTACACAAATAAGACATTTACAAAGCACAACATGAAAGGTATGTAACAAAACAGACATTGGTTTTACAAAAAAAAGTGCTTACAATTTTTCCATTTGTGTGTTCCCCCCTTTGTGTGTGTATGTGTGAGTGAGTGCACATGTTTGTGTGCATGTGTGAGTGTGTGTGTGTGTGTGTGTGGGCATGTATGTGTGTGTCTGTTTAAATAAATAGCCTTGGTGGCCTGTACATTCCCAGGCTGTTCTGACAGGGTAGTGGAGACGTTTGAACTGCAACATGCTACTGCCACGTGATCCACGCAAGAAACAGGCCCTGGAGGAAGGCTCAAGGCAGAGTGGGTGCTCAGTGACCCGGGCTCAGCTGGCCACTTCCCACATGGTTGCCGTTGGGGTTTTGATCATTAGGAGCAAAAATCAAAGGAAAGATCTGGGTTCCCCAAAGCCAGGAATCAGGCCAGGTTCCTCCCACTTGAGTCAGTGCCTGGCACAGGGTATTGGAGTTCTTAACTGAATTACACTCACAGCATTCTGGAAGGTGCTTTCATTTGTCCTCAGTCAGTTGACAATTTTTGGAAGGGAAAAGATGCAAGTTCCCTTCTGGGTCATCGACCATACCTAGCCCTCCTCCAGGTCCCATAACAAATAGAACAGTGGTTCTCATAAGTGCCAACTTCAAGCATGGGAATTCTGAAACCTTATCCAGGCTCCGGTGTGATAGAGTGCTGTGATCGATTAGTGATGTCTGCCATGGGTGAAGCAGGGACAGCAACTCCATACATTCTATGAACTTGCCTGCCCTGTCCTGGAGTCTTCTCAAAGCAAGGAAGAGGACTTTGGCTAAAACATGCTGCTAGGCAGCCTCTACTGAGAAGAGCATCTGGCCACCAGGTAGTTCTAGAATTACAGGATAAGCCTGGAACAAATGGGCATCCCCTGAAAGCATAAGTCTGGGACCTGTGTAACCTGAGACCCTTATTTGGAGTTGGCCTCTGCTCTCAGGAATGGGTGGAGCTGGGTCTGTGCGGAGTTGGTGGGGAAACTGCAGGGGTGCCAGCTGGAATCGGCCATGGGCACCCCTCTTCCTTTGGGGACGAGTCAGAACTAATATGCTGGCTGCCATTTCACTGGGCTCTGTTCCTTTTGGTCCTCGTGAGCAGTCCCACCCCACCCCCCAGAGAAAGACTGGCTCAGGCCCTCCTCTCAGGACTGAAAAGTAGCCAACAAGGGTCCCAAATACTAGCCCACCCAAACATTCAGCGGTGTCACCATGCAGATCAGATGCCATCCTTGCCATGGCTCCTGCTGGGTAATTAGGTGGGGGAGCCCCTCCCTCCCCCAAGTTTCCTCTTTTCTCTCCATGAAACGGTCATCACCTCTCCAAGTCCAGCATACCCAGTCCCTCTCCTCCAAGCCAACGGGGGGGGGGGGTCTTTGGCACCCATCCCTGCCTGTCTGTCTGCCTCTTCATCTGGGCAGGACTCCATCTCTGCCCTGTCGGGCCTCTCAGGGTTGGTCAGTGTCTCTTCTTTTTCTGAGTTAACTTGACATAACCAGACAGATGGAAATGATAAAGTCAGAACACAGCTTTCCTTTGGGGACATCCCACAAACACTGTAGAGTTTTCCAGACAAAAGCAACAGAGTATATAATGTTGGGGGTTGTTGGCTATTCAGAATTCGGAGATAGTTCCAAGGAAGTAGCAAATAAAGGCCAATGTGGGGGCGAGAAGAAAACCTGTGTAGTAGGAGGCTGTTGGTGACTTGGATTGAGTTAGCCATTGCTGCTGTGATCAGCTGACGTTAAGGATGGCTCCCATTTGATGAGGAAAAACAGGCTGCTTGCTTTCACGCCCGATGTCACATTTCAGGGAGCCTGCCTTCCCAGAGATGGACTTTGCTGCTCCTGGTGGGCTCTGGTTTTCAGCAGGAGAGGGAAAGACCGCGCCTGGGTCGAGGGGGCCACTGGCAGAGAGTAGGATGGCAGCGGGTGAGGGTGTATGCAGAGGTGGTGGATCCCTGGCCACAGCTGGATGCTGAATCTCAGCGGCTGAGGGGCAGCTGTGCGGTGCCCATGGACAGATGTGCAAGTGCCGGGAGCGTCAGTACTGAAAAAGGATGACCTGGAAGAGAAGGGCAATGGAGGTGGCTGAGCTGGTGCCTCCCCCACACACACACCCACCCCATCCTCGCCCTGGGGGACCTTGAGGCCTGGAGAGCAATGGTGGGATCAGAGCTAGGATCTGGGCTTAAGTCCCAGCTCTCACTTTATTTGCTGAGAAACCTTGATGGCTCACTTCCCTTCTCCGAGCCTATGTCCTCATGTGTAAATAGGGATGGCAAAAATCTCCCAGGAGAAGACAGCAGCAGAGACCCCACCATGGACTGCACTCCAGACCCCGTGAACGTTTATGCCGCGGTTACTACAGCACACTGCAACTGATCTGTTTCCTTGTTTGCCACTGATTACTCTCTGAGTGTGCCCAGGTATGGATTGTGCTTTGCCACGGGCCTATGTGTGTGTGGTTCAGTCCCAGTCACAGTTTCAGGCATCCATATCCCCCATATACAGAGG
Source organism: Acomys minous (assembly GCF_964271855.1). Classification (NCBI taxonomy): domain Eukaryota; kingdom Metazoa; phylum Chordata; class Mammalia; order Rodentia; family Muridae; genus Acomys; species Acomys minous. Next base: position 73,927,776 of record NC_140491.1, read on the forward strand.
ACCACTAAGAAGATGCTGATAAGCACCAGCTCCTGAGTACCTCCTGTGCACCAGGCACTGGCGTTGGGCTCCTGACACACATTGCTTCCCATTTCTCCGGCATCACAGGAGGACGGAGACTATTTACTTAGCAGAGAGAGAAACTGGAGTTGCAGGAAGCTGATCGTACTTGAAGGTCTTATTTAGGTGGAGGAGGTGGCAGATCTGGGAACTCTGGGTCACCTGACTCCAGAAGTTCATACTACATTCTACCCTGGATATAGTTTCCCTTTGGGCTGTGAGCTCTTATAAAACCATGACTCTGATCAGACCCTTCTCTGCCGAGGGCTGTGTTCTTTCTACCTGACTGGGGCCAGCTTTGCCCTGATTTCTAAGACCCTTTTCAGTGCTAGAGCTGTGGGAACAGCGTATATGACCAGGAAGAAATGTGGTTCTGGAAACACGTAACAGGTCTGTGGGCCAAATGTTGTCATGGAGATAGGACTCTCCACCTTGCCCCAGCATCAGCGCTAGCCAGACTTCTAGATGAGTGGACCAGCACCAAGGGGATTTTGAGCCTCCTCACAGGTTTCCCAGAAGGCCTTGGGAGAAAACTAAGATCTTCCTCTGCTGCCTGTCCCACCCCACACTAATGACCCAGCAGACCTCACTCACATGCAGATGTAAGCAGATGTGGCTGGCAGAGGTGCCTAGGACCTGGCAAGCATGCCTAGCAGCACAGGGTAGTGGGTCATGAGGGAAGGACACAGACTGTACCACAGCTCCTGCTATAAAGCTGGGGACACAGACCAACAAGAGATGTTCTGGCTCAACAGACAAACCTAGAAGCCAAGAACCCAGAGCCAAAGCTGCCATCACCCAGCCTGGCTCATTTTTCAGGCTGAACCAGACTCAACCACAGCTCAGCTCAGCTCAGCATCTGAGAAACAAAGGCTCTCCTCAGAGCCCAACCCTGTGCCCAAGGCTCCCTCTGGACTCAAACCCTTCCCTCCCCGGACAAGGCCTTCTGTGGCATGGCCTTTGCCAGTCCCCTCCCTCCCCACATCTCCTCCATGCCATCGCACCTGCTGTTCTTTTGACATGGATATCCTTCTCTCCCCTGTCTCTCCCCTTACTTGTCCCTCCCTCTCCTGAATCCTCCAGAATCAAGGTCATCCTTCATTCTCTCTGCTCCATCATCTTATAGGATAACTTCCCAAACCCTGGTCCCAACCACAGAGCCCTTAGAGACAGAGGTTATGTACTCTCCCTCCTCAGCACCAAATGTTCTCCAGCCTTAAGTCAGCAGTGCTAGGTTCCCGGTCAGCTCTGCCACACTTCCTACGAGCTTGCCTTCAGCCCCAGTTTCTACGGACTTGAAATGGAGAGCATTATAACCCCCCCTTCTGGGAGGCTGAGGAAGATGAGGTCAGAGTTCAGTATAAACTGTAAAGTGTCACACAAAAGCAGCAATGGCTAAACTTCAGATTCCAATACGTGGTTCTCCCAGGACAAATAGTGCCACCTCTCTGAATTTATTTTCCGGTTTTTCCAATGAAAAGGTCATGTCCATACCAAAGGTGGCTGGGGGTATCAACCGGTGTGTGTAAAATGAAAGCCTCAAACCAAGAAGGCGCTCAGCAGCAGCAGCTCTCGTTGTGATTGAGCAGCTCAGAGGGCGTCTTCCTGGAGCTTGCTCACCAGACTCTCATGCAGTGTTTCCATACTGTCCCACTGGGCTACCTGGACCTCCAACCTCCAGCCCTTGCTCCATGGTACCCATGACCTAGCAGGCCCTGCCTGCGCAGAGCAGGTTTCAGAAAGCAATGGCAGGGGCTAGAGAGATGGCTCAGAAGTTAAGAGCACTGGCTGCTCTTCCAAAGGTCCTGAGTTCAAGTCCCAGCAACCACATGATGGCTCACAACCATCTATAATGAGATCTGATGCCCTCTTCTTGTGTGCAGGTGTACACGCAAGCAGAACACTGCACACATAATAAATAAATACATCTAAAAGAAGAGAGAAAGAAAGGAAAGGAAGGAAGAAAGAGAGAGAGAGAGAGAGAAAAAAAAAGAAAGAAAGAAAGAAAGAAAGAAAGAAAGAAAGAAAGAAAGAAAGAAAGAACAAGCAAACAGTGGCAGAAGGCCTATGCTGAAGGCATGTCCTCTTCCCAGGGCAGCCCACCAGAATTAAAAGAGCCAGAGTTACTCTCATTGACTTCTGTTGTTCCTCATTTCCCCTGGCTTGGAGAGCTCTACCTTCCCAAGCCTCCTCTGGGACTCTGCTGGAGTGAAGGGCTGCTGAGAGCCATGGCCCCTCAGATTCCCTGCTTCCCATGTGATCACCCCACTCAGCTCCACCGGGGACCACCACCACGTCCCTGCCTCTGGGAAAGTCCAAACGCCCCACCCAGTATCCCTACGGCTTCATATCCTACCACGCTCTCCTCACTCAGGATCTGTGCCTGAATTACTGTATGAGCCTCTGGTTTTTTTTTTTTTTCACATCTGAAACAAAGCTGCTTGGGAGTAACGGCTCTGAGGACTATGTGGTATTTCGGAACGGAAGCGATGAGGTTCCTACCCACTCCTGGTTACACCTAAGGCAGACTCAGCTACTTTCAACTGTCATGTGGACAAGATTAACAAAGCCACCAGACCAGGTACAGCTATACACCCTTCAGGATACTTGTTAATAATGCCTGGAGCATCCACAGATTCGTGTCCACAGAGAAGGCCCTTCCAGTTGACCCTGGGTCACAGATGAACTGCTCTTCCTGGGACCTACCAGCCCTAGACAGTTACTGCTAATAGTTACAGACAGAAATAAATGAAGAAAAAGATAGGAAGTCGACTGGTGTGGGCGAGAAACCAGCCTCTCAACCTCAAAGCATGAATAAATAAGAAAGCCTCACTGCAAAGAGGTGGGGGGGGGGCTGGCCTACAAAGAGGACTGCAGAGAAGTCAGGCACATGAACCACACAAGTACCTGCTCTGATGACTGCCTTGGGGGTACACTGGGGGCCTGAGTGATCTGCCACAGCATGGCATGATTGCCACTCAGTAATAGGGAATGCTGCCAGAAACCCATTCCCAGCAGGAAGGCTCTGACCCACCAGACACAGCCAGGCTCCATTTACCTTCTCACCCCGGTTGGAGAGCGGCCCATCCATATCGGCTTTGAGGTGGACAGGGGGCGCGGTGTAAGGCAGTCGGCAGTGCACCTGCCCGCACTGTACCTGACCTGTGGACGAGAGGATGCCTTGGAGCCCATTGCCCAGGCTCCGCACAGGATCCCCACCTGTTGTATGCTCTACAAGCTGAAGCCTAGTCACTAACCCAGAGCTCTTTCTCTGCTGCTTGCCACCTGGATGGCTCTGGGAAAGGTCTCCATTGAGCTGGCTGCAGTACTGTACATGTGAAGGGCTTTATCGGGGCGTTGTGGCCCAGCTCACTGGTAAATCAACACTCCTATATGAATAGGTATAGAGCCCCCTCCTGCAAACAAGGATGTGTCCACCTAGGCAGATCCTTATCCACACATTTTGGTCTCCAGAGCATCACCAAGACAGTTTATGAACTGTCTCCTAGGACATCCTGTTCTTATGTGTCACCACCCTGCTTATAACTACATCCCAACAAACAGCCCCGTCCTCCTCCTGCGCTTCATTTTTTTCTTGATTAGCCCTAATCACCTGACTTACATGTAATTTCACTGTTTACTCAATAGTGTCTCATCATCAATTATAATGCAGGCTCTATGACAGACAGTCCCCTCCCCCAAGCCTTTCTGGTTTTCTAGTACTTGGGATGAGGTATGGGATATACAAGGCATTCTTTTTTAACTTAAATTTTATTTTAGGATTATGGGTGCTTGGCCTTCATGTATATCTGTGCACCACTTGCTTGTGCCCATGGAGAGCAGAAATGGACACTGGATCCCTCCCTTGGCATTGGAGTCACAGACAGTTGGGAGCTGCTATGTGGGTGCTGGGTACTGAGCCCTATCCTCTTAAAGAGCAGCCAGCTCTCTTAAGCACTGAGCCATCTCTCCAAGCCCCTGCAAGGCACGCTTTAAAGATTTGTTGAATGAACTTCTGTTCCCTATTCCAACAACTAAAACTGCCCAGGAAAGCTAGGCAGTGGTGACACCGGCCTTTAATCCCAGCACTCCAGAGGCAGAGGCAGGGCCAGCCTGGTCTACAGAGTGAATGCTAGGACACTTGTCTAGAAAAGCCAAAACCAAAACCAAACCGACCAACCAAACAAACACAAACAGAAACAAAACAAAACAAACGAAACCAACCAACCAAAACAAAACCCCAAAACCCTGTTGAGGACAGTTCATCATCGGTTCCGATCCAAATCTCTCACACGTCAGCCTCTCCTCCACTCTAGCAAAGCATTCGTTTGCCTCTCTCTGCTCTAGACTGCCCTTCTGGCCCACAGAGAGAGTCTAGACAGATACTTGCAAGTGACAAGTAAGTTGGGACAAGTCATTCTCTCTTCTGCAGGGTAAGGCAATTGTATTTAATTGAGCATTCTTAACTCCCTGGGTGTTCAAGAAATCTCTGAACAGCTTTAAATTACTCAGATAACTGTCTGCACGTTTTCTGGAGACTAGTTCCAAAGATTTTTAAAAATTATTTTAAATCAGATTCTAAACACTGAATTTAGCTGACTGCCAAGTAGAAGGCCACTTCCCCCCGCACCCCCCTGCTCCTGCCCCCCCTTGCCCCCCCCCATCTACTTCTAAACCCTGTACTGAGTTTACAGCTTTAACATTTCAGGAAACCCAAGCCTCCATGCCTTTAGTTAACTGTAAAGCAAACTGCTGCATTGTCCCTTTAGTCACCCAGCAGAGGTATGTTCTGACTCTGGAGGAGAAAGAAAGGATCTAGAAGCAAAAGCAGATCTAGGCTTGATCAACAGACTATATGAACGGATTCCTTATTCCAGACCCAAAAGAAGTCAACCTAGACCCATTACCAACTCCATACCAAGTATTAGCTAGCTGCCAAGACCCCTGGTAACCAGAGTCCCTAGTCCTTGGCACCTTCAGTCAGTATTTAATAGGTTCTATTCAGGCAGAACATGAAGTCATTGTTTATAAACAAAAGGGAGAAAATGTCCCTCCTGATGAGCAGAAGGTTCAGAAATGGAACTGCATAGAGAGACAGTTCCAGCTGGCAGCCGGGGCAGCTGACAGGACCCTGCTCCTTGCTCTGCCAAACAAACCCACAGCACATCCCAAAGCAGCTAATCCTTAGCCTGTACGAGCTAAATGGAACCTTCAAATCAGTCATCTCGTTGAAGGCTCGCAATACTGCCTTGTGGCTGCTCTCACTGCCCTGGATGATGATCTAGGAAGCTAAGAAATTTGCCCAATGTCACCAAGCTAGGAAGTGGCAAGGGCTGGAATTTGATCCCTGCCAATAACACCACAGCCCACACTCAATCATTAGAGCCCCTGCAACTTACAGTGGGCCCTTTGATTTCCTGGTCTGTGTGATGCTTAGAGATTCTGGTGGCATCGTCTCTGGCACAGGGCAGGCACTCCGTAAGCAACGGTTTGGTCCCCTGCTTTCCCCTTTTTAGTTGGAGCCACAGATGATTGTTTGGAAAAGTAGGAGTGTGTATGTCCCCCGCCTCCCCTTTTTTAGTCATATCCAGCTTTGCAAAAACAAACCCCCAAGGGAAAGAGACTCTGAACTAAGCCCTGGTCAGTTACAGAGTCACTGGCTTCTCATCCCTCAGAATCCAGGCGGAGCCTTCACTCTTCCAGGCTCCAGCTTTAAGATCATCTCATCCAAGACCCATCCATCCTCCTGCTCACTGTCTCTACTGGGCCATAGCACTTACTATCGTGCCCACATGGACTCTGGGAGGGAGGGAGGAAGGGAGGGAGGGAGGGAGGGAAGAAGGGGTATTAGACAGACAGACTGAAACAGAGGAATTTGTCTCTCCATTGGAATGTGAATGAGTCTCCCAGCCCAGTTCAATTCTGACCTCGTTGTTGACTCTTGTATCTCAGTGCTAAGGACACAGGAGGTACTCAGAGGCTGGATGCCCTTGTCAATCAATTCTCAACATCCTTTGAAAGGCATTGGTTACTAGAGTAGTTCACAGATGAGGAAACAGAAGGAGATTCTGTGACTTGTCGAAAGGCATCACAGCCCTAAGTGGTCATGCCACTCTGGCCTCTGTTCCCCCATGTCAGAATGCCTTCTGAGCCAGGGTTTGCCCTCTTTCAGTTCCCTCACTCTATGCATGTGCCTCAGAAAATCGTAACCCCCCCCCCCCCCGCCCCCGTGCTTTACAGAGCTCAGCTTGCCCCGAGGCGGGTCCCAGCATTTCCGGACAATCCTACCCAGCATCTTTCCTATAGGAATCATCGCCATGAAAACCATACGCACACCTGAGTTTCGTCCTAGGCTGTCTTGCCCATCAGAATGCAGGGTCCTTGGTCCCTACCCTTCATCCCACGCACGTATACACTGGCTGCTTGAAGATTTACTATTTGTTCCCTCTACCAAGGGCCTGACTCTCTGGGGGAGGGAGGGAAACTGACCCCGCCCTCACATCTTCATCCACCTTGCTGGCTCCTTGAGACGCACGCCCACAAAGCCCCGGGGCATTCCCCGCAGGCCTGGCGCCCCCAGAATCACCATCACTTACTCTCGATGTAGCCGTGCAGGGTGACCATTCGCGCCCGCTCGGGGCTGCTGAACGGAGAGTAGTGGATGTCGTCGGACAGGGCGGAGGGAAGGCGGGACGGGGGCGCCCCCGAGGGCGGCACTGGGTGCTGTGGTGTATGCTTTTTATGACGAGCTCGGCAGTTTTGAAACCACACCTGGAACGACAGCCTCCGCAGTCTCAGTAATCAAGAAAAAGGTTTCCTTGCCTCCAGGAAACCTCAGGCCACACCGGAGAGGGGCGGCCACATGCACCCGCAATCCTCCGCAACCCTGCCCCGAGACCCGCCCCAGACCTAAAGGCCGAGACCCGGGAGCCCCACCTGGATGACTCTTCGGCTGAGGCCCGTCATGTCCGCTAGCTTCTGCAGCGTCTGCGCGTCCGGATTGTTGTCCTGCGCGAACTGTGCCTGCATAACCTGCGGGGCGCACAAGGTCCCTGAGACCTCCGCCCAATCAGAGGCTTGGGCCCGAGGCCACGCCCCAGGCAGCTTCAGCCAAGGGTGCTGCCTCCCGCAGGTCCCAGCAGGAGGGGGTGGAGTCAAAAGTCCCGCACAGCCCCGCCCATCCAGAGGCCCCGCCCACATATCTCTGTGCTGGGGGAGGAGGGAGGGTAGGGGCAGGGGTACCTGCAACTGCTCTGCGGTGAAGGATGTCCTCGCACGCTTGGCCGGTTTGGGCTGACTGTCCTGTTCCGAGGGCACTGCCCCCTCCAACGTGAGACCGTTCCCTGGGGGGCGACAGAAGCGGCTGACCACGCGTCCCCATCTCTTCTAGTGGCAGCCTGGAAAGGACGGGGTGGGGGGGAGCTTGTCCCTGGAAGGGTCAGGAGCGAGGTGGCAGGGAGCGGGGATTCCAGGGCCCTAGTCCCCAGCCCAGAGCTTCCTCTGGGTACTACCACCCACTTTATAAGACAGGAAACTAAGGCTCAGAGAGAAAAAAAAGCTCCTGACTGGGAAGCTCAAATCCCTTGTCTCAGATCTGGAACCTGCCTGACCCTAATGTCTGTCCTAGCTAAACTGGAGGGAAATGGCTATGGCTGTAGCTCGCTCTAGTAACACGGCTTACCTTCAAGGAATGTGATTGTGGTGACTTTTTACTTTTACTATTTTAGTAACTTTCCTTCCTTCCTTCCTTCCTTCCTTCTTTCCTTTTTTTTTTTTTTTTTTTTTTTTTTTTTTTTTTTTTGAGACAGTGTTTCTCTGTGTTGCTCTGGCTGTCCTGGAACTCACTCCATAGACCAGGCTGGCCTTGAACTCAGAGAACCATCTGCCTCTGTCTCTGTAGTGCTGGGTGGGACAAAAGGCGTGTGCCTGGCAACTTTTGAAGTATTTAAAACAATTACATTTTACCTTCTCCAAAGTGTAATTTATTAACTGGGATATATCTTAGATGTTGTCCTTCCGTTTTGTAGCACTGTAAACCAGCAAATATATTGCCATTTTTATCTCTTGGCTTTTTCTGAATTAAAAAACCAGGTGGTGGCACAGGCCTTTAATCCCAACACTCGGGAGGCAGAGGCAGGGGGATCGCTGTGAGTTTGAGGCCAGCCTGGTCTACAAAGTGAGTCCAGGACAGCCAAAGCTACACAGAGAAACCTTGTCTCAAAAAAAAAAAAGTTACACTGTTTTTATTAAAAGCTCAAAATTCTGACAAGCACAAAAAAGGAGGAAAGTCGCCACTGACGCCACTACTCAGGGATAACCACTGCTCACAATGTGTTGGGATGTTTTAATTAGGGGGAAAAACTATGCAGAAGGAAAAACTACATGTACAAAGGGGAAAATGGAAATGTAAACAGGGAGATTATGGCATTTGGAACAATCTCAAGATTTTTAAAAACCACTTCTCCTTGTTTTTCTATAATGAATGTGTGTGTGTGTGTGTGTGTGTGTGTGTGTGTGTGTGTTGTTTTTGTTTAAAGGAAAAGCAATAGCTAATACTGATGGTCAGTGACCTGAAGCCCCAAGTATTCGAGTTCCCCTTCAGGGCTAAGGGTGGCCCTGGGTGGTCCCGGAGTGAAAGGAGCCTGCGGTTCACTGATTACCCACAGTTAGGGGAAGTCGGCCTCCTGAGTTCCCAGCCCAGCCCCACTGCTGACTTGCCAAGCAATACATGCAACTTCAGTGTGGCCCAAGTCCAGTTGCTCCCCACTTAACTACTGATCCTAGTAGGAGAAAGTGAGGACCTTGGGGTGGCCCGTGGCCGGTAACACCCTTTTGGTCCCTGACTAGCTCTCCTACTGATGCCTTAGAAACTGAGGTAGGGTGATCTATCACCACCACCACCACCACCAGAGGAGCTGTGCAATAGTAATATTCCAAGAAAAGCAGTCAGGATAAGGGTTGGTGTGTCTAGTTTTTTTTTTTTTTTTTTTTTTTTAGACGGACAGATAGAACTCAGACACAGCCACATCCCAGGAGCCTTCTGGCTGTTAAAGGGGATTTTGGAGCACAGGGATGAGGTGATGCGATATGGTATGGTATGTTAATTCACTGAGCTTCACCCCTGCCTCCCCAGCAGACCTACTGGCAAGGCGCACGACACAGATAGCTTCTTCCTCTTTCCTAATTAAAAGTGTTGTAAGAATTTATACATCCAGGCAAGTTCCAGGCAAGTTAGCACTATCTATAGATCATGACAGCAGAGCCATGGAAAGGGTTGCTTCCTGTGCCCACAGCTCCACTCCCTTTTAGGATCTCCCCATTTTCCCTTATATGGCACCCCCCCCCCGCCCACCCCGACATGCTGGAAGACTTTCACCCTGACCCTGGGATAACTGTCTTGGGAAAATCATGTCAGAGCCAGAGGAGATTCAAGGAATATTCTAATCCAACGTCTAGATATCTTACATAGATGTAGGACAGGAAGAGGCCCAAAGAGAAGGAAACCTTTTGGTTGACTCGGAGACTGGTCCCTTTTAAACTTTGATATTCAGGTCCCCTGATCCAGGATGACCCACCCTTAGCCTCTGGCTTGATGTGCCTCATAAGGAAGTGGGAAGAATGCGGGCTACAGGACTGCCCAGGCGGGTGAGGTGTGGTAGGGGGTTACCCCGCAGGCAATGAGCTTGTGGGCTGTCTGAGAGTTGTGAGAACCTTGCAGGAACCGGTAGTGACTTAGTGGTCCACACAAATGATGACGGAGCCAGAGCGCATGCTCCATCCCCACCACAGCTGCCCTAAAGTGTTCCCCCCGGACCGCAAACCGCACCACGTACAGAGGTGCTAGGGAGGGTGGAGGAAGGACTGGGGCTTGGTGTTGGGAAGGGCGGGTACCGTTCTCGGCGGCCCTCTTGAGGTTCTCGATCATGGTGTCGTAGTGGATGCGACACAGCACCTTCTCCTCAACCAGGCCGAATTCCTCACCGGTGGACAGCTGGCGCTTGCAGGAGAAACAGGCGAAGCAGGCTAGGTGGTAGGCATTGCCGCGCGCCCGCCGCACCCAGTCACTGGCGTAGATTTGTCTGCCGCACCGGGCGCACTTGGTTCCAAATCGGCTGCAGAACAAAAGGGAACAGGGGTGTCTTTCTCCTGTTCTATCGCTCAGGGCATGCATTACCCAGAGTTCACCTGGCACCCACGCCCCCACATTACCCCACACTTGAATCCATTACTGCTGTGCATCCAAGTCCCACCAAGAAGATGATTGGGAGCGAGATTTTTATTTATTTATTTATTTTCTTGCTTTACTAGGTTTTTCAAATATTCTACAACAATCGCTTACCATTTGTATACTTGTTCGTTAGAATACACCACGAGTTTTAGGAAAACACAACAGTACTACTAACGGAAAATTTTGAACATCGCCTGCCTTGTAGGATTTTATCGCTCCACAGAGTTTATCTCATTTCTCATTCTACAGAGGAGGAAATTGGGAATATAGGACCAAGAATAAGTTTGGCTCCATCACACATCACAAGGATAAGGATCCTAGCTTTCCTTAGAATAAACCTCCACATGCTCACTGGCTTTGTGACCTCACACAGATCATTGAATTGCTCTGACTTTCTACTTTCCTTGACCTGAGCTGCGAAGATGACCACAGCAGTGACTGCCACTATTTTAGTGCCTGTCAACCAAGGACCCAAGCAGCCCTGACTCTGGTGCCTATGACATCCTAATACTAAATGGAAGGAAGGAAGGAAGGATGGCAGGATGGAAGGAAGGAAGGAAGGAAAGAAGGAAGAAAGAAAAGAGGGAGGGAAGGAAGGAAGGCTAGAAGGATGGAAGGGAGGAAGGGAGCCTAGATTGAATGTCCCCAGTTTCTTATGCCTCCTTTTCCATTCTGCCTGTTTCTGTCTCTTCCCCTTCTTTCTCTCCTTTCTGTAAGGGGCTGTCAGGCAGCCACAGCCTAGGTCTCTAGACTGGGAGCCCCTCCAGGAAGCAGCAGAGCCTACTCCTCCTTATGCTCAGGTCAGACCCTGAGCACCAAGGGAACTTTGCTCTCTTGTGGCTGACTCACCAGCCACTGTCCTAACCCTTAAGCCTGTTTCCTCTGGCACACACTCTGTTTAGGAAGCACAGCCACCACTTGCCCAGCCACCCAGCACAGGTTATCAGAACCTTACACTCTTGCCTTTTCCTTTCTCTCCCTCACTACTGCTGCCCTTCCAGGCCTAGTTGCCATCAGGCTCCTCTCATGACCCTGGCCCATGCCTCCTGCTTTTTGGTATTGGTTTGTCAATGTATCACTGACAGCGCAGTTTGCAGCAAAAATTTCAGCATGCACATAGCATCTTGTTCCCTCACCTGCTTATAGTCTTTGGTGGGACCACGCTATCCAAGATGCTTCAGATTTACAAAACCCAACAGACCACATCCTCCTCAGACCCACCTCTTTCCTAATCCTTAGTATCTCCCACCCGAGTCCCAGGCCACCCCCACCCCCACCCTGAGCCTTTGCAAGCTATTTCTTGTGTGTGTGTGTGTGTGTGTGTGTGTGTGTGTGTGTGTGTGTGTGTTGGAATGCAGCACATTCAGTCAGCTCAGGCTCTCACACAAACTCCACAATGCCACTCTCTCCTATCTGATTAAAGAAGAGCCCAGGGACCCAGCTTTTCTCAGACTGAGCTTCACCCCTTTGCCTTGTCAAACACTCTTGCCCACTCAAGTAGATGCTTTCCAAGGCCTCAGAAATCATGGCTTCCCTCTGGGAGAGTTCAGACCAGTCTGTGGTCTCTGTTCCTAATCCTTCAGAAAATGGAGATGATACCCCTGTACCAACATCCCAGCCCTGGTGGTGGTAACCCCAAAGGAACCAGTTTCTAGCTGCGCATGGGAGGTCAGCTTTCCATTTTTTTGTTCTTTGGTATGTTGGGGTGGCCAAGCATCCAGCCCTTCCCAGAGCCTTGGCTTCCCATTATGGCCCCCTAGATCAATACCTTCATTGCATCTCATCATCTTTGCTGAAACTGGTGAGGTACAGACTCAGAAACTCGTGTTTTTTTTTCACACCCGGAGCCAGAGGTTCAAAAACAGCAAATGACTTATTCCAGACAATACAGAGTGTGTGGTGGGACCTGAGGTCCCCCGGAAGTGCTGAAGGGCCTAGAACATGCTTGAGAGCATCTAAAATGGAGCCGAGGACACTGGACACCCCACTGGAGGACAGTAGGGACCTGGTCTAGTGCTGGCCCACTCCTGGCCTGGATCCTGAGAAGTGCAGCTTGGGAGATGAAGGAAAAGCTGAGAAGGGAAGGGTTGGCTTTCAGATCAGCAGCCTTTGGCTTCCATGCTGCACCCTTGAACATTCGGTCCCCACGCTTGACTCCATGGGATCCCTGGTCCCAGCCTCCCTGAGAATGCCTGCTATTCCTACCTGCACAGAGCTCCCATCCCCTAGCTCCTAAGTAAGTGCTGCCAGTAACCAGCAACTTTCTTTCCCTCGGCACATCATCTCAATTTGCCTTAAGTTGTATTGGCCCAGTCAATGAAGTCATCCTCCTCGAACTAGATCCTTGGAGAAAAGGTGGCAGTGTCATTACGCGTGTAGGTAACAGTGTCCTCAGGACTGGCAGTTTACAAAGAGTGAAAGAAAGCTATCGTCCAGGGCTAACAAACTGACAAAACTGTCGAGACAAGCTGAGAGGCTCCAGCCGCGCTCCATTCCGGGAGCAGCGAAAAACAGCGTCATTGGAGGAGACAACGAAACTTCAAGAAAGGGATGCTTGGGAACTGTGAAGAAATTGCCAAAGGCATTGGGGGACCATTCTACTGGCACCCTCACTCACGCTGTGGAATCTGGATTTTGTGCGCGTCCCTGTCTGGGTCCCAGCGCGCGCATACCACGAGGCGGAGACATAGACGCTGGGGCAACGCACTTTGAGGACGGAAAGGTACCCGATGCCGCGAATCCTAGGAAGTGTTAAAGAGAGACCAACAGTGGAGAGTAGAAATCCGGAAAGCGGGTTTTGTAGTCGGAACTGCACCATTGATCAGGTCAGGCTTATTGAAGATGCTCATAATTGTTTGTTGGGTGAAACAGCCTCTAGAAGTGAGCCCCTTGGAATCCTCCCCACATCCCGGCCAGCCACTGGCCACTGCCGCTGCCAGCTAAATTGCTCTGTTCTACATAGGGAAACGAAGTTCAGGGTAGGGTCTCCTACATTTAAGACGAAAGAAACTAGGGTTCACTTATTTGGGGTTTTAGACACTCAAGATAGAGAGTCATAGATTTCTTGAGGCAAACAACACTGGAACTGAAGCCCTTCCTAGTCCCCCTCCCCCACTTCCTGTCTACACAAAACCCTTAAAAAGAAAAGGGGTGCAGAACCAGCAATTAAGAGGTTAAGCAGCAGCCTAAGCCTGTCTGCAGGTCCTGGCCTGAGGCTCCCTCTTTTCCAGCTCTCCGCTCCATTCCCCCAACATCGCTGTCCCCCCCCCCCACTCCAACAGCTGGTTGCTTCTGGGCCTCTCTGCACGTGGTGGTGGTGGTGGGGGGCTAGTTTCCAGGCTCTCAGCTTCCCCTGGGACCCTAGCTCTGAGGAAAGGCTAAAGCCCAGAGACAGAGCTCGGACTCAAGGTGGACTGCCAGAGAAGGCGGGAGGGCTTAAGCCTGGTCTCCTGTTGTGAGCCAAGCAGGGAACAGAAACTTTAGCTAGTCCCGGAGCTCTGAGGCCTCCAACCCTTTCCCTATAACTCTTTGTTCCCCACTCCCATGGTCAAAGAGAAAAGGAATAGGGACCTGGTTCCCCGTCTTAGGGAAGTTGCTAGTTTACGGACTTCTGAAGAGATTTCTTCTGTCCTAGTGTCCCTGGAGCTACACAAGGAGAGTGACACATCAGAGCATCCAGTGGGCTCTCTCTGTGTGAATCAGGAAAACTGGGCGAGAACCATAGGAACAGCAGAGTCTTTGTCATCCCATATGCCTTACAGTTGCAAAAAGAGTGGCAAGACGCATCATGACTTGTAAAAGAAGCCGCGTGGGACTTTAGGGGAAGAGGTTGTGGAGCCAGGTGGCCATGCCGGCTTACCTGAGCATTACCACTCATTGGCCCATTGACCTTTTCCTTCAGGGCTTCAGTTTCCCCTCCCATAACATGGGGATGCTGACAAGATCATACAGGGTGGATCACGTGATTAAATAAGATACAGGATACAGCAGATAAAGGGTTTGATAGCCTCGCTGGGTGCTCTCAATCTCTGGGTGACCCTGGGGCTTCCCCCACCTGGCACACAGGTCTTCTCTACTACACAATGGGCACAGTGCTCTAGGAGGCCAAGAGAGCCTTGAGGGCACTGCCAAGAGGCTACCAGGCAATAGCTACAGGTAGGCAGATTCAAGGGGCTAAAAGCACTGCCTTGGGATGTGGTTGCTGATGGCAATGGAAAAACAGCGAATGCTCCAAAAAGGAGCATACACACACACACACACACACACACACACACACACACCCCAAAATATTCTTCAGTTCTTGGTGGGGAGGGGGTGTCATGGGGAAAATGATCCTATCGAGAAAGTAAAGAAATTAAAATAAACCCTCCTTCCCTATTGGTGATTTTATGTTTCTGCCATGACTTGCCAAGAGTAGAGGGCAGACAGAAAAATCAAGTTAAGCTCATAATGGCTGGTGAGTTCCCTGTTTGGAGCCTGAGTTGGAAAACCAGAGGCAAAATGTCCAGAAATCTGGCCAAGGGTACATAATGGGGGAACCAGTGGCCCTTCCCCCACAAGTGCAAATAAGCTGGGAGTAGCACCAGACCCCACCCCCATTTTCTTCCATGCTTTGCAACTTCCTTCCCTGCTAAACTTGGAGTTTCTTCCAATCTTTTAACTTCTAAGCCACCAGCACTTATTTGGCCAATGGGGAGTGGGGGGGGGGGGGGGGAATCTACAAGATAAGGTTAGGGCAGAGAGAGGGAGAGAGAGAGGGAGGGAGGGTAGAATTTGGGATAACACCCTTTTGTAGGGTCAAGGTCAGAGGTTAGAAGCCCTTGAGAGACCAAAGTGTCCACTCCTTGGAGTCCTGGCCGTCTCTTCTCACCTCTCTCTTCCACCCCGTTGGAAGACCTTGCTTCCCTTTGGCAGAGTACTTCAGTGCACACCCCATCAGACTCTTGGCCCCTGCCTCAGGAAGCAGAGGCCGGGAGAAGCATAGGCACCTTCTCTAAGCCACAGTCCTTGAGTGGGAACTTTGCCTCCCACACACCACTATTCAGCCCTCTCTGGGAAGAGTCTGTGTTGCTGCTCAGGCAGACAGACAATAGTCCTTGCCTGACGCTCTGCAGGCTCTCTCTTTCCCTTTCTTTGGTTTTATTATTTTTGTCACTGGCGGCAAGGCTGCCAGAGATGACTTATGCCTGCTTGGAGACTGGGCACAGAGAGAAAGGGCCCGAACATTCACAAAATTCAAATTTTTTACCTTCACGTTGGACAAAGTGAACTGTTATTCACTCAACTTTCTAGATCTCCTGTGGTTGAGAAGAGGATCGTCAGTCTGAACCTCTTCCCAAAAATGGCCCGGCTGGACAGGCAGGTCCAGCCCCCCAGGATGCCTGGGGAAATGCCATCACAGGTTCATGCCTGGTACCCTCCCTCTCAATGATCAGAACAGTGATAACCCAAGCATATTCACTGCCATTTATGAGCCTTTATGGAGACTGCTCCCTCTTGGGGGCCTCTTTGGCAGTTCAGAGAGACTGTCTTGGGAGAGAAACATCCAGAGCAGAGATGCTGTGACTTGCCCAAGGTCATATTTAGCTCTGGCTCCTGCCTCTTCCCAGGCTGGCTGCACATGCCGTCCACCACAAGAGTGCAGTGGGGCGGGAAACTACTGAAGGCTCTAAATGATGGAATCAAGTGCCCAGTTTTGACTAGTCCTTCATGGCCTGGTAAAGCATAGCATTCCAGGAGTCCCAATCCAGCATGGAGGGAGATGGAAAGGAATTTGGACACACGATGAAGCTGCCTGGGCTTTTATCATTAAAAAAAAAAAAAGGACGTGTGTATGTATGTATGTATGTATGTATGTATGTATGTATGTGTATATATATCACTGTGTTGATCTCCGTGGTAGCTGACACCTGCAAAAGGACCTCCCCACCCTCAAACAGTGTCTCCCAGTCCCTAGAAGTTAGGCCTAGAGTAGAAGGTGAGTAGCAAATGTCTGTAATATCCATTTCCTGCCTAAACTAAACCAATAAAACTGTCAGATGAGACAGTGGGAGGAGACCTGGTACTCTTGGCTGCACACCACACAGGCATAACCTCCCTTTGTCTATTTCATGCACAGCAGTTGCCAGCCCAAAGGCACTGTCTTCACACCACACCCTTCACCACCTCAGAAGAAGGCGGAGGCAGAGAATAACGTTAGAGTCCTCTCACCCCAACCTGCCCTCCCACATCTTGGTCCAGGCATGTCAAGAGCACCTGGAAAAATCACACACATGCACCCCACAAAGTTTCAGCAGTCACATGTAAGACCTGTGTTATCAACACTCACACATGAATAGAAAGACACGTCTTTCTATAAAGGACCATGCCCACTGTCCATATGCTCCGACCCTGCCCCATGACACATCTCCATTGCCACTGGAGATTCCAGACCATATAGACACTCAGGCTGCTTGCTCACAGAGTCCTAGGACCGGCAGGGAGAGCACAGCATCCCCATGACAGGAAGAGCCTGCCTTCTAACCATGCTTCTCCAGGTTTCTCAGAGAACTGCACTCACACATACCAACTTCTTCCTAGGTCCCTGGAGGTTCAAAGAGGTTGAGGGTCGGCACCCACTATATTCTCTGACTCGCAAGCTTTCTGGGGCTGAGGTCTTCTCCGGAAGACTGACTCAGGACTTCTTCTCCTGAAGAAGTGTGTGTGTGTGTGTGTGTGTGTGTGTGTGTGTGTGTGTGTGTGTCCGTGTGTCCGTCCATGCAGTTGTCTGCCTGCCTGCCTGCCTGCCTGCCTGCCTGTCTGTCTGTCTGTGTAGGGAGACTGTACACCACGGGGCAGCTTTCTCCACTTCCGGAGAAAGCATTGGGAAGAACGCAATGCTCCTTGCAAGAACCAATACCACACCATTCTCCAGTGGACTCTCGGCTTTCCGCCTAGATCTGGCAGATCCTTCACAGCTCCCCTGGGCTCTGCTGTGACCTCGACCCCATGACCGGGTCAGCAGGCGCCTGCTGCGCGGCTAGAAGCTAGGTGCCAGCGAGATGTTGAGCGGCCAGGGCCAAGCGGAACCTTGAAACCAGCAAAGATGGATCGTGAGCTGCAGGGGACCACGCTTTACACGCCGCGACTCAGAGTGTAGCTCAGTGGAACGCAACACTGCGCTCCGAGAGCGGGTCCTGCAGACCCAAAGCTAGGATCTAGACCTGGGCAGAAACGATGGCTCCCCACAGTGGCGGGAACAGGAGCCTGGAACCGAGGCATGACGCCAGATTTAAAAGGCGGCCACAGCATGAGGCGGAGGCAGAGATCAATGTTGGTGTTTGGGCTGAGCGCTAGGATCTGGGCTAAGGCCGAAGTCGGATGTGGCGTTGGCGCTTGGGGCTGGAGCAGATCTGAGCCCAGAATTGAAAATGAGAGTCCTGAGCTTAGCTTAGGATCCCTCCCAGGACAAGCCGTGCCGTGCCACAACTGGAGTTCAAGTTGGAGCTGAGCTCACTAGAGATGCAGCGGGGTGGTGGCTAGGATCCGAACCGACCCGTGCCAAAACCTCGGACGTCAAAGCTCAACAGATCACAACTGGAGCCTGAGACTCAGAACAGACCAGAGATAGAGCCAGACCCGTGGACAGGGCCAGTCCGACCGCCGGCAGATCGCCCGCCCGAACTCGTGCTGGCACTGGCGCTCCGCCTAGAGCCTTCTGTGTAAGACGCGCGGAGCAGGAGGCTGGGCCAGAGAGCCGAGCCACGTAGTGCACTCGGGACCGCAGAGCTCTGGAGTCAGGAGACCGTAGGCCGCACAAATGTCTTAGGCACGCATGTGCAAGGCCCGACGGCCGCAGCCTACCTGAAGTAGTCCATCTTGCAGTAGATCTCCTTGTTCTTGATGTAACAGCTATTCTGCTGCCTCAGCGATGTGCGACATACGGAGCACTCGAGGCACCGCACGTGCCAGATGAGGTTGTTGACCTGGGGAGGGGGCGGAGGTGGGGGGTCGGCTCAACGCGGGCCTCTTTCACGCCCTCCCCCCCCCCAGTCTCCCCAGACTCATTTGCAGGAAGAGACACTGAAGCTCAGAAGGGGCGCGTGGCTTCCCTAGTTTTCTTCTATAATACAGAAGCGCTGGGAAATTGAAATACACTCTTTCCATTTTTTTTTTTTGTTGGAACTCGGGGCAAAAAGAGACCCTCACACACTTGCCCAAAGCTGTGCGATGGGTCAGCGATTGAACCAGGAGCCCGAATAAAATGGACCTGGCAAGGGCATTGCTTCCCTACGGTTCTCCGGGATGCAACCCACACCCGCGGACATGCAGGCAACACCTACCCTGACTCACCTTGAGCAGATACCGGTCCAGGATCTCGAGACCGCAACTGGAACAGATGTTCTTGCCTGCAGACGGCACCGAAGAGGCGGCAGACGGCGGCGAGCAGACAGACGGTGTGCTGGGCGTGCAAGGGGAGGCTCGACCTTCGTCCTTGTCCAGGGCGCCTGCCAGGGCCTCGGCGTCAGACTGAGCCTGAAATGGGAGAGAGGAATGGCGAAGCGCTTAGTCCCGTACTCAAGAGTTGCTGCCGCAAAGACAAATCTGGTTTGCCTGCGCACCAACTGACAACGAAATGTGCTGGGAATGTCGCGCCCTAGGCTGGAGGACAAGAACGAAAGGACCTATTGGAGAAGAAGGGACGGCCCCCAACTTTTAACACACCGCATCCTTGGTGCAGGAAGTAGCCAAAGCTCACATTCCAAGCCAAAAAAAAAAAAGCAAGGCTCTGCGAGAGGCGGTTCTTAGAGGCCGTTCTCCCGCGCAAGGGCAGAGGTTGGGAGCCGGAAAGCTGGGCAAGAAGCCCTGGCCTGTGCTGTTGGGGGTACTCAGGGCAGAAAGCCGAGCAGAAAGGACTCACCATGGCAGGCGGCGCAGTCCCTTCAAGACAGCGGGTGGTCGCTTTGCAGCCGGACCCTGGCTGGGCCATCACCTGGGGGAGGGGGAGGGAATGCAGGCGGCAGCGGCTGCTGAACTGGCTCGGAGCTGTCAGAGCCCAGCGCCTCCCCGCGCCTGTTATATAAACCGGCGCCGAACAATGAGTCCTAACTTTGTAGTGGGCATTTAAAGCCCTTCCCCACAAAAGCGGTGTCTCTCTAATGAAGCAATTTGAATTTGGATTGGGTTTTTTTCCCTCTCTCTCCCCCTCTCCCTGCACTTAACCCGTGGCTCTTGAAGTAATCGCTTAGTTCCTTTGCAATCCAAGCCTCTGAGGGGGAAAAAAACCACGCGCACACACACAAACTACCTGCAATTAGAAATTGTCGTGAATGCCCAAGATAAGAGGTAGCCAGAGTGTCAATTCCAACTGTCAATCAGTGAGATCCATCAGGCCGCCCAAAGAATTGCAAATTTGATTTTTTAATGGTAGTAATTAAAAATCGAATTTTTTCTCCCTCCACCCCCTCCCTTCCCCTACTCTCGGCACAAAATGCAAAAAGAAGAAAAGAGAGAAAGAAAGAAAATAAAAAGGAGACAGGGGTGGTGGTGGTAGTGGTGGTGGTTGAGCAAAATAAAACCCAGAACACGGGGAGCATCAGCCCGCCCGCCCGACACGCGCCGGGAAATTGAAGCGGGGGTATTGACACCGATTCAAACGCGTTTGGAGGGCCAGTCCAAGGGAAGCCCCAAACCAAAGAGGGCGAGAACAGCGAGTGAAATGAGGCCAAAAAGAGAAAAGAAAGGCTTCTTGGAGGAGGAAAGAGAACCCTCCAGACTCTTGGAGCGCCCGGGACCGGCCCCGCATCGAGATCCTCAGCTTTGCGCCGGCACAACCCGTGGCGCATCGGCGCTATCAGCGCCTATTCAGACGGACAATACTGGCCTCGCCTCCTCTTGATTCGCCTATGTCTTTGCTAAATCGCTTTTTGAGAAATTCCTCCAACATTTGCATAATGTGTTCCCGCTTTCCGCGACCCCCCACCCCCACCCGCCCGCTCGCGCGCTCACACACTTGCAGACACACACTCCCAGGCTCACCCAGCACCCCTCCTCCTTACTGCCGCCCGCCACCGGTCCGGGCCCAGCTAAATCCCGGCTCCCGCTGGCCCCGGGATCCCGGAGGCTCACCGACTCGTCGGCTCGCTCACCTGGTCGGTGGCGGGGCCGCCCTCCGCCGGCAATCGGCAGCCCTCAGGCAGCGCCGGGGCGGCGCTCTCATGCTTCCAGTACATGGGCCCAGGAGCGGAGGGCTCGGTGGGCGCGCTGCGCGAAGAGCAGCGCAAAGCCGGGCCTCCGACGCCCTGGGGGCAGAGGCTGCAGCGTGAGCGGGAGAACCGAGGCTCCGGCTCCTCCGCCCGGGGCCCAGCCCCAGCCCCAGCCCCCGCCCCCGGCCTGAGCGCAGTCCGGGCCTCCCTAGCTGTAGGCGCCACTGCCTCCGAAGAAGGTCCCGACAAACTTGGAGAGGTCTCTGCAGCTGCCTCTGCGGCTGCCGCCGCCTCCTCTTCCTCCTCCTCCTCCTCCTCTCCCTCCTCTTCGTCCTCCTCCCCTTCCAGCTGCAGCGACGACCGCCCTGCCGCTGGAGCCCCGCTCCGTTCAAGATGAGTCATGCGTGACCAATCCCCTCCCCGCTAAGAAAAGCGAGACACTCACAAGGAGGCAGAGACTCAGAGACACACATACAGAGAGACACACAGAAACTCGGCGCTACAGAGAGACTCTCGGAGCATGCTAACATACAAAGCCACTGGCTGGTACACAACCTTTCCTGCTACCGCCCCTCCCTCAAGGGCACCCATCGCCCTCACACAGCAGTTCGTAAGTGCGAGAGGAATCCGTGGTCAGCCCATTGGCAGGACTGGATTCCATGTGAAGCCACATTCTGTTGATGCAGTGCTGAGCCTGGCACACTCGTGTACATATGGGCGCAAATGGTAACCTGTTCATACCAACCCCCGACCAGGACCCAGACGTCTACACACCCCTCACACTCCAGGCAAAGATTATCTCCACTCGATAACAGAGTGTGTACCAGCTTCTAAGTGCTGAATACAATTGGGGTCAGGGCAGACTGCTAGTGGCAGTGGGAAGGTAGTTCCCCTGGATTCTTTCGGAAGGACTTGCTTGGAACATCCACCTTGACTTCAAGATTGACTTAGCTTCGCTTTCTACCGTCTTCTATAGGGCTCTGAGGATGACGAGAGTGAGGGAAAGGCAGAGACCCAGACATTTTGCTGGGAGGCACAGCCCACAAACACAGAACCCTCAAACTCAGAGGTCCTTACGCTGACAAACACAAATGGACGCTTATAGCTACTCATCTTTCTTCTCCCCACACAAACTGTGCTGGAGAAGTGTATAAAAATGCACCTTCTTAAAAAAAAACAACTCTGCACACTCAGCTTTAGATCCAGTCCTGCATAGAACAACAGCCCACCCATCACACAGACCACCACCTCTGTAATTGCCTTCATTTACAGATGTAAACAGCATCCCTCAACCATGCTGACACGTGTACACACAGCCATACTCAGGAGAATCCAGGCTCCCACAGAGCTCCAGCCCCCCCCTTCCCCTTGTAACCTCTTGTCTGTTATGAGGCATCTCCTACAGGTGGTGAGTCAGGCACCTTACGAGGACACAACACACACCTTTGCAAAGAAGAGCATTCCAGCTGTCAGTCTCCATCTGCACAAATAGGCATAGCCAGAAACACACGTAGACAACATTGGCTAGACACCATCACAATACTGAAAACCCACCTCCCAACCCTTAGGGACAGAAGCAGGCAGAACACAGTGCCAGCTAATGGCATCGGCCCTGGCAGTCCAGTACTTTGTTGCTCTTGGGCACAGACATTTAAAGAAAAGGAGTCTGAGCCAGTCTTTTCTATTAAGAGATTACACTGGGGAAGCAAGTGAAGTGTGTACATGCGCACATATGTACACACACACACACACACACACACACACACAACTATTCTTGGATGCTTTAATCTGGGCCAGACATTAAAATGCTAAGCATTTTACAGTCATCATCTCATTTTCCTCTGTGAGGCGGCATTCCCTATTGGTACCCATTTTACCCATTTTACCCTGAGGTTTAGAGAGACCGCACCCCTCATAGTGCCGCATGACTAATAACTGCCTACAGAGATTTTGACCCTGATTTCTAGGCTATACCCATGGCTATGATCACTCATGGTGAGCACACGCACACGCACACGCACACGCACACGCACACGCACACACACACACACACACACACACACACACTTTCCATATTTTGCCAAAAGCCCTGGATGACTTCTGGCTCATGGGCAATGACGAAATAACAGCAGTACTGTGTCCTTTCCTCCCCTCCTCTCCCCTCCTCTCCCCTCCCCTCCCCTCCCCTCCCCTCCCCTCCCCTCCCCTCCCCTCCCCTCCCCTCCTCTCCTCACTTTTCTCTCTTCTCCTCTGAATGGCATGGAGAGTCCAGAGGCCAGTACACAGTCTTCTTAGGCAAGGGAAGGCCAGACAAAACGAAATGGCAGTTGAGATTTACATACTTTGGGGGCCAGGTAGAGAAATGCGGGCAAAGTTCCAGTGGCTGAGCAAACAGGTGGCACCACCGCACGAGGAGGAGTTGGAAGCACATGCTCCCAGAGTCATGACAATGATTACTCCCATTTATGTGACAGAGCTTTGCTCTGCATGCGCCACCCGCTCAATCCTCCTAGCAACTCTACGAAAATGACATAGTGCTCTTGTTTACTGTAATATAAACTGAGTTTTGGAACTCTGAGCAGAAACTCTTATCTGTATGCAGTTCTGCACCTGGATTCTGATTAAACCCCCAGAAAGAAAAAAAAAAAGATCAAAACTAGACTAAGAGGTGTTGAACTTGTCAGCACTGAAGTCCAGGGACTGAGGGCAGCTTGCTTCGGCACTAATCTTAACACTGCCCCCTTTATTATTAAGGCTGACACGTATTTTGCTTCTTCGGCCTCAGTTTCCTCACCTATGAGGTGGGCATGAAAACAGAGTCCACCTTCTATGCCAATGACTCAAAATGCCTGCCACACAGTAACCAGCCAATAAACATTGAGGGTCACTGTGGCAAAGACCCACCAGATTTTGTGGTGTTTATTTTACTGGGTACTACTTCAAATTCTTTCTGGAATAGGCAGGGCGTGATCCAAATAATCAGCAACTCTCCTGAACAACTTACCCAAGGAAGCTGCAGACCTAGTATTCTAGCCCAGAGCATACCCAACTTCAAAGAAGTAAATGAAATCACTTTGGACAAGAAATTTTCCTTCCCATAAGTCTCTGCTCCTGCTGCACAAGGAGACCAGACTGTCAAACTTAGAACAACTCGTTTAGTCTGCTCTGACAGGATGGCCACCCTCCTCCTGCAGGAGACTGTGGGCAAGTCACTTTGCCTGTCAGAACTCTAGTTTGCCAACTTGCAAGTGGGGGCTTTTACCCCTCAGGGGTGACAATTAACCACACATTAAACACGAATACTTTTACAAGTGTCCATTCTGTGGCCATGTTTAGTACCAGGCATCCATAATGTCATCATTTCAGCTCCCGTTGGTCACTAAGAGGATCCGGTCGGTCATCTGGTCCTCTGAGGTGGGTTTTGCCATCCTTCCCCCACCTGAGACTCCGGCAGGCATCCTCTAAGGTTTGGGCTTGAAAAGGGGCTTCATTAGTAACCGGATAATTCTGTGGGAGGCCCCCAGCAGTGGTTCCTCCCCGCCGGGAGTAATTCTAGGAAGGTAATGTGAGCTGGAGAGACTGGAGACCCAGTTTCACATTTATTTACTTTGACAGCTAAATTGGTGAGCAAGGGGGAAATCAGATGAAAGCCATTTCAGAGTAAATACTAAATATAAAATTTAAACATTCAGGTTATGACACACAGGGAGGGAGTAAATGGGAAGGGACAGAGGTACCACACTCCTCTCCTGGCCGGGACCCTATTCTCACCTTGTCACCTTGCTGGACATTTCCTGTTCAGGAAAGGGACACCAAGTGGGATACAAACTGAATGACCCTCAGCCAGCAACTTATCTCTCCTAGCCACAGTGCCTTTGGTGGTAAAAAAAAAAAAAAGTGCATGTTGTTTTAATCAGATGATCTGGGAACTTTGAACTCAGAGGGACATGAGGTGGAATCCTGGTCCAGGCACTTGCTGGCTGGGTGAACTTGAGAAAACTGAATCTCAGTTTCCTCAACTGTGGGAACACTATCAGCTTCAGAAGATTGAATGAAATGATCTATATAAGCGCCTTAGACCTCAAAGTATATTGAAAGTGTCTATAGGTACAGTCACCCCAACTCTCCCAATTTGAGGACCCACTGAGTAAATTCAGGTTGGCAGATATTTATGAAGCTGTTACTTCGTTCCTGTTTCCAGTGAGGACCAGGAAACCCAGAGGAAGCTGACCTGGTCTCTGCCACAAAGGACCCACGTGCTTACTGAGAGGAAAGCTAGGGTGCAGTGTGGTTTGGTGAGTATTACAAGGAGTGCCCTGGGAGGAGGGGTGCTTAGCTGGGTTCCCCAGGGGAGCACAAGGAAAGGCATCACCCAGGAGGTGACCTTTCAGGGAAGTAAGGAAGGATGAACTGGTGAGGCAGGCAGAGGCCAAGGGAGGGGTTCGTCAGCGTAAAAGCTGGGGACCCAGACAGTGTGTACTGGTCATGTTTAGGAGAGAGGGTAGGAGGGAGCTAAGGGGTGGCAGGGAGAATGATGGGAAGTTTGGATTCATCTTCAAAGTCTGGGTCTACGAATGGGCAGTTCTGCTGTCTCTGCAGATCTGTATAGAATGGAGCTGAGGATTCTGGTCGTTTGAGATGATAACCTAATTGTTACACACTGGTTGTGGGGGGCACTATAGCATCTGAGACATTCTAGGAGCCTTAGCTTCCCCATCACAAGATGCGCACTAGCAGAAACTCCACTTAAAAGTATTGGAATATTCCAGCAATCTAAGATGTATCTTCAAGTTAAGAACTTCATGCTGGGGCTGTCAAGGTGGCTTGCGGGGGGGGGGGGGGGAGGGGGGACGTTAAGTGTCTGATGCCTGAGTTCAATTCCTGGGATCCACATGGTGCAAAGAGTGAACTGATATCCTCATGCTGCCTTCCGTCGTGCCAAACATATGCCATGTCCCATGTGTGCCCCCACAAAGACATGACACGTATAGACAAAGTGAGAAAATAAATGTAACAACAACAACCATAATAGCAAACAAATTGACACTTGTCCAGCATCCGGTAAGAGCTTCCTCACCCAAAACCCTTGTCATCACTCAGAATGCGTGGATACAAGGAAGACACTGGTGCCGGGTGGAGGGGGGCACAGTGATGAATGCCTCTAATCCCAGCACTAGAGAGGCAGAGGCAGGCAGATCTCTGTGAGTTCGAGGCCATCCTGGTCTACAAAGCAAGTCCAGGACAGCCAATGTTACAGAGAGAAACCCTGCCTCAAACAACAACAACAAAACCCTACAAAAACAACAAAAATAAAAACAAAAGACTGCATCGGTGGAGAATTCTGCACTGACCACACTGTGCACAGTCAGCCTGACGTACTCCATCATTTCAGATGTAAACATCACTCCGCCGGGAACAAGACTTGCATGCCATGCTAAGGGATATCAGCCTCCAAACAAACTGTGAGGAGCCACCAAAGACCTTTATGCATGAAGACCTTTATGCAGTCAAATTGGGGATTTGGAGAGATGATAAGCCGTTGACGTGAGGACAGACTTGAGGGTGGGGAGTGAGCCCTGAGCAGGGGAGAGGCAGCTGTGGGAACAAAGAGGATGGGAAGGAATATAATGAAGAAATATATGGTTTATTACCATGTCCAGTCACATATTATATACTTATAACTACATACAACACACCCATTCCTAAATTGGTTTTTCTTATTAAAGTTATGTGTAGCGTTAGATGATACAATCATATATTATAATCTTATGCAGTATATATGATCCTATAGAACCATTAAATATCTGTATATATTTTTATTGTATATATGTATGAGTCTAGTGACTTCATATATAACTTTACTATGTAGCGGGAAATGACAAAGATAACTCTGGGGTTTCTAATTTCCAATTATTTTCTCTATCAGGCTGGGCAATTCTGGACAGGTAGGGAGGTTTAATAAGCTCAGTCTTGGTCAGGGTATGGGGACAGGGGTGTGTGTTCAGGAATTGAGGCTGGAGCTGGGGACAGACACAAAGTCGCAGGAGCTGCCAAGATTTCCCTACATGGGAAGAGTGGCCTTGCCTGCTTTCTGGGAGCTACGAGGAGGCTCATCTTCCCTTCAGTGATGAGCATTTTTAAATGATAAAGAAGATCATCTAGTAATGAATGCTGAAATAGAACTTAGAATTTAAAAAGGAGAAAGATGGAAACCGCTTTGGGTCAACCTTTAGGGATTTGTAGAAAGGCATGTTAGACAAATGGCCAGATGCGCAAGCATTGCCTTCAGCATTGCTTTCTAAGTAGAAGGAACGTCTTGTACAGGGACTTTGGCAGGATGGTGACAGTGGCTGGTGGATGTGAGAGATTCTCTTTTGGAGTATTGAGTCTCCTGTGGCTAGGGGACAGCACACTGGGGCAGACTGTAAAAGAGTACAAATCTAGTTTACTCTATACATACATGTGCTTGGACATAGCTTACTTCCATAGCAGTTAAATCCCAGGTGCTCTTATGCCGATTATTTGTTCTGTCCGTCTCCACCCCCACCCCCAGCCCCACCCCCACCCCCAGCCCCCTACCCCTGCAAATGCACTTTTAAGTCCTTGGTTTAGCACAGTTGGTTTCTGGGAAAGCACTGTTCCCTTGCCTCCGCCCCTACCTGTGTTAGAGGTCTCGCCTTTATCACTGTGTGCGATCGTGCACTATGATCAGACTCCATCAGCCTTATACTGTACAGCAGACATAGTCTATGGCTGTGGGATACGGTTCCTTGGCTGGGGGGAGGGGCAGGAACAGCTTCTCAAATAGCAGAGCTTTTAGGGAGGAAAAAAGCTACCGAATTCATGATGTTTCTACCTCAGGAAAGTCATAGGGCACATGAAAAATAAAATGTCATTCTGTGTAATCAATGGTCGCAGTAGAAGCTGGACTTTTAATGAGGAGGGAAGAAGGTAAAACTCCAGTGTCCTGGGATAGATTCCCATAGGTCTCTCTCTCTCTCTCTCTCTCTCTCTCTCTCTCTCTCTCTCTCTCTCTCTCTCTCTCTTTTTAATGCAAGACTCAAATCTCTCTCCTCTCCAGAGACCACCAGGGAGAGCTGGCCTGAGAGTGGATCCAATCAAGAGGAAAACACTATCCAGAGGCCGACTTCTGAATGTATCATCTGAACACCTGAACTTCTGAGCTGCACGAGCCAATAAAATTCATACCACGTTGATTTCTGCCACATGAGCTGAAAAGGGTTCTGGCTGGGACTGGAAAAACGAGCTCAGGCCCGGATGCCAGTGCTCATATGGCCTGACTTCCTCGTGTGGACAATGAGGAGGTTACAATCCTTTGAAGTACAGTGACCCTGGGATGGGTAGAGACAAGCCCCTCTTCCAGAGGCAAATACGAAACTAGCAACAGGAGCCTGGAGAGATGGCTGCTCTTCCGCAAGACCGGAGTTCAGTTCCCAGCATCCACATGGCAGCTCATAACTCTCTTAACTCCAGTTCTAGGGGACTTGATGCTCCCCCCAACCCCCCACCCGGCCTCTGAGGGCACTGAGTGCACACGGTGCACAGACATGCAGGCAAAACATCCGTACACAGAACAGAGAGGGAAGAAGGGAAGGGCATGATACCCACTGCACGTCATTACGTCACCTGCTTTCTGTATTTCTGTAGACACCATGGTGGTGTCTATGGTAGGGGAGTGAGTATGTTTCCTTGGCAGAAAGGCATTTTCAGGGCAGTTTAGAGCCGTATGAATATACTTCAGGCTTGGAGGGACCATGTGGGTTTTTGGTTTTTTTTTTTGTAACTACTCAAATATTGTTACAGTGAAAAATGGCTTTGGGATATTATGTGAGTTCCTGAGGACATCTGTGTTCTAATTAAAACTTCCTTGGACCCTGAAATTCGATTCTCATGTGTCACAAGACAATAAGCCTTTGACTTTTTCCCTTAGCCATGTAACACCCACAAGCTGCACTAAGAGAGGTAGCGTGTGCCACTCTGCTGAAGGACCGCCTACCTGGGGAGATGTTGGTAGGCCTGACATTTGTAGATTCTTTTTTTTTTAATTTTATTTAATTTTATTTTTTTCTCCTTTATTAATTTATTCTTGTTACATCTCAATGGTTATCCCATCCCTTGTATCCTCTCATTCTTCCCTCCCTCCCATTTTCCCCTTATTCCCCTCCCCTATGACTATTCCTGAGGGGGATTACCTCCCCCTGTATATGCTCATAGGGTATCAAGTCTCTTCTTGGTAACCTGCTGTCCTTCCTCTGAGTGCCACCAGGTCTCCCCCTCCAGGGGACATGGTCAAAGGTGAGGCACCAGAGTATGTGAGAAAGTAATATCCCACTCTCCACTCTATTGTGGAAAATGTTCTGTCCATTGTCTAGATCTGGGTAGGGGTTTAAGGTTTACCACCTGTATTGTCCTTGGCTGGTGCCTTAGTTTGAGCGGGACCCCTGGGCCCAAATCTGCCTATCATAATGTTCTACTTGTAGGCGACATTTGTAGATTCTACCTAGAGCTCTTCTACTGTGCATCTTTCACTTTCCCTTCCTCTTCCTCCTCCTTCATCTTCCTTTTTTTTTTTTTTCTTTTTGAGACAAGGTCTCACTATGTAGCTCTGGCTGGCTTAGAACTCTGTAGACCAGAGAGCCACCTGTCTCTACATCTTGGGATCAAAGGCACGCGCCACCAGACCTGGCTCATCTGTCCAACCTCTTGATCCTTTACAGCGAGTTTGGGTTCGGCTTCATCACGTGAACCCTTGAGGGACACACCGACACCGTAACATCTGTTAACTGTGTAATCCTGCCTAAGTCACATCATGCCTCTGGGTTTCCCTACTTCCCACCTGGACAGCAAAGAGGCGAGGTGGGATGGACTCGAGAGTTGAAGAGACTCTCAAGTCACCAGGATCCTAGTGCCTCAATCAGCAAACTCACTGAGCATGTGTTACATGACAGGCGCTGTTTAACAGTCTGGTGGCACAGCAGTGGCAGAGTTGTCTCTTGAAGTCGACATTTGTATTTTAAACAAAGGACAGATACCAAATTATACAGAATGTTGGGTAGTGGTAAGTTCTATTTAGAAAATAAGAGGGCAGGAACTGAAAAGTGGCAGGGATGTAATTTTAATGAGAGGCCAAGGCCAGCCTCTTAATCACTGACACATAAGCAGAGAAATGAACAGATGGTGTGGGCCCAAGAGCATCCCAGGCAACAGCAGTGGCCAATGGAACCTCTTGGGGAGCTGCTTCCCTGTACCCAAAGCAACAGTGGCCAAGGGGAGAAGAGGCCATAGGGTGGACAGGTAGTTAAGCACAAGTCACTTGGGACCATTTAGATGTTTGTATTTTATTATAGAAGTGGTGAAAAGCCTTTTATTTGTTCCTTTGTTTGAACTTTTAAACATCTTGCTATGGTGTAGAGGCTCTCCATGATTTTCTGGACTTAAATGGTTCTACTTCTGCTTCTCACACAGCTAAGACAACAGATACATGCTATTGTATGTAGCTTGAGAGTGACAATTCAAAATGAATTTTGTTTTTGTTTTTTTGTGACAGGGTTTCTCTGTGTAGCCCTGGCTGTCCTGGACTTGCTTTGTAGACCAGGCTGGCCTTGAATTCACAGCGATCCGCCTGCCTCTGTCTCCCGAGTGCTGGGATTAAAGGCGTGCACCACCACGCCCGGCCTCAAAATGAATTTTTAATAAAGGATTGTTGGGTCAGGTGACAAGATTTGTTAGGCCAGCTGTTTGAGGCCTGAGACACAAGTTCAAGGCCAGCCTGGGTTACGGCATGAGATGCTTTATTAAAATGAAAAACCACTAAAAGGGCTGGGTATGTAGCTCAAAGATAGAGCACTTGTCTAGCACAGCAAACTCCTGGGTTCAACCCCTTCAGTTCAAATCCTCTCTGTGGGGGGGACGATCAGTGAGACATGGCAATAGCTGTGACCCAAGCGAAAACAGCAGTGTTGGGTGAGGAGTCATCATATTCAACATGTGTTTGGAAGAGGGACCAGATAAGAACAAGAAGGAAAAAGAAAAGAAAAGAAAAGAAAAGAAAAGAAAAAAGAAATCAAGGGCAAACTTACTTGCTGGGTTCAAATATTTTAGGAACAGAGTGATTACACACAGGAAGTGTTTTAACATTTATCTTAAAAGGCAAGAGTATCTTGTTATTTTATACACTAGTATAAAAATCAGAGATATATGTATGGATTTGGAAATTAGCAGCTCATCTTTGTAAGAGACAAGAGTCATAGAACGCTTGGCTTTCCCAATTTACAACGTGCTTTGTGAGTCCTCTCCTCAGGTGACCCTTTCCCCACGTACAGGAAGCCAGCAGGTTAGAGTGCGGCCGTGATCTCAGTCTCCGCTCCCACCTCACACTCAGTATTCCCATCAACTCTCCACTCAAACAAGTCAAAATGAAAGTGAGATGATATTGACTAAACAGCAAAACAAAGAATAATTTCGCAGTACAGAGCACCTCTTAGTAGCCCAGGCTAACCCTTGCACTCTGAAGTCTCTCTTCAGACCCTTTCGGCATATTTGCAATGCACACATTCATTCCTTTAAAACTTCTGCTTAGAGAGAGGGAACACAGGACACGTGCAGGGACTCCAGTCCCCTATGCCACGAGACCACCCAGGCTCTCTAATGTCCTTACCTCTAATGGCAAGGCTAGGCAGGCAAAAGTGTGCAGCGACTTGGCCGGTGGAACCTTCTGGAGAGAAGACACTGAAAGCACATCACCTGGACACACGGGCCGATCTGAGTGGAGAGCAGTCTACCAGAGCTCTGATGCAGGCCGTGGATAAAAGACGTTAAGACCACACAGATACCATCTTGAGTTTATTCACAGAGAGGGTAAGAATCGGTACAAATCATAGACATTGTTTAAATACAAATAAATAGCTCTAGTTTCTAAAGAAACAACTCTAGATAACCCTAAGTATTCTCTAGGTTCCTATTAAAAATAGAAGGCTATTGGCATGGAGCTCTACTCCACCACAACCCTTTGAGAACTTAAGGATGAAACGGTGAGTTCTATATTCTGAGAAGTCACCAGACAAATGGGAGCCAGTGTTCCCACTTCCCTGAATGAGCTCCCAAGTGGAAGGAGAGTTTCCTGCATCATATACACACGACTAATAAATTCCCAACGTACTCAGTATCTAAAGTTAGCTAAAAAGACTGGCCTTGGGAAAAGTGGTAAGGGTTCCTCTGAAGCAGTTCCGTGGACTTTGAAACCTCAGAGGTCAAGTGTCCTAACCCCAAGGAGACTTGAGTTTCTACAATCCAAGTCATCACGGGTGGCACCTGCGGTGAGTGACAGTGCTTTGCCCAGTGAAGAATGGTGCTGCTAGTGAAACAGTCTGTCAGGCCTGCCTGGCACCAAAACGATCAACACGAGGCTGAAGACACACGTCCCAAGGCTGTCCGTTTGTGCACGTCCCTACGCTAGAGACAGTTATCTGGAGAGAAGAGAAGCATGCTGACAGAATAAGGCTCACTTTGAAGCCGTGCAGTCTTCCAAAATGACACAACAATGTGGTTACGGTGTTACGGTCTTGGTGCCAGAGCACTGGCCTCCCTGACTCCCGGTGCCTACTGCACTGTCTTTTTCAACTGCACAAGGTCACTCAGCCACTACTTACCCCATAGGACTTTTAGAAAGTAATGCTTGAGAGTGAGCAATACAGTAAACTTTAGGTTTTCAAAGACATTTTGGTTTTCTACCTAGATTGATCATGATACGATTCTAACTGGAACAACCTCATGCTATAAAACAATCTCATGCAGTAAGTGTATTAAAATCCAGGTTGGTAATAACATTTTGGTATTACAGAAGGTGAGGTTACTCAGATTCAAAACCATGATTGCCAGAGAATAAAACCTGGATTTCCAAGTAGAGTATGTGTTGTGGTATAAATTGCTAAATGTTGATTCTACACTTTGTTCACATCAACAATTTGAAGACATACACCATGTTTTCCTAATTGAGATTTGGAAATAATAAGCATAATTCTTAAACAGATTGCTACAACATTCACTCAAGGGATCAGTTGCTTTTTGCCAAGAATTCTCTTTTGTCTGACTGAAGGATTTCCACAGTAAATTCCCAAACAGTTCTAAAACTGTCTCTCACTTCCCACCCTTGCCCTTACTTTTTGCTTATGTTGAAAAGATGTGTATACGTAAGAATGCCAAAAGTTTTTGGTGGATGTTAATAAATTTAGCTTCCTGATTTAAATAATGACTTTGTATGCTTGTTTTTCTCCCTGGCACACTGTGTTCATGGAGTACAAATCCAAACAAAGCAGCCAACTAGAGCATCTCAGTGTTCACATCACAGTTTGGACACATTCCTATTTATTCTGGATGGTGCTCAATTCCAGACAGTTCAGGGAAGACACATCCATATGACTACCCCAAGTGTCATGTGACCAGCCCTAAAAAGAGACTGTGCTCCGTTGTAGTACCATTCACATCTACAAAGTACAAAGGCGAAGGACTTCAGACATGGAGACATTTGCTTTCGCTGCTCTGGTAATTCACAACCATCATCTCCGAGACTTCCAGGCTGTTCTAGAGTAAGGAGTAGTCCTTTTTTTATCAGGTGGCTTGAAGTAGGAATACACAGGCGCTGCCGGGTACTCTGCATCGGGATGCTCTGCCATCATTTTCAGCTTTGCTTCAATGGCCTTTATCTTTGCAGTGACACTGGAGAGAGCACAGCAGAGGGTGAGAGGGAACTAGGTATGCTCAAAAGCGCTGTAGCTTCCCCTTCTCATGCTGATGGGGATCGGGGAAGCAACACAACATAAAATTATAAACAGGAACCAAGAAGACAAAGCCTGAGAACCAGTTCTGCTTTTATAATATAACCTGGGCACAGCTCACATGCTCGTGAATAGTCAGTCCTCAGACACGGACTCTAGGCAGTGTCTTAGTGCTCGTCAGAAAGGAGACAAAAAGACAGGACTGACAATGGTGTTAAAAGGTAGGTTATATTTCTTTTTTTCCACAAATGTTAAATGGCTAGTGAGAGTTGAGATATGGGCTCAAAAGCCCATGTCATTAGTATCTAATATACCACCACATCTTTTTGACCACTGAATAATATTAAAAAATAATTCTAGAATTCTTATTAAGTCTCTTTTTCTCTCTTTAAAAACAAAAAAAACTTTAACTTTATGTGTATGTTTTGCCTGCAGATATGTCTGTGCCTGGTGCCCCCAGGGTCCGATGGCTGTGGCCCGCCATGTGGCTGCTGGAAGAACAGCTACTGTCTTCACCTTTGAGCCATCTCTACAGCCAAGTATGCTACACTGAGCCAGACACCCACCATGCTCAGGACTTTACTGCTTCTAGTCCAAAGGGTTAGCTGCAGGGCTGTGTGGGACAAATGCAAAGAAATGTGCTCAGGGCTCACAATGCTAACAACCTGCGGGACGAGGATTCAACCAGTTTCTTTGCTGAAAAAGCCTTTGCTTTTTCCTCCCCATAGCTCTACAGCTACAAAAGGGATGAAGTGAGGGACGCTACATAAGCCGTGAGGGGCCTGCTTCTGACTGGGGTCACTGCAGTACCTGGACCAGAATGCAAAGCACTCAGGCAGTAATGTGTTGCCTCAGATTCCCCATTTTTCATTTTTGATGCTGTCAAAGGTCTATGGCTTGTAAGGAATGTCCACGTGGTCTTCTAGAGATCCACAAAGGGCACAGGGCGGCTGAATATTCCCATACATTTTTGTGGGAAACAAATTAAAAACTAAGTCAACAAGAAGGGAACAAACGTGGGAGGAGGAAGATGGTTTCCCTGCATGCAAGTGTTCAAACATGGATTCCATAAATACGTGCAATCCGTTGAATACATGCCACCAGTAGAAGCAGCCTACACTACAATCAAATCCTGATGCATTTTGGTCTTTCTTCCATTAATGAGACAGCCAGACTTCAATCTGCATGAGTCACAGGGAAACAACCTCATCTACTGAGGCATAGTTTTAAAAGAAAAATAAAGGCCGAGATTCTCTGGACTAAAAATTAGGTGGCAATCAGCAGGCTATCTGGTAAACAAGCTGCAAGTGCAGAGGCAGAGAAGGTAAAGCAATGTTCGCCATAACATGGAGTCCATGGAGTGTGAGGTCAGAGAGCAGCACGGGCGACCTATGCAGATCTCTAAGAGACTGACCTGTGGTCAAGGAGTGTCAGATTTTATGGGGAGGACGGCACATGGCTATGATCTCTCAGTGACTCTGAAGAAATGTTTCAAGACTGTCTCCTTCCCTTGCTTTTAAGGGTGTGCAGCTCAGTGCACATCACATATAAGGAGGACATGTGTCCTTCCTGTCTGGTGTTCCGTCCACACAGGTGTCACAGAGTTGATAATCTTACAACAGACTGAGTGTATGTGCTAGCTTCCGACCTCCAGGTGTTCCCTCACATGCCTTCTTCTGCTCTCCTGAAAAGGCTTTAATATGTATCTTTATTTCTAACCTGGGGCAATTTTGAAGTAGCAGATGAAAAATGGTCCATCAAGCCTGTTTTTAAATTCTGGTTCTGTTACCAACTACCAGCATAGTTTCAGCAGTTATATTTCACTTTTCTAAGCTTCAGTTTTCCCATATGTGAAGTACTTTTTATGGCATTAAAGGATATACTCTAAGTAAAGTACTTAGCATAGTTCTTGCTTATAGAAAGCTCAATAGATCCTGACTATTGTTACTGTTATTGTTAAAAATTTTCCCTAAGCTACAATGCACAGAAAGAAAAAACAAAAACAGCAAAACCCCCAAACACCACACGCACACAGAACTGCTTCTGCTTAAAATCCCACTGAACTTCTTTTCCCTACTCAACTCCTAGTGCTCCTGTTTTGAATTAACTCCAAAGAAGCAACTGACAATCCTTACAAACTGGAACAAAACTATTCTACTTGCTGCAAGGGTGCATAGAATTAAACGTCTGCAAACATAAGGGAGGCCATAGCCAGGGAGGGGCTAGCATATGATGCGAACACCGGGGACCGAGGCCTCCTAAGAACGCTTATTTTCAGAGTAAGGATGTGATTTATCTCGGTAGCCCCAGCACTAGCTCAAGGCCTGGTGTGTGACAATTAAACCTGCTCTTCTTTGAGAGAATGAATTCTATACATGGTGGCACGTGACAGCGGTGGGGGAGTGTGGAAAAAGAGGGACTCTATACTGAACACATCCTACAACACAACAAAGCAGGGATCCAGTCTAGACTAGGAGCCTGTAGATGAAGACGTGGAAGAAGAACAGTTGAACTGCTGAACGACAGTCCTGCAGGGGCCACCTACCTGAGGTTAGACTGGGCAGGTTCAGTGCTTGAGGACGGCTCAAGACTGATGGGCAGGATCTTATCATTCTTGTTATGATCATATCTCTGAAAGGGAGAAAAAGGGCAAATTAGTTCACCTGGGCAAAAACCAGACCTGACTGTACGGCATGAGTTGAATCATGCTAATCCTATCCAGTTTATCACCAATATATTTCCAGACAACCTTAGGCCTGTTTTATATTTAATATTAATGTAAAAGTGCTCACAGTTTTGTCCTAAAAGCTGTCAGTTTAGGAAAAGAAGTCAAGAAAGGGCCTCTATCTAGTCACTAGTCCTCTTCACTGGGGAGAGGAAGAATTTCCCGGCTAAGAATTTCACTGTTCAAATGCACAGATGGTACAAATGCACAGCAGGGCTGCCCTCTTACATTCTTAAACTGCCATATAATGCCTCTTACAATATTTGTTTTATTCAAAACACTTTAAAATTCTGGTAGATTCTGCGAAGTACAGAGCACAATACTCAACTCTTAATAGGCCTGAGAGGAGCAGAGGAACAGTAACAACGTTCAGTGGCGGATGCAGAAAACATTACATAGGAAGGGAGCTTAATTTGATGTCAGGTAATTACACACTTGTTGGGAAAAGTAAGTGCGATATTAAGAGCAATCAAGAGTCTCTGGTCAAAAAGGAGCCACGAGGTAGAGGCTTCAAAGGAAAGGCAGGATGATGGGGCTTCTCCTGCTTGCCTCTTCAATGAGATGCAGGACAAGAAAACACCAGCCAATTTGGCAAATGAGACTTAGTGTTAATGTGAGTGAAAGCAGTTGGCAATTCTGTGTCTTAGACAGCAAGTGTGTTCACCATCAAGATCTGGGCTCACAGGCCTCACAGCTTCTGCAATCTGCTTTTCAGCAGGAATATTCTATTTGGATGTCAGGTTACTGAGTCCCTTTGGGGAAGTGTGCTGGGAAGCGAGCAGTGTGCCTCAGATAACAATCTGGGTTCATCTAGCCATGAGCAGAAGCAGCAGCTCTGACAGCAGCACATCTTCTGCTGGCAGGTTTGTCCAGATCCACTGCAGCAGGAGCTGTCGCTTGGGACTGCTACGGTCCACACACTCACCACCGCTGTGCCAGCTGCAACACAATACCTTCTCTCTCTCTCTCTCTCTCTCTCTCTCTCTCTCTCTCTCTCTCTGTTTTTGTTTTTTGTTTTTTTTTCAAGGCAGTTTCTCTGTGTAGCCCAGGCTGTCCTGGAACTTGCTCTGTAAACTAGGTCTTCCTCAAATTCACAGAGATCCCCCTCCCTCTGCTTCCCAAGTGCTGGGATTAAAGGTGTGTGCCACCACTGCCTGGCTTTTCCCCAAGAGACCAACTATAAGATTATAAGATGGACAGGGCAGTGGTCCATTTCTCAGGGCCCAAAGACATATAGACCCTGCCAAGTCCCACAAATCCACAGTCTCGTTCCCAACTCCTGAAAGAGGGAGACTGCCTTGTTTTAAACAGAGAAACTACCAATTTCTTAAGCATTTATAACAATAAACACACTCAAACTCTCCTTAGAGTCTATTAATGTCCACAGCAACTAATTTTAAAAACAAATACATTTTCCCCTCCCAAGAACATCTCCCATACAAACAAACAAACAGACAGACAGACAGACAGACAGAGACAGAGGTCTGAGCGTACACATCAGCCACATGCAAAAATCAATCAGAGCAGGATCTGTGGGCATGTGTAGAGAAACAATGAAGGAATTCGCTCCCTCCTGAGACGCTTTTCAAAAGCAAAGTCTGGCAAAACACACAGTAAACAGCAGCACAAGAAAACAAAGCAGGGCTGCTGCAGACCAAGAGGCTCAATGCAATGCAGAGGTCGGAGCTTGTCCTCAGACACTCAGGAGGAGGCGTTTTGCTGTGTCTCCCGTAGACTTACCTTGACTTGAGCATGGGCCCATCGTACAACCAGTTTCTTAGACAGTGCCAGCTTGCCATTCAGACACTGGATGGCTTGTTCTGCTTCCTGTCCAAGAGAGGGACACGAGTTCATCAGAAATTCAAATGCTTATTAGCTGCCCGGATTCTCATAGGGCCAGCAAGTTTCAGTAGCTGGGTTTCTGACCAAATTGCTTTTGGTAACTTGGCAATGGCTTATAACTTCATATGGCAAAACAGCAACAACATCTGAAGTTTTAAAAGTGAAACCTAATTTCAAATCCTGTCATTTGTTGGCAGTAGAGTGTTTGGCAGGCCACTTAAAGTCTCTACATTTGTCAGCTGTAAAATGTGGTCACTATTACTTGTTCCTCAGGGGTGGCTGTGAGTATTCAGAGGGCATGAAAGCAGGGAGCACAGAGGAGGCACTTCCTGAGTGTTAGCGGCAGCACTGCCCTCTCAGGGGTTATCCTTCTGCACTCCTGCTTTAGGGCGTGCAGAGTACCACATCACAAACCTGTGCTCCCCTCAGGAGCTCCAGAGCCATATCCTGGGCTATGGGTTACAGCTTCACGGATATGAATGCGAAAGGAAAAAGCAGGGGCTAATCCAAGAGACCGAGCAAGGAATCTGTGTGCGTCCATCTACACACCTGGTTTGCAGAGCACAAACTCTCCTGACCCTTTCCTGATCAGATCTAGCAGTAACAAGGTTAAAAAGAATCCCTAAAGCTGGATAAAAGTCACTCTCGCAAACCTGGCTGTGTTGCCCATCCTGACAACCCTCTGCCCTACTGGTACCCATGAAGCATTCAGCCAAGTGTAACGCGTATCTAGTCGGGGTGAGGAGTCCTGTATCAACAGGGAGTGCCGAGGCTGAGGAGTAACACACACACACTTACTAATATCCACTGTGTATCAGGCACTAGCTATTCACCAGCCACAAGAATTCGCCACTGAAGCGCACAGTGCTAGATAGGAGACATGGTTTTGTTTCATTGGGGCTCAGAATGTCCACAGTGCTCTTAGCTCTATAGTATCAGGAGCAGCAGAAGCTTACAAGGGACACTATTCTAAAAGGACAATTTCCATCTCTGCACATTGTTTCAAAGTTCACACATGTGATACTAAATGTGAACCTTGCCATAGTACGCACACTTCCATAGCCTCATGGCCTCCCAGCTTTGTGAAAGAGAACCTCTTCCTTTACCCCATTTTTAGATAAAACTGAGGGCAAAAGAGTCTTGTTCAAAGTTAAAT
Organism: Acomys minous; assembly: GCF_964271855.1. NCBI lineage: Eukaryota > Metazoa > Chordata > Mammalia > Rodentia > Muridae > Acomys > Acomys minous. Next base: position 73,966,765 of record NC_140491.1, read on the forward strand.
AAAAGATACAAGAATATAAAGTATGTTTTATGACTACTAGTCCAGGATTTTTATTTTATTTTATTTTTATTTCATGTGCAGTGGTGTTTTGCCTGTATCTGTTTGTGTGAGGGTGTTGTGTCCTTTGGAACTGGAGTTATAGACAGATGTGAACTGCCATGTGAGTGTTGGAAATTGAACCCAGGTCCCCTGGAAGAGCAGCCGGTGCTCTCCAGCCCTAGTCCAGGGTTTTTAAATGAACATGCATCCCTAACATGGCTTCTGAATTTAACTGTCTGCAAGAATCCTCATCACTCTGTCAAGGAAAATCATTTAAAAATGGTTATTGTATGAACATCCTTTAATTGCTTCCAAGGAAGTGGACAATTAAAATAACAACATATTTGTTGCCTATATCTGCAAAAGTTAGACGAAATGAAATATTCTCAGCACTGGTAAGGATAAATGATGCTCTTGTGCAATCTTAGAACTCTCTGATGCATCATCATCTCTGGTGGGTACTCTGGCAACTAGATTTCTTTTCCTTATTGTGTAGTCCAGTTTGCCCTCCAACTCTCAATCTTCTTGACTTAGTCTCCCAAGTACTGGAATTTCAAGTACAACCATGCCCAGCTGTGGCAACTACATTAACAAAAATTATGCTTTTGCCTTTTGTTTTGTTTTTGTTTTTTTTCCTTTTTGGTTTTTTGAGACAGGGTTTCACTGTGTAGCCTTGACTATCCTAGACTCACTTCATAGACCAGGTTGGCCTCGAACTCATAGAGATCTACCTGCCTCTGCCTCCCTAGTGCTGGGATTAAAGGCGTGCGCCACCACTACCCAGCTTTTGTTTTGTTTTTTTGAGACAAGGTTTCTCTGTGTACTCCTGGCTATCCTAGAACTCTGTAGACGAGGCTGGCCTCAAAATCAGAGATCCACCTGCCTCTGCCTCCTCCTAAATTCTGGGATTAAAGTCGTGCGCAACCATGCATGACTAAAACGATGCCTTTTGGTGATGCCATCCATTCCATTTCCGTAAATGCAGTGAATACATGTAGTTATAGCTATAATGATTCTGACTCTATAATGTTTATATAACCAATCACTGGTGGTGATTCAAATAACTAACACCTGGGGATCAGGTAACATAAGTCCATATAGTGTCATGCAGTTACCAGAAATTGTGATTTTTTCAAACAGAGCCTCACTGTGTAGCCTTGGCTGCACTGGAACTTAACTATAAGACCAGGCTGGCCTCAAATTCAGAGATCCCCACCTACACTCACCTCGTGAATACTGGGATTACAGGTATGTAACCTGATGATTACTTTTTAACTGTCCTCTAAGTCACATGTGAAATGTACCAATTTCAGACACAGATCACTGAAGATCAACATGTGCTACTGAGCAGGGTAGCTCAACAGGGTTACCTAGCTAGTATATATGACTCCAGGCTCAAGATGGAGCACGGCTTTAATCCCAGCATAGCACAGAGGAGGCAGAAGCAGGCAGGGGTTACAAAGTGAGATTGTCTTTAAAAAAAAAAAAAAAAAAAAAAAGAATAGACAGTTGGTCCTGAGTTTAATCCCAACATCACATAAATAAAATATGTATGCATGTATTGACACAATGGGATATATACACATACATATATAACACATTACACATATATGTGTATACATACATTATGTATGCATATCTGTAACATGAGTGGTGTGTGTGTGGGCCCATGCGTGTGCACACGTAGCAGTCAGGTCACTGTTGAGTGCTCACTGCCTTGGTTTTTGTGGCAGGGTCTCACTGAACCTGTAACTCAAGGGCTGCTTACACTGGCTGGCCAGCTAGCTCAGGGGATTGGCCTGTCCCACCCTCTGCCCCTCCCTGAAGCACTGGGATTACAATTGTGTGCCACCATGCCTGGCCTTTATGTGGGTACTGGGACCGGAACTCAGGTCCTCCCACTTACCCTTTGGGCACTTTACTGGCTGAACCATTTCCTATCCCCAGAAGGGTACATGTTTAAAAGATAAACATGAAATGACTGTTTGTGAGTGGTTCTGTCAGAAACAAGGCCTCTATAGAATCAACTGAAAGAAAAAGAGATTTTGTTGGCCCGCCACTGAAGCAGCAAACAAAACAAGTTAGGAAGGGCAGTGTCCACAGGTTCAACATGTGCATCCCAAATCATGTGGTCAGTAAAAGCCCTCCAGCCCAGCCAGGGAGAGGACGTCTGTACAAGCTGCACTCCCTAGATCCACTGGTGGAAGGAGCATATCCTTTAGCTCAGTGTGAGCACACCAAGGATAAGCACACAGGACTCCTGCCTATGACGTGGACAGAGTGCAGACTATGAGGGGGAGGGAGCTCAATTACCTGCTTTGTTTCAAAGTTAACAAAACAGTACCCTCGGGGCTGGCCCTCCAAAGCACCGGACTTATGGAAGAGGAAGTCAAACTGTTTCACCTTGCCAAACTTCTGGAGGAGCTTGAGGAGGTGGTATCTGTGGAGACAGAAGAGCACAGAGTTCACTCGGGAATGCTGTTGGCCGCTCAGCCTCAAATGTGAGATTACAAAAGGGAGAAAATTCACCTCAGCAAAAAAAACGTTCTCTGCAAACTGCTGTTAGTTTATTTGGAAACAGGGCTGTTTGCCTCTATTTAGAACGGGAACTAGGATCATCATGCCTATGCATCTGTCCAGCGCAAAATACCAAACAACAAAACCACACCTAACGGGCAGCTGTCTGCCACAAGGACCGCTTGTTTTTCTTTTGGAGAAAAGCTTTTAAAAATAGTGTTGATTTATTTACCTTTTAATTTCTTGGCAATGAAATAGCATTTGTGAGTATCTGCAACTTCATCAGAAACACACACACACACACACACACACACACACACACACACACACACACACAACCTCAAACCTACCCTGTCTCAAAAATAAACAGAGTTGCAGAACCATCCCTATTCACACAAATAAAAAGCAGTCCTAAAACACCTTGGTATTAGATTTTGTAGCTAGTCATTAAACACAATTGTACCTGAGACCGACTCTGCTAAAGCCCAAACTACAGCTAGTGGCATTTCCACAAAGCTTAAAACGTGACTGGAAATTAGGACAACATGGAAGCCAAACACGACCGAGGCTGGTCTCACCACGTGGGGGACACTGGCCAGCTCTGTGCATCAGCCCCCCTCAGCCTCAGTACTACAGCGTATCCTCTGGGGCACGGTCACATTAAACACAGTCAGGGGAGGAGTTCACTCCCAGCAGAGGCTCATCACACTACTGCCTGCCGTCTGCTTATCCCTTTCTTATCTTCCCGCTCCTAACACTCAGTGGGTTCCCATACAGATGTGGCCTGAGCAGGTTGCTGTGGTTGCTCTCCATTCTGACTTCCTGTCATCCGATGTAAGGGTGAGACAAACCAACAGCTCTCCCATTTCCTTTTCCTCTGGCCTTCCTCCTGGCATCCTCTCAACTATTCAAACGGAGTCAAGGCTTTCTCTAAACAATGCTGTCCCCTTGATACTAAAAAGGTATCAGTCCACATGCTAAATGTGTTACTCCTCGGAATTCTGCCCCGCGGGGAGTCAGCAAAGTCCTCATCGGCACAGTTATAGTCATATTGTTTTCTAGGAGAAACTCACCAAGATTTTACTCTTGAGCAAGGTCTCCTTTGGGAAGCAGAGATAGGAAACACATTACACAGTGCACTAAATCTGACACTAACATGTGTCAATAAGCAAGTCTCTTATATTTAGTCAGCTGTCTGATACCACTGAAGAAAGATACAATACAGGTCTAGTCCTGGGATAGGATGAAAGGCTCCCAAGCCCCATTGTGGATAGTAATCTGGTCCTCAGTTACCTAGTGAGAATGCAGGACTCTTTTGGGGGGGCGGAATGGGAGACCCCTCTAATACAAACCTCTGTTGTTGATTATCTGAACAGGTTTACAGCAAGGCTGAGCCTCCCCCATGGGCTCTAATTCATAGCCACACCTGCTCTTTCAACACCCATTCAAACCTTCACACCATGCCAACGCCACAGAATGGTGGGTCAAACCCATTTATAACAAAACAAAACTTAAGGCTACTACGGCGCAACTATCTTTTCATTAGCTGCGTTCTGCTAAATAGCAGGAAGGTAACGCGATTGGCATTTCCTAGGAAATGAATTTTAATTTACTCAGGAAAAAAATGCCAACAGATTATTCATTGTAAAGCTAACAAACACACGCTGCCTGAGATGTGTGACCTTAAGAACCCAGGAACATCTGCTTAGGCCTGTGTCTTTCAACTTCTCTAGGATTTCTTCTCTTGTTTGATAATTTCTTGAAATTATCGGAACACTGAAACAAAAGGAATGAAATGTTTACTGCTCTGCTTCCTGGAGACGGGGACTGCAGGCTCTGATAGTGAAAGAAGCCTGCAGCCTCTGCTTTCACATCTGCAAGTACTCTCATCTGCTGCCGGAGTATGGGGGCTCAGTCCTCATCAGCAGGCTCGCGCCCTTAATGAAACGTGCACCCTGCTGCCTCTGGGAGAGAATCACTTCTGTAACCCAATCAGTGCTTCCTTCTCCTAATGAGTCATCAAAATAGCCTTCCTGCCTGGTGGCATAGAAGCAATCTCCTGCACAAACGCTAAAACAGACACCTACTATGTGCTAAGGGCCAACTAGGCATCAGGACCTCTAGACGAATACAACTCTCTTCTAGGCCCTCAATGCTAGTTAGAGAAGATAAACACACACACACACACACACACACACACACACACACACACACACACACACAAAGAGCAAGAGTGTAGAAAAGCTCCAGAAACACAGCCATTTGAATGCAGTATTAGTGTGAGTGAACACCATGCAATGAGAAAGGTAAAGTCTGACCTGTTGGAAGAGAGCAGAGAGTAGGGCAGGCCATGAGGAATGTGTGTTCAGGAAATTCTGATTTGAGGTTACAGGAAACGGAGAGGCAACAAAGAGCCAATGAAATGGCCTCTAGATTTTTTTTTTAGTATATAGTTTTTAGAGAAAAATTTCTTTATAGCCAATAGAAATGATTTTTTAAATTTATTATTTATTATTATGATTACAGTGCTCTGCCTGCGTGTACACTGGCAGGCCAGAAGAGGGCATCAGAATACATTATAGATGGTTATGAGCCACCATGTGGTTGCTGGGAATTGAACTTAGGACCTCTGGAAGAGCAGCCAGTGCCCTTAACCTCTGACCATCTCTCCAGCCCGTCAATAGAAACTATTACAAGGAGAATATTTTTGCCCTGTGCCTTACCCCTTAGTAAATGCTTTACTGTTTCAAATTTAAGCAAACAGCAAATGCCACTTCATGCAAACCACGGACTATGAAGGAAGACTATGGACCGGACTGAGAAAGGTAAACAAACTGCTGTTCCTGGCTCATGCATCCATTTCCTGTGAGCTCTGGTTTATCCAGGTAAGCCCCTCAAAGTCAGCAGCAGAAGGCCACCTGCACCGGGCAGGCTCCCCACCTCTTAGCCTTAAGTTACTCACTGTGCTGCAAACCGATTTCCTCACCACAAACTACCCTAGGGTCAGTGGGGATGTGAATTAATTCCCAGGCAAGACCTCTCCAGGGCCGGAGGCTATGAATTTGAGCCCCAGTGTTACAAAACAAAACTAGCAGCCCCCTCAGAATCAGCCTTACCCGCCACTCTTCTTCACTCCTGTTTCTCACAGCTCAGACCCTCCCACCACTGTAATTTCCCTGTCCCATCTCTGTGGCAGCGCTCACAGGTGACTATCCCCTGACTACCCTGCACCCCAGCCTTGGCCCTTCAAACCCGCCTTGCATGTGTGCAGCTGATTCCCCTGCTAGAACATTACTGTCCTGGTAGCAGGTTCTTGTTAGCATCCTGTGGGGCTCTTCCACGGGAAATTCAACATGTCTAAATACATCTTGAAGGCTCCATCTTTTCCTGACTGTATTCTACTGTCAACCACCCGCTTCACTGCCATTTAGTAGTCGTTCTCGCCTTAAGCCAAAAGGTCCTTCTGGTTCTGGTTCTATGGAGCTCTCTCTCTTACCTGACTTACATGCATTCATGACTTCCCCTCTGCTTAGAAGGCACTATTGGAATTCCTACTGACAGTCTCTGGCACTTACATACAATGCAAGGTTTAGTTACTTATTTTACAGAGCACATTTAATATCTGAGTAAGAAAACTAGCACTAAGTACAGAACGGCAGTCAACTTCTGAGACACTAACCGGTTGGCTTCCGTGCAGAAAGCACTGGTGATGTTGAAAGGGGCTGTCCTAAGCTTATAGTCTGGGACCCACAGCAACTTAGAAGTTTCCACATGTTTAAATTCAAAACAGGATGCTGTAGGTCATGACTGCTCAGTTACTCCGACTACAGAGTATCTGAGTGAAGGTGCACCGAACTAGGCAGGAGGAAACCAAAGCTATCAGAGACTGCTTTGTAAACCGAGCCAACTTGTGTAACTTTCCTTTTCCTACCAAAGAGGGCGAATCTGTTCCCCTCACCCGGGCTGCTGGGAGGTGGAAGAAGTGCAGTGCTACAGTCGGAGAAAACAGCCCCGTCGTGTAGCTAAACAGTCTCACCTTACAGAAGCACGAGGCACAGTGAAGCTGAGGAAGTGGAGCACAGCGCAGAGCACGTGGACCTAGGCTTGACTACGCTGTAGCAACAAGTGCTCATTACTCTCAACAGGTACCTCGTCCACGGCTGCTTCTGGCATGTAGCACAGTCGGGAAACAGCAGTACTGACAAGACGATCCCTCTATGTTCACAAAAGCTCTACCTTACACTACAGCAGTATTTGGGAGTGCTTGTGTTGTAATTATTCACATGGGCTCACTGTAGCTGGCCCAGAAGAGCTGGATCCAGGCATTTCGGCAGCTGGGCTATGGTAAGGAATCACCGTGAGCACAAAGGACAGAGCATCTGAGCACCAGACTGTTATACTCTTGAAAGGACTGAAGAATGTTTTAGTACAGCTTGAAAAAAACTCAGATTAGTAACCAAAAGATGCAGATAAACACAGAATGACCAGAACTAATCACAAAATAAAAGTCGGGGGAAAATGAATGACAGACTGCATTGTTCAAACGCTGTTTAAAAACCACCATCGGGCTGGGTGGTGGTGGTGCACGCCTTTAATCCCAGCACTTGGGAGGTAGAGGCAGTTGGATATCTGTGAGTTTGAGGCCAGCCTGGTCTGCAAAGAGAATTCCAGGACAGCCAGGGCTACACAGAGAGACCCTGTCTTGAAAAAACAAACAAAAAAACACCAAAACAACAACAAAAACAAAAAACCACCATCAGGGCTGGAGAGATTGCTCAGAGAGGTTCAGAGCATGGATGCTCCTCCAGAGACCCTGGATTCCATTCCCAGCATCCACATGGTGGCTCACAACCATCTGGAACTCTAGTTCTGCCAGGGGATCTGATGCTCTCTTCTGATCTCTGAGGGCACTAGGCGTACACGTGGTGTACCTGACATACGTGCAGCCAAAATACCTGTTATGTATAAAACAACAAAAACAAAAAATACTCCCTATGATTATATTAGATCCCTTGTAACTATTTCTGACTGTTTCCTAAAAGGAAGTGAACATTTCTAAAGGAGAAACATTCCAATCAACTTCTGTAAAAGATTACGAATACGTGTTAAAGAGCTGGGATACAGGCCCAGGAAAGGAGTAAGGGTCTGTAGAAGAGGAAATAGCAGGAAGTGGCAGCAGCTTTTGGTTGGGTAAGCTCAATTACGAAAACTAGAAGATGTTTTGTAAACTGCCCTTTCAAGTCATTAGAAGATTAGAGATTTGGATTCAACTGACAACGTAAGTACCACGTGTTCATCCCCTTCAATCCTGGGGAGCAACTGTCTGTTAATCACTTAACTAGGTTCACTAACTATTTTCTACCCTTTGAGAAGCAGCATCTGAAAGGTCATGTACTTGGGTAACTTGAAGGAAATAACATTTCCGTAAGACTCATGGAATTTAGCAGAGTGACACTAAGCTTTCATGTGATGAACCGTAAGCTTTGACCGGCAGCTACAATTCTGAAAATAAATTATGTACCACATCTGTTTGTTTGAGAGACAAATCACTGCACAGGAAGGAAGTTAGAGAACAGCGCTTCGGCAATACAGACGTGGGGATACTCCAGGTGGAGCACTGCACTCCCAGCCAGCAAGCCCTGCCCTACAGCTGGCATTTCATGTCTGCCTCTGACGGAAACATCAACGGGGAGGTCTTAATCCATGTTCCTGGTAAAGATGTGAGTCAGGAATACGTTCCTGACTCACTCTGACATAGCCCGCGGCAGATGCCCTCGTGAAGCCCTCTGACAGGCAGCAGGGCATGCGCAGCACAGAGGTCTCGTTACGGAGAACTACGGCCACCACAGCCAACCAACACTGCCTCCACGCTTTAGATTTCCATTCAGACAAGGAGGGGGGAGATGAAACCACTCTGGGGAGCACCCCTTACAGCTTGGGGTTTAGATGATGGAAAAGAGTAGATGAAGACATTAAGAGCCCGTGCTGACTCACACATCCATCCTCAGTCATACGAGAGGATGTTAGTAAATACAATGCACAGTCCAGTGTTCCCATGGCCACAGTAACATCACATGAAGACAACACATCTTCAACATCACTGTCACTTACATGGATACCGAATGATAGCCACACTTATGTGATTTGAGCCTCTGCAGGTTTAGGAGCTAAACTCTCTCTTGTGATGTAAAATTATATCTCTTTTCCTCTTTCCTAATCCCAATCCTTGAATATATATGTCATCTCATGCTAGCCTCGCATGAGCAGGCTTGCCCTTTGTGTTTACTTAGCTCTACCTAGGCCTGACCCCAGGACTGTTGGTTTGTTCCAAGCTGGCTTTGAGTACTGACTCCGTGGAGGTCAGTCTACTTACCCTTCGCTATTCTGCCACCAACCAACAGCAACAAAGGACATACTTTGGATTTGAGATATGGCTCTTTCTTCCTATTCAACAAAGAGTGGAACTCTTTGCAACTGTTCAATTCTGTACCCAGTGTTTATGGGGAATCATTCTAGAACCAACCTGAGGCATATTTTGTCTCTCAGAACGGAGGAATAAGAAGTAGTCTCCAGATCTTTGTGAATAGGCATATGGGCCCCACTTGACTGACTACTGTAAGCACCCCCAGAACCATAGAAAGTCAGAGTGGGGTGGGGGTGGGGCTGGAGAAATGGCTCAGCAGTTAGGAGCACTGGCTGCTCTTCCAGAGGACCTGGGTTCAATTCCAAGTACCTACACAGGAGCTCACAACTGTCTTTAACTTCAGTTCCAGGGGATCTGACACCCTGACACAAACACACATGCAGGCAAAACACCAATGTACATGAAGGGAGGAAGAAAGAAAGAAAGGGAGGGAGGGAGGGAGGGAGGGAGGGGTCTTAGAGATCACCTGAGTGCCTTTGGTTTTCAGTCATTCATAAAATGATTGGAGTATCTGGTGTGTGCCCCACACTATGCTGAGCAGTTTAAACAAGAGGAGCCCTGTGATAAGCGAATCTGAGGAAGCCTTGTGTAAAATAGGACTCCAGAGATACTTTGACCAAGGAGGGAGAAGAGGCCCTGGAAGCCTTTCGTCAACTGCCACTCTTCTTTTGGCACTCCCTAAGCAGGCTCCATGGGTTGAGATCACTTGGGGACCTCTGTACCATCCACTCTCTTCCCTGTAATAACGGACATGAGGGTCTAGAGGCAGAATCACCTTACCCAAGATCACGTTACCAATTGAACACAATTGTCCTGACTTTTCCTTTAGGGCCATTATAGTGAAAGGGAGTATCTTGGCAGAGAATGAATAGGTTTTTCTTTCCACGACTTCTCTGATGTGGGGAAGGTGTTGGTTGGTGGCAGAATAGTAAAGGGTAAGTAGACTGACCTCCACGGAGTCAGTACTCAAAGCCAGCTTTGGGACAAACCAGCAGTCCTAGGGTCAGGCCTAGGTAGAGCTAAGTAAACACAAAAGGCAAGAAGAGAGGAAGCTGCTCATGCGAGGCTAGCATGAGATGACATATATATTCAAGGATTGGGATTAGGAAAGAGGAAAAGAGATAATTTTACATCACAAGAGAGAGTTTAGCTCCTAAACCTGCAGAGGCTCAAATCACATAAGTGTGGCTATCATTCGGTATCCATGTAAGTGACAGTGATGTTGAAGATGTGTTGTCTTCATGTGATGTTACTGTGGCCATGGGAACACTGGACTGTGCATTGTATTTACTAACATCCTCTCGTATGACTGAGGATGGATGTGTGAGTCAGCACGGGCTCTTAATGTCTTCATCTACTCTTTTCCATCATCTAAACCCCAAGCTGTAAGGGGGTGCTCCTCAGAGTGGTTTCCGCTCCCCCTCCTGTCTGAATGGAAATCTAAAGCGTGGAAACGGCTAAGAATAGCATCATGTCCCCTTGGGTGAAAACTCCAAACAACTGAAGGGATCAAGGTGCTGTGGAATGGCTCTCGAGCATCCGCAGCAGACACTGAGCCTCTGCGCATATCAACTAAGCGACTTGGACTTACTCTGTGATTTTGGGATCCAGGTTGCCAATCCATAATCGGTGTCCTTCCTGTAGAGAGCCCTCTGAAAGGATGGATGCGTTCTCCAGGGGAAGAGTTTTGGTTTCTGCTTCCATCAATCTCTAAGAAATACTAAAGGCAATGTGAACATTCAGGCAGGAGAGTGAAACAACCTTGTGTGAACATAAGACTTGACATTCAATCCAAGCAGCTGTCTAAGGAGGGCATGCTCTCTGGGCAGTCCTGTAGAGGCCTGTTACTCCCCAGCAGGAGCCCTGGGCCAGTTCCCTTGGAACAGCCCTTCCGGCAGCCAGAGTCGCCTTTTAGGATAGAGAAGTACGGTTGTGTGGCGAGTTTTAAGTTTTCATGACGCAGGAGGCCAAAGGCTCTATCAGCACATAATGCTGCAGGGGAAAAGGAGACAGTCCTGGTGGCGTTGAAGGGAATGGGCAGGGAAATCCAGCTTATGTTCCTGCTCTTCCTGGAGATACACAACAGGGGAGGACATGGCACAAAGCTGTGAGCACAGGTTCTAGAGTTAGAGCTGGATTTGAAAGCAGGTTGTATGACCTCGGTAACTATCTGAACTTTACAGGTCTCACTTTCCTCAAATATAGAATTAAAAGCAATAGTGTTTGCCTTATAGGCTAGCTGTGAAGACTAGGTACGTAAGAAAATTACTGTGCTTAACAACAGTAAGTAGCCAGTATCTATCAGTTATTGATCACCAAGCTTACTGTTTTGGCGGAAACAAGAGACTGCCTTCTTAGTGTGATTTTCAGCAAGTCACTTGACTTCTGTTCACCTTCGTCCCCTCCCAAGGACAGTACCTCTGCCAACTTACACCCCTACAGCCTTTAGAACCAGGCTTCTGTAAGTATTCAAGACCGATAAACTACCACTAGTCTTCCTTCCTGCAGTATCTCATCTCACAGACAAGGAGGATGAGGGCTGTGATGGAGGCAACAATGCAAAGAGCAAAAAGCCTGGCGCCAGCCAGGCATGATGGTGGCACACGCCTTTAATGCCAGCACTCAGGAGGCAGAGTCAGGCAGATCTCTGTGAGTTCAAGACCAGCCTGGTCTACAAAGCGAGACCAGGACACCCAGAGCTACAAGAGAAACCTTATCTCAAAAAACCAAAAGAGATCTGGTTTTAAGTTGTTCCATTTCCACTGGAGGTAATTTTCATTGGCACTTTAGTTTCCTCGTTCTTATTTATTGACCTTATTATCAGAGGGTGGGGGTGGTGGGGTGCTGTTTATGCCATGTAGCACAGGGAGACCATAAGACAGCTCTCAAGAGTTGGTCCTCTCCTTCCATTTTCACTTGGGTCCCAGGGATTGAACCCAGGATGTCAGGCTTGGATGGGAAGCACCTTCAATGGCTAAGCCACCCTGTTGGCCCAGTTTCTTCATGTTTTATAATAAACTTTGAGGGGCAGGAGAGATGACTCAACAGTTAAGAGCACATGTTGCTCTTGAAATGAGACAGCTTCTTCTAACTTTTGCAGTTACTGCACACATGTGGTGCACATATATAGATGCAGGCAAAAAAAATGCTTGTGCACATAGAGTAAAAAAAAAATCTAAAAAAAATCATAAAGATAAACCTTGTTTTGCTTAGTAGTTAAGGTTGCTGAGAAGATAAAAAATGAGTTGATAGATAAAAATAAAAATTTTAATAAGTATATACTATGATCAAGGGATAATAACAGGTTGTGCTGTGCCAGACTTCAGACCTCCCTGCTAGAAAACATGTCTTCTATATCTAGAAGTGCCTCAGAGCTTGGCCTTGTAGGAAATAGTCCCTTTTCTCAGAAATTTTTGAAAGGGGAACAGAACTAAAAAAAAACAAAAACAACAGATTTAAGTAATTAAGGATAGATAGGGAGATACTGTAAACAACACTGAGAAGGGCAACGCAAGGATCGCACTATAGAGTGAGTGGAGTTCGATTTGAATGCTAGAATTCCTGTGCTCATGTTTAAAAGCAACAGTAACATCAAAATATACTTAAAAGTGCCAAAGCGTCCATGTTTCAATAGGAAGAATACAAGACATGGGGCTAGAGAGATCTGGACTCAAATTTGACTTTCCCAACTATAGTGCCTTTGGTAACAGTCTCTCCCTTAGGAAACTTCCTCATCGTTCTCTGACCCTGTCACTTTTCCCCTTCCCATATACTGTGACTACAATGGGCTATTTACTTTCTGCCTGTGTCTCCAAAATAATAAAAACTACTACAGCACTGGGCCTTGCCGCTGTGATCACGGCTCTATGCCCAGCCTACAGTGGACTGCATGGCTCAGAGTGGGCGCTGTTTTCTGAGAGAATGAATGAAACAAAGTAAATTCTCTTCTTTCCAAAGCTGGAGACAATGATTCCTGTATCACGTGGTTATTTTAAACAAGAACATATATGTGACAGCTCAGCACGCGGACATGTGAGAAACAGTAAAATCTAATGAGACAGTATGCGGCCATCAAATCTTTTGGGGTCTGCAAAGGCGACAACTCCTTAGAGTAACAGTTCACAAAATGCCTATCTATTCCTCCCAGCTGAGCTGCATCAAGCCTAGAATTCAGGAGGGGCCAAGGGTCGCTTATTCCTACACGCTAACCCCGGGGTCAGGGCTGGAATCAGGCTTTCCCGATCCCTGGCAGCGAAAAGTCCCTAATGGGATTGTTATTTCCGGGCCAGGGACAGGACAATCCGGGGCGGGGCCTAGAAGCCTACCGGAGCCGGCAGTCACCGCCAAGGCCCCGCGGTCAGGATGGCGCTGAGCTTCGAGTACTCACCCGCTAGCCTCAGAGCTGTGTCCTCAGCTCATGCCCCGAAAGAAGCTTCCGATGCTGGGGTCCGAGCGAGGGACGTGAGGATACCTCGGTCGAAACACCTCTCGCCGCCCCGCTGCCCGTGACGTACTACGCCTGCGCCGCCGCACCACCCCGTGACGTCATGACGCCGCCCGGCCGCCTCCGGTGTCGCGCGTGTGTTTCACTGTAGTCCGGGCTATAGGTGGTGAGTAGTCTCGGGGTGGGGAGAGGGGGAGGGGGGGTCTCAAGGAGCGGGCGGGATCTAGGTGCTAGTGACAGTTTTTCAAGGACCTCGGGGCGGGGGGGGGGGACCTCGTGGGGCTACCATCCGTGACTGGTTCAGCAGAGTTCGGCTCGACCTTAAGGCCGGGGGGCGGGACTTCTGGTCCCTTTACGCTCACAAGGGTAGGGCGGGGCTTGTGTCACTTAGCCCGCATTTAGAGCCTTGCCTGGGAGCTTGGTAAAATAGTTCCTGATATTTAGGACGTCACCTGACGGGAATAATTATTAGCGGTGACGAAGAAACAAAAACTTTTAGCGCTATCTTTACGAAGGTCACGCGGCTCCCAAGTGATGGAGTTTTAAATTCCACCCGGGCCTGAGTCGAACGCCTGGGCTTAAAAAAAAAAAATCGTCATTCTGTCGTCCTGTGGGCAAACAGTTGTCATTTCAATGGCGCTTCAGATTGTACAGATTTGAGATCACATACTTAGGAAGTGCTAGAAACAGAACTCTTTGCTTAGGCCATCTCAAAGTTTGGTGCTTTTTCTTTCTTTTTCCTTCCCCTCCCCTCCTTTCTATATCGCCTCATACACAACTACTTTGTCTTCTGAGTTGCTGTAGCAGTCAGACAACACTTGCACAGCAGTGTCTGTCAAAGCTGCTAGTCACGAAAACTCCAGCACCACATTCATCAGAAGGACACTGTGGAGGAAGACAACTAGTTTTGCCATTTCCTTGGGAGTGGTTGTAACACTTTGTCCATTTCTCAGCACTACCAGAAAGTCTCCACACAGGTTGAAGGGTAGACTCCTTTTGAGTGTTACAGTCAAAAGTGCGGCCATCTTCCAGCTGCTTACCAGCAAGGATCAGCCTCTGCTGGTCAGGAGGAATTCCTTCCTTATCCTGGATCTTGGCCTTTACTTTTTTTTTTTTTAAGTATCTAAGGGTTCAACCTTAGAAAGATCTTCTGTGGTAAGGGTCTGTTTGGTGATGTTTGGTTCCACCAAAGATGGCAGGTCGGATAGGTGGTGACTACATTCCATTGCGTTTCCCAGACTCTTGGAGAACTTGCAGTTGGGAAGGCTAGAAACCTCATCCGATTGCTTCAGTTAATGGCTAGGATAAAGTACTTGCTGCAGTTCCCGTCCTTGGTAGGCTTGTGGCACCTGCGTTCTGAGTGTGGGTGGGTATGGATTCCTGAGATGGTGTAATGAGGATGAGGGACGTGGGGTCTTCTGGTCTTTAGGTGACGCCATTTGTCCACTTGCTAAATCTTTAGCATTCCTCTTTTGGCTTGTGCCAAGGCATTGGATGCTGCATTGAGTCAGCTATTTCAAGTGCCTTTCTTCACGTGACACTGAATTTGAAAGGGAGCATACCCTATTCCAAGCAAAGAACTGGAAACCCAGGGCATACTGGAAGCAGTGTTGAGAAGTAGGTCCCAGGACCTGCCGTCAGAGGCGTAGAGCCCAACTCTCAGGCCAGCATGTTGACATTGGGCAAGGAATCTTTCCGGAAGTTCATTACCGTACATACCACATTTGTATGATATCTGTATTCTTGGGCCGTACTAAGTACAAGGTAGCGTAGTAAACACGTGGATTACTAGTAGGGAGATTCGTCTACTAGAACAGTCCATGGAGTGCCAACAGTCATAACTAACCTCCTCAAGGTCACACATGTAATAAGTGGGGAAACAGTCGCTTGTGTGTGTGGGGTCAGTGTTATTCGAACATACTTGAACTCTCATAAGAAGTTTCCTCTTCAGTTTTACTCCTTCATATGTGCTCACCTGACTTGATGTTCATAAGGCTAAAGACACAATGACCTGTGTTAGTGAACTCGCACTGGGAAGTTTCCTGTCTTCTGTGCAATGAAACGTATGCCTCAAGCATTCCAGCAGTGTGGTTATTTATAGAACTGTCTTCCGGTCCACGTGCATTGGGTCTGCTTTTTGGTGCTGCATTTTCTGTCAAAGGTTGTTTATTTCTAACCCATTTTAGTTTCCTGTTGCTTTGTGGATTGGTGTTATGACCCATAGCAGGAACTCCCGGAAACCTGTCATACACACTGCAGCCAGATTGAGGCCATGTCAATTAAAACAACCCAAACCACACATTATTATACACCCATATTTGGATATAAATGTGAGTTGGGCATTGGCTATATTAGGTAGAAACTTCGATTTAGAATTGTCACTCAGAGCCAAACTTTTGTGAACAGTTTCTTTGTTTTGTTTTGTATGTTTTCCTGAGCCAGGCTTTCTCTGTGTCGTCCTGGCTGTTCTGGACTTGCTTTGTGGACCAGACAGTTAGTTCCTCTTCTTGGACAGTGAGTTAATCTCTCTGAGCCTCAGTTTCAGCATCTACAAAATGGGGACTGTACTGCTGTATCTGTGGCATTATTGACAGTAAATGAACTGATAAAGCAAGCTGTACAGGGCTGAATTTGTATAGACTTCACACGCTCATTGCAGATATCTGGCATAACTTGCTATTAAAAATTCCATCAATAGAAATTGTTTGCCTTTACAGCATTTATTTTTTTGCTTGCTTTTGTTGTGTTTTGTTATCACAGGATATGTTGACACAGGATGACCTTGCATCCCTCCTATTCCTCCGGCCTGCACCTCCTATCTTGCTAGGAATACAGGCATGCCTCAGCACCCATGGCATTATGTCAAGCTCATCTTCCCATTAAAAAGAAGTAATAATATTAATAGTCACATGCCTTGAAAAGGTAGGGTATGCCTGCCTCACCTTGTTATTCCCTACTTGAAGGAATAAGTCTCAGTACCATTTTACAGATGAGAAGATGCTGATGCAGAGATTCTCAGGGGCGTTTAGTCAGCGTGGAGCTGGGATCAGCTTCATGGTCCTTCTGCAGGCCGCCTGCTCTTGTGCACTCCGTTAGGCTGCATCAACATTTCAGCAGGCTTTTGTTTTTGTTTGTTTTGTTTTTTGTTTTTTTAAGAATGAGATGTGATTTTCTTTTCTTTTTTTTTTAATATTTTATTTAATTTTAATTTATGTGCGTTGGTGCGTGGGTGTCAAATTTTGGAGTTACAGACAGTTGTGAGCTGCCATGTGGGTGCTGGGAATTGAACCCGGGTCCTTTAGAAGAGCAGGCAGTGCTCTTAACCACTGAGCCATCTCTCCAGCCCCGAGATGTGATTTTCAAAGATAGTGCTTCCAGATACTAATTGTTTTTAATTTTTAGCTAAGTAACAGGCAGATTCTTGGCAGAAGCTCTTAGTGTTATATTTGTTGGCTAGGACTGTGTTCTGTCTCAGAGGAGGTGATAGCATCCGTGTGTGGTCAGAGACCTGAGAAGTGTATAGAAGCTGCCTTAACTCGGGGGATGGTGGCGTCTCCCAGTTCTAGACCGTAGAAGACCTCAAGCCTCAGTCATGCTTCAGACTCAAATTAAAGTACCTTCTAATTGGTAATCAGTGCATAAGGAACCAAAGAAAATTTTAATTAAATGCTGCCATGTAAATTTTCTAGTCATTTTATGCTTATTAAAATGTTTTTCTTACTTAAAAATCCCCTCTAGTGCTCTGCCCTTCCTCTTCAGGCTTTATCAGGATTTTGTGCCTCTGCTCATATGAGGACTTAATTAGCATCATTACGGATTTAGGCTGCGGCACGTTTGCTTTCAGGCATTTAGATGAACTGAAAGAAGGCCACAGAGTGTTGGGTCACTCAGGCCCCTGGGCCTCAGTTTCTTCACCCTGTAAAACGGGGGTAACAGTTCTCCCTGAGGCTGCTGGGAGGTGGACTAGGGGTCATGTATGCTCAGGGCCAAGTTCCTGCTTACTTGGAGGAGTTCATCAGTAGCTGGCCTGAGTTAGTTTTGGAAGTTGCTGTGGGTTTTCTTTTACTGAGTTTTTTTTTCCCCTTTCCTTTTTTTCTGAGACAGGGTTTCTCTGTGTAACCTTGGCTGACTTGGAACTCCCTCTGTAGACCAGGCTGGCCTTGAACCCAGAGATCCACCTGCCTCTGCTCCTCAGTGCTGGGATTAAAGACATTTGCCTCCACCATCTCCTTGAATGAGACCTTTTTTTTTCCCCCGACTCTTCAGTGGCTGTTTCTGAGGATTGTCTTCCATCATGGCAGGGAAGTGCTTCCGGCTGCTGCACCCTGCCTTCCGCAGTTACCTTGCTACTTTGACCAGACCTGTTTCGGAAGTCTCCGTGAAGAGCGTGAGCGGAAGCCAGCCCGACCACAGGCACCACCCAGCCCATCCAGGGGTACCAGTTCGTCATTTCGCAACCAAGAAGGCCAAAGGTAGCTGATCTCCTTCCCGGTCTCACACCTTTCTAATAAGCGGCAGAGATCGCGGAGTTGTTCTGAGTTTCTTTCCTCATCCATGTGAGGAAATGATGTCTCAGATGGTCACAAGACCCAGGGCTTGTTTTGTTACCATTAGACCTCATTTGTTTTGTTGGTAGCTCAGAAAATGCCTAATTTATTTCATTTAAGTGCAGAACCAGAGGTAAAAGTATCAAGCAAACCAGAGTGCTCGTGGTAGGAATTGGCCTATTCTCGTCCTTTAGGAAGATTCAGATTGGGGGTATAATTAAAGCCAGAAGGGTTTTGGGTAAACGGGGCATTAAAGCCATGGGTTTAGATGGATGATCTTAATGGTTTATGTCATCCAAGAATGAGATTTTGATGTACCGCAGGTCTTAGCTTAAATGCCACTTCCTCCGGGATGTCTTCCTTGGCCTGAGTCTGGGTCAGGTCCCCTGTTACATGCACTCATGCACACTATTATTTTACTTTGACAGACTTAGAACTGCAGTCATTAATTAATCAGTTATAAAATTGATTATTGTTTGTTACCTGTCTGCCCTATTGGATCTGATGAAGATCAGTTGTTTCTGTTGTGGTTGTTGAACACTCTCCAGGGCTGTTTATATACTGTGTTTTCAAAAACTTTGTCGGATAGATGAAAGACAGAAAATGATCAGGCAGACCTGCTGTTTGCAGTGGTGTGTCAGGCAGGCCCCTGTTGCGGATGGTGCGAGAGATAGGCTGCTAAATATTTCCCCTTTGACTTTCCTTTTTTGCTATTACACAGACCCAGACCTGATTTTTGTTGAAAAGAGGCTTAACAGATCGAAAGAAAATTAATACATACAAGACGTATATTCTGTTAAGTTAGTGTTTGATTTGTATGTTATTTTTTAAATTTTCTAATCCAGTCCTTATCATTATCCATCGAAAACAATTATAATTTTCCAGTGAGGAAACCCTTACAGTTATTTAATGAATATAGATTTTTAACATTTGCAAATATAGAGGCTTAGAGGCTGAGGTACACTTGTTTGGGGGGAAAATTGCCCATGGCCCCATCCAGAGAGAAAGGACAGGAATGGGGCTTCTGAGGCGGTGGCGTCGCAGTCCTCTAGATTCAGCATGGTCTGTAAGCAGAAGCTTTCCTCATCTTTGGCTGCTTCTCCCGAGAGCTGGTGTCGGCGTGCTCCTGGATCTGCGGGGTCTTTCTGCTATAGGGATAAGATCCCTTATTGTTTGTGCTAGGAGGCCATGTCTTTGACTGAGGCCACTTTCAGTTCTTTTCTTTGTACTTTTCATAGCCTTTTCAAGAACTCTTTTCTATCCCAGGGAAATTGGTGTGAGTTAATAATCTTAACTGTAAAGCTGGCTGTGATTGCTCACCTGTCATTCTAGTGCTCGAGAGGCTGAGGCAGGAGGATTACTTCTGATTCCGTGTGACCCTGGCCTTCATAGTGAATTCCAGGGCACTCTGGTTTGGAGAGTAAGATTTTTTTTTTTTTTAACCTCAAAAAACAGAAACTGAAGCTCAGTTAGGTTTCTTTTCTATAAGCTGTGTTGCTGGCACTCTGTCATCCAGTTGGTGCTAACTCCTATGTTGTGTGTCACGTTTCCTTACATATCTGTCTTTTGTTGAACTGCTTTGCTTCTGCACCAAATTGCCCTTATTCCCTTAAATCAGTCATAAAGCCTTGAAAGCTCTACTGCAGATCTTTATCTATATATATCACACACATTTTTTTCTTGCCCTTTCTATGTGAAATGTGTAGTCACAGCCAGCGTTTTCTAGAAAATGATATCATTATTGTATCATTTTATGATACACTCCTAATTTATTTTAAGGCATAACATATACAGAAAAGTATATACCTCATTGTTAACTGGTTAGCCCAATGGATATTTAGAACATGTATACAACTATGTTTCCATCTCCCAGATCAAGAAATAAGATGTAGGGGGAATGGAGAGGTGGCTCAGCAGTTAAGAGCACTGGCTGCTCTTCCAGAGGACCTGGGTTTGATTCCCAGCACCCACATGGAGGCTCACAACTATCTGTGACTACAATTCCAGAAGATCCAACACCCTCTTCTGGTTTCCCTGGGCACCAGGCACATGTGGCACACACATATACATGCAGCCAGACACTTAAATGCATAAAACAGTAAAATAAAATTTAAAGAAATAAAGTGGAGCATGCCACGGTGCCACATGCCTGTGATCCTGGCAGGGGGAATCACTGCAAGTTTAAGGCTACCATGCGCTGTGCAGCAAATTTCAGGCCAGCACAGTTACACAGTGAGACACTGTCTCAAAACAGCAACCACAAAATAACAAGCAAACAAAAACAGTAACAAAAGTTCTTTTAAAAGAAGAAGAAAATACCATCTGTACTCTAGCATCCCCACGAGATTGGCTTTAATTTTGTCCTTTTTGAACTCAGTGTCTGGCCCTGTGGGGTAACAGATTTGCCTGTTCCACCTGCAGCAGCTGCTGTGTGTTTTGACTTTTATAGTGTCCTAAATATGTTGCTCCAGTTTATGTATGTATCCTGTAGTGGCATCTGGGTTGCTTCCAGTTTGGAGTTAAACTAACAGTTTAACTAACCGTTGAAGTATACGCACTCTTGCCCATGTGCTTTGGTCTGTATGTGTGCCCATGGATCCCCATCTCCCTTAACTGCCTCCCACTGCGTTGCCTAGGAACGCTATTCTAATTTGAGCAAGTGTGATTGGTGGAAATGGGCATTCTTCTTTTATTCTGGACTTTAGATAGACCATTTCTTATATGTTGACATAAAGAATGTTTCCTTTGTAGTTTCCATAGTCTCTTTTAAGTAAATATAATCCTTGAGCTTTTTAAAAAGGCACTCAATTCTAATCAAATGATACATCATGTTTATTGAGATGGTTCTACCTGCCCTCCCCCTTTACTTTTTACTTGAGCTCAGGGTTTGGTGCATAGTAAGCATGTCCTCTACTCTGTGCTGAATCCCCTGCACTTCCTGACTTTAATCTATTCATATAATAACTCAACGTTAGTAGCTTTTCTGGTGTTAAACCGTTTTTGCGTTTTTGATAAGAGCCCTGCTTGTTCTTATAATAATAATTTGTATATATTTTGCTCGATGTATAATCTGAGTGTTCACTGTGGGATTTATCAAGCTTGTATGTAGGATTAAGTATGAGGCTCTTCAGCCTGTGTTTGCTTGCATAGGATTAAACTGAATGGAATTCCACATACTGAAGGCTTACCTCTGTCACTGTCCTTTTCAGGTCTTGTTGTTGTTTATCTTAGCCTCATGGTGTGAGGTCAGTACATCTCTCTTGATACGATGGTTTAAAGTCAGGGCTAATTAGTTCCTTGCCTCTTTGGTACTACAGCCTGCCTTTAAATTCATCTGGATCTGGTATGTACATATAGATTATAGATTCAGTCTCTTTAATAATTATGAGACTGCTTATATTATCTATTTTAGAATTTCTTTTCTGTTTTCAAAGCTGTTGGTCTAAAATTGTGCCTAATAGCTTTTTTTTTTTTTTAGCCTAATAGCTTCTTATGATGAAAATTTTCACTGTTTTGATAAATCTTATGTTCTTCTTTTTCTTAGCATATGTTTACATCTTCCGTATCATAATCATTTCCCCAGAAATTTATAAACTTTAAGTAATCTTTTAATGTTGTCAGTCTCTTATTTTGTTGATAATAATATTGTAGTGAGACAAGGTCTTAACATGTAACTCTGGTTGGCCTGGAACTCACTGTGTAGGCAAAGCTTGCCTTGAATTCATAGATATAGTTTTCCTGAGTGAATGACATTAAGGTAGCCTATGCTTAGAATCACAGTTCCAGGTACTTAACTTTTTATTTGTTCTGCTTAGCAGTTACCAAGAAGGATGTGTTAAAATCTCCTGCTGTGGTTTTAGAATGAACAGTTTCTCCTTTTTCATTTTGTGGCTACTTTGTGTGTGTGTGTGTGTGTGTGTGTGTGTGTGTGTGTGTGTAAGTAAATATATGTATGTATGTATGTATGTATGTATGTATAAATCCTGAATTGTTACATATCTTCTGATACTATTTGAAGTAGCCCTCATTTCTAATAACACATTGTTAGAATTATTATTCAAATTGTTAAAATATTTTCATGCTATTAATAAAACTAACTTTACTTTCATTAACATTTCCAGGTTTATAAACATTTTTCATAACCCTTAACCCTGTGATTTCACATGTATTTATAAATTTTCTTGTATATTCTGTATGGTTAGTTTAAAGTTGTACTGAGAGCCTTGAGATTTTAGCGAGTCATTTTGGTTCATTTCTGTTTATCTTATTTGTTGAGTATTTACATTTTAATTTTGTTTCATACTTTTTTGTGGTTTCTTTTCCTTCTTTTTTATTAAGTTAATCAGGATTCTTTATTCCTGTTTCATCCCTGTTGATTTGCAAGCTATGTGTGTACACCATCTGTCTTTACTTGGCTAGTCACCCTTAACTTTTTTCTTTTAACCTTTTCGTAGTAATAAAGCTACAACTTGTTAATTTTCACAAACTGGAGTCACCATTGTAACCAAGACTCTCATTTCCCCACAATCAAGAACTGGTGTGTGTGGGGAGGGGCGCATGCCTGTAATGTTAGTTCTCGGGAGGCTGAGGCAGAAAGACAGACACACATAGCATGACATTGTCTCAGAAACCAGAGGCTGGGGATGTAGCGCGGGGTAGGACACGCTGGTCCTGGTGTGGAGTACTCTCAGCACCCACATGGAGTGAGTGCCACCCTTCCCCGTGCCCCATTGTTAGTCAGATGTCTGGTGGCATGGATTGCTTTGTCTGCTATCAAACCGTTCAGGATATATGCTACTCTGTGGCTTTTTTACTGTAGTAATGTATATTTGTGTCTGGCCTCTTTGTTCAACATGTAATTTTGATCCCTTATGAATAAATCTGTCTTTTCTCTCCAGCTTTTTAAAATGATCTGTATGTCTTTGGTTTTCTTTATTCACAATTTGTCCAGATATGGATTTGCTTCTATTGTCCTTCTTTTAATGAGTGCTTCTGAATTGACATTTTTAAAAAATCAGTTTCAAAAATTCTAAGCCCTTAGCTTGTTTATTCACAAGCAGTTGAGGCTTCAAGCAGGATGGTGACTTGAACAGATCTTTGGAAAAAAGTCACATTGCTTCTTATTCATTGGTTACTTTGTGAAAAATATTTAAATGCTGTGCATCTCAGAGTTCTCATTTTCCTACCTTAGAGAACTGTCTTGAATATCAAATGGAAGAATGTATTTGAAATTGCATTGCAAATTAGGGTGTGGAACCCAGCACAGTCGAGCTAGCTGTAGATAATAAAAATTGCTGAATGAATTTTAATGATGTTTTGTTAAACATTTAGTGAACAAACATTACACAGATACTATTGAAGTATTTCCTTCTTCTCCTTTCCCACCCCCCATGTAGAAATGCTAGAGTGTTTGTGTCACATGCACGGTACCGAATGTATGTGAAAAACTCCCTATGGTTTAGACATGAAATCAGATTCCATCCGCCCTCCAGCACTGTTGATTTTCTAAAGTACAAGTCAGTGCGCTCTGGCGGGCGGTAGTTAATGTCTCTGCGGTTCATTTTGCCCAGATCAGCTATACGGTGCTGAGCACAACCTTGTCTCAGTATGCTTGAAACTGAATTCATACATTTCCTTTCTCTCCATTGGATTTGTGGAGATTGTTTCATGAAAAGTTCATGTGCTTAAAATTAGACAGATTTGGGACCAAATCTTGACTTGGCCATTTCCTGATCTGTGACATTAGGCAAGTCACTTTACCTTTCTTGTCTTTCATTTTTCTGAAAAAATAAGGTCTTAATTTACTTCTGGATTCCTTGGTATGGGTATATTACTCTTTTGGGTATGTGAGTGACTTCATTTGTATTCCGGAAGCAGCTTTATAGCATGGACTTTATTAGTCCTCTTGTACAAAGATTGAGTAACTGGCCCGAGATCATAGAGCCAGTGTGCACTACAGCAGGGTGAACCCAGAGTGTCTGTCATAAAGCCTGTGCCCTTGCTAATGTTCAAGGATTTGGCAGACCTGGGAGCTGGCTGGCACTTAGTACATGTGAGCTCCTGTGTAGGACAGAGATGGTTTATATAAAATTCTAGCACTTGACACAGTAGGCACCTTTTTTTTTTTTTAAAGCCCATGCTTATTATCTCTGTGTGTGCTTCTGTTCTTTTGTTCACTGACTTTTAGCTAAAGGGAAAGGACAGTCCCAGGCCAGGGTGAATATCAATGCCGCCTTGGTTGAGGATGTAATCGACTTGGAAGAGGTGGATGAAGAAATGAAATCTGTGATGGAAGCACTCAAAGATAATTTCAATAAGACCCTCAACATAAGGACTGCACCAGGTTAGTGGCGGGCCCCACTGCTCAGGGAGTGTCACAATGGGAAAGAACATGGCCCTGTCACTGTGTCAGTCCCAGCTTTGGCATGCCTAGCGTGTCTGTGAGCAGTTACTTTTCCATAACGGATGAGTTTCCTTGTCCAATTCCTGCTGTTGGCTTTGGGCAGTAGGAAGTAACTGAGTTCATGGGCATCATGGCGCTGGAGTCGAGCTGCGTGTCTCCATTAAGCAGCTGTCTTCTGTGGGGTAGCATGGTGCTTGGCCCACAGAGAACAGCTCAGGGGTGAGCAAAACCTCTGGCGATCAGCGCTCCTGTGGAATTACACTCTAAGCTCATAGTTGTCTGTCCTTAGCCCGCTTTTTCCAGCTTGTTCTACTTGGTAGTTCTAGCCTGTACTGAAAACCACCGTCTACAGACTTGCCCACCTGAGGCCTCTCTGTGCCCGTGAGCTTGACCAGGAAGATTCCGTTTAGGTTAATAGCTTCCTGAAAGTGGCTTTTCTAAGTGGGAAATGTCAGAACTGTCTAGGAGAACTGTTTGCAGATGTGATGGAGAAGTGGGTTGTCAGCTAATGGTGCAAGCACTCAGGAAAAATCCAATTGCTGTTAAATTGGCCTCTTGCAAATTGTCATCATCCTATAGTTAAGCCTGGGACCCCCTCTGAAGGAGAAGTTCATAAAGAAAATAGAAGATACTTCACAAACTTGTTTGTGGAAACTACTCAGTTCATTATAAAAGCGGCCAGAACCATGTTGCGTTCAGAGATGCGATCTGGCATGAGACTGGAAGGCAGTTCCTGGCATTTGTTAACCTTTGTACTGGGGTGTTTCTGCCTTTGCTGACAGTAAAGCGTGCCATTCAATCTCTCCCAACTGTTTATTTTAAGCTTGCTTATTATTTTAGGTATGAAACTGATAAAGTGCTCTGTCTCCCCTGTGCTTTCTGGCCTGTTAACATTCTGCAGCCGAAACCAGAGAGCAGCTTGAGAGAAGCCCAGGGAGAAACGTGATACCTAAAATGAGCCAGCCAGTTCCACTCTTGTTGAACTTAAAAAGATGACGGGCTTGGAAAGAGGGCGGGAGTGTAATTTGTTAAATGTTAACCTCTGCGAAAATGAGGGGCAGGAGTGAGCTGGAGGGAGACTCTCACTGGGGACAGATTGAGGGGAAAGGATTTGATGCATTATGTCGATATGGATTGAGGGGATGGGCACCACCACAGCTGCACACTGAGATGCTCATGTGGGGACTGTGTGGCAGAGGCTCTCAGCCCAGCTGTCAAGGAGGCTGAGCTCAGACCCATCGCCAGCAGCCTCCCCTTGGCATTTCTTCTTTCCTTTCTTTGGTTAAGTTTGGGTAATGTTTGTGTAGAATTTGAGGCTGTAAAGAAACTGGATTAAATAAGCTAAACTTAGCCAGTGGTCTCTGCTAGGCAGGTTCTTTCACACCTTCTCTCAGTTACCTGAAGTAGCAGCACTTTTCCTCTTCACTTCCACCTGTCCCATGTCTGTCTCAGAGACAGCTGACGTTTAAGATGCAGGCTTGTTCTTTCCTTCTTGCCACTTTCCCTTCACCCTTTATCCATCCGTTTGTTTGTTTACCACAGCAGTCCTGAGCACACACTTTGTGCCTCTTACGTTAATAGATGGGGACATGGAGAGGGAAACTCTTGTTCCTGATGTTTAGGAACTTAGAACCTCTATGAAAGGGCAGACAGGTAAACCAGTGTGTATAAAACCACATGGCCCAGCCGACCATGGCTGGAGATGATCACGCTTATACTTGGATTTAAGTTATGTGATTAGGAGCTCTTCTAATGGTGGGCAAATCAATCTGTCTGCCTCAGTTTCCTCATGTGTAAAATGGTGGCAGTAATAATCACAAGATAATTACAAAGCATTAACATGAAGCATTCTTATTGGATGCACCAGTAACTTAAGGCTGCCATCATTCTTACTGAAACCTGCTTAGGATGTTTGGCTCGTAAGAAGGGTCAGGAACACACCTGAGGAGTCAGGCAAGGTTCCTGAGGCTAGGTACCACTACAGAGACACTTAAAGGAGGAAGCAAGAATCATCTGACTAAAATATATTCTATGTAGTGGTCTACATAGTGAGTTCCAGGCCAGCCAAAGCTACATTATGAGACCTCAGAAGGAAAAAAAGTTATATACTAGAATTTTATAACAATTGTCCTAGCTCAGCTAACCAAATACTAAGACCATGGGAGTGAGCCAGTCAACACAGCTTCAAATACGATCTATTCAAGAAATGCTGAGAAAAATTATAGTGAATCTAAAATCCTATGGGTCAAGAGATTCAGTGCTATTAGTCTTCAGCTTGGCCTATTGATGTATGGAAACCTGAACATAGATTTCTAAGTGATTATAGTTAATTTTAAAAGATGAGCAAACTTAAAAATGTGTAAGGTGATTCAACCAACTGATTCCTACCACTCAGTGGCTGATTCTGGAGGTCACTCTGGGTGATGTGGTTGTTTAAAAACTAACTAGTCTGAGCATGGTAGATACTCCCAGCCCTGTGTTTTTCAGGTCCTTCGACCACTGCTCTGTAATTCCTAAAGCAGACATCTATACTTTCTTAGTTAAGTTTATTCTTGGTTTTCAGCTATGGTAAACTAAATAACTTACGATCTCAAAAGAAATGTCCCTAATAGAAGGAAAATTACATGCAAGGATATTAGTTTGATTAAAACACAAAAATTCCAAAAAATAATAGCAGCATTATTGCGTCATAGTTATAAATGCTTTTCAATATACTTTTGAGCCTATCCTCACGAAAGCCCTTTAAGTACAGCTTTTGTCTCACTTAAAGATTAGAAGTGGAGGCTCAGAAGGGGCTTAGAATCTGGGAGCGGTGAGTTGGTATTAGGTCTTTGGGTTTTTAGAATCATGGTGATTTTTTTTTTTTTAAATCATTATACTGCATATACTTTTTGCAGGTTAAAGCCAGTGGTGTCAACAACTGTCATCTTATGATGATACTGAATCTGGCTGAATATTCAGATCTTTGGGCCATAGTGTGGTACTGCATTAATCCTATGACATATTGCCAGAATACCTCCCCCATCTCCCGCCCTGTTTCTCTTTGTAACCCAGAATGAGCCATCCACGAGTGGTTCCTACTGTGAGTGGTAAGGGTTTTCTGCTACCTTCATTTGCATAGGAAATCAGGGACTTTAAATAACCCAGCCAGAGCTGGGGATTTATTTATCTTTTCTGACTAATGAAAATTTTGCTCAGGATTTTACAGAATTCAAGTCTGGAAAAGGATCAGATCCAGGTAATAATGAGGTGTTAATACCTTTTATTTTGTTTTGTTTTGAGTAGACTTATTTCTGAAGAAGGTCTCAGGACCAAAGGCAAGGTGACAGAAGGAAGTTGTTCTAAACTGGCTATGTGCTAGAATTGTGTGGTGAATTAAAAACATTACCACAGAATCAGGATCTGTGTGTGTGTGTGTGTGTGTGTGTGTGTGTGTGTGTGTGTGTGTGTTTCCAAGGCTCATGATTTTGTGCACAGTAGAAAAGAACTTTGCTTGAAATCAGACTTGAACACACTTGAGTTTGACTCTTGGCTCTTGATTGTTTTTTCACTTGTTAACTCTGTGATCTTGGTCCATTTATCTTTCTCAAGTCTCCTTTTCTCCTCTGTGAAGTGATGGTAGGAATAATAGCATTACAAGGCGGGAAGGTGGGAAGAACTAAGAGGGACAGTAAGAGGTGACTTCGCCGTGCTTGTTCTTGGTACCTTACATGCCTGGCCACTCCTGTTCAGCTGTAGTCATCACTCATTCTGTAAGCAGCTACTCTTCTAAGCTGAGTTGGAAACCAAGGCACACAGAGACAGGCTAAGTGCTTGATTTCTTAGTGCTGTTCTAGCTAGTAAGTGGCAGAGCTGCTAAAAGGAGAATCAGTACCTTATAGTTTCAGCTCTGTGCTAGATAGTTTTATGTCAACTTCACCTAAGCTAGAGCCATCTGAGAGGAGGGAGCCTCAGTTGAGAAAATGCTTCTGTAAGCCCCATGTGTGGGGCTGGAGAGATGGCTCAGCGGTTAAGAGCACTAACTGTTCTTCCAGAGGTCCTGAGTTCAATTCCCAGCAACCACATGGTGGCTCACAACCACCTATAATGAGATCTAACACCCTCTTCTAGCCTTCAGGGGTACAAGCAGGCAGAGCAGTGTATGCATAATAAATAAGTAAACAAATCTTTTTTAAAAATCCAGCTGTAGGCAAGCCTATAGGCTATTTTCTTAATTAGTGATTGATGGGTGAGGGCCCAGCCCATTGTGAGTGGTACCACCCCTGGGCTGGTGGTCTTGGATGCTATAAGAAAGCAGATTGGGACTGGCTATGGCTGTGTAGGCCTTTAATCCCAGCACTTGGGAGGCAGAGGCAGGCAGATCTCTGAGTTGGAGGCCGAGGTCAGCCTGGACTACAGAGTGAGTGCCAGGGCTACACAAAGAAATCCTGTCTCAAAAACTCAAAAAGAAAAGAAAAGAAAAAATAAGCAAGCAAGTAAGCAAGCAGGCTAAGCAAGCCACAAGCAAGCCAGTACATAGCACCCCTCCGTTGCTTCTGCATTCTCCTGCTCCAGGTTCCCGCCCTGCCTAAGTTCTTGTACTAACTTCCATCAGTGATGAACTGTCCTATGCATTAGGAACGCCTTAAGTCCAGGCAAACCAGAACAGTGACTCTCCCTAGTGCTAGTAAGGAATTCCAACAGGGTTCTGCTAGCCTTGCACACTCTCTCCATTGCCTGAAACTGCTCCTATGAATAACCTTGTCATATCAGCAAGGGGTTCCTGTATGTTTGTTGAATCTGAATTAGATAAAGAGATGTGGGCTTCTGAGGACCTTTAGAATTCTAAAACCTTATTACTTTTTCTTTAGGATCCCTTGATCATATTACTGTGGTAACTGCTGATGGGAAGCTTGCTCTTAATCAGATTGGCCAGATCTCCATGAAGTCGCCACAGCTGATTTTGGTGAACATGGCCAGCTTCCCAGAGGTAAGATACCCTAATATTTTAAGGGTCTGTCTTAATAAATTTGATAAAAATTTGGAATAAAAATTTGATCAGAAAGCTGTGTGTGGTAGTGGCCTTTAATCCCAGCACTTGGGAGGCAGAGGCAGGCAGATCACTGTGAGTTCAAGGCCGGCCTGGTCTACAAAGCGAGTCCAGGACAGCCAATATAACATAGAGAAACCCTGTCTTGAAAAACCAAAAACAGAAAAACACAAAACAACAACAACAACAAAAAAAAAAAAAAAAGAAAAGAAAAGAAAGAAAGAAAGAAAAGGAAAGAAAGATTTGATCAGATCAGAAGGAAATGTTCCCTTTAGTTTGGGAAAAAAGTGTATTAAAGAAAATTTATGATACAAAAAGTTCTCTTATCTCTATATTTCTTACCTGTTAAACTCAAATGTTAGAGTGACCAAGTAAATTATATGAAAAACAATAATGGCGAGGTAGTGATGGCTCTTGGGGGTGTAAGGCTCAGATAACCTAATATCTTAGTTACTTTTCTGTTGCCATCACAAAACACCATGACTAAGGTAACTTGTAAAAGAAAGTGTTTAATTTAAGCTCACCGTTCCAGAGAGTTAGTGACCAAATGGAGGGAAGCTTGGAAGCAGGCAGGCAGGCATGGAGCTGGAGAATAGCTAGGAGCTTTGGAAACCCCAAAACTGACCCCCAGTGACAAACCTCCTCCAGCAGGCCACACATGGTAATCCTCAAACAGCTCCACCAAATGGGAGCCAAACGTTCAAGTGTATGAATGGGGCATTGTCATTGAGACCACCACGCTGGAAATCATCATGTGGCCAATCTCTAGGGCACCTCTGCCCAGTTCTTGCTGAAAATTGCCAAGCAGAAGTATAGGCCTGGTAGTTAATATTAGCAGATGCTCCAGTTTTTATTTCAAAATAAACTAATAGCCCTCAGTGTCGTACAAAGTATGTTTTGTTCTCTAAAGTTTTGAACTAATTCATTTTCTCTTTTAAAAATATGGCACAGCCAGGAATGCTGATATGTGTCTGTTATCTTATCTCTTGGGTGGTGGAGGCAGGAGGATCAGGAGTTTAAGGCTACATATGAGACTGTCTTAAACAGAAAGCCCTTCAGACAAATAAAACATTTTAGTAGAGCCGGGCGTGGTGGTGCACGCCTTTAATCCCAGCACTCGGGAGGCAGAGGCAGGCAGATCCCTGTGAGTTTGAGGCCAGCCTGGACTACAAAGCGAGTCTTGGACAGCCAAGGCTACACAGAGAAACTCTGTCTCGAAAAATCAAAAAACAACAACAGAAAAACAAAAAACATTTTAGTGGGTCAGGTATAGCATGAGCCTTCATTTTGTGACTAAAAGAATTTGGAGAAGACCCTCCAAGAGTTCACCTTCCTTCAAAATAGAGCAACACATCCCTGGCTTTAGAGACTGGAGGTTGGGGTGCAGCTAACCTTGAGGCTGCAGTTGAGAAACCTGGAGAGCCTCAAATCTAGTCCTATCTCTGCCTCCAGCTGGCATTGTCCTTTGGCAGGGTACTTCCTTCTCCATCCCCTCACCTTCCTGTTCTGGTCTCTGTTTCAGTGGTATTGTCCATGGCAGGCTGTGTGTTGGATCTGACAAACTAGCTTAACAGTAGGAGCAGAGCAAACCGTTTCCAATCAGGAGAAGCCTGCGGCTGACGGGCCACTGCTGGAGTTGCTGGTACTAACCACTGCCCCCCTGCATTCTTCCTCCTACAGCCTAAGTGAACTTTAATGGTTCAAAGTATATATTGGATTGTAGCATTTTCATAATTCAAACGAATTTTAAGAAACAAAAGCCCCAAATCTTTACTGTGGCTGAAAGGCTTTGGGCGATCTGACCTTGGCCTGCGTCTAGTCTTTGCAGTTCCGTGTGCAGTTCAGTGTCCTGGTGCGCTGCTCTACACATACTGGCCTTAAAACACATCAAATGTTTTCTGCCCTCTGGGCCCTTGTAGGTTCTGCTCCTGTGGCTTGGAGCGGTTTTGCCTGGCTTGTCACTACTCATGTTTTGAATTACAATGTAGCTGTCACTTTTTCACTAGATTGTAAGCTTTCAGTAGAAGAGCCATATATCGTAGAAGAGTCATGTATGTTCATCGTGTCCATGTCACAGTGCCTGGCCCACGCGATGGGCCCACACACTGTCCCTAAATTGGCGGGTGTGTGTTACTAGGTTTATGGAAGAGAAGCACTCGTTCATGGCGTGAGTGAGGAGCCTAGAAATGGATGACAGGGAACTGTCAGCTTCTCCCCTCCTCGGCCTCCTCTGAACCACTGAGGCCTCTCTGCCCTGTTCATCTAACCCCATGGGCACAGCAGGCCAATTTAGGGAATAGCCTCCTAATTACACAGCTTGAAAACCTCATCAGGCAGATTGCTTTTCAGAGCCAGCCACTTCTGTTATTAAATAGCAAATGATATTCACAGAAGGAGCACCCGATTGGCCACCAGAGCATCTCTTACAAGACAGGAGGAGGTATTAACTGCTTAATTTTTTCTTAGAAAGATGGAGTATTTTTTCATCTTTTAGCTAAAGTATCTGTGTCATTTCTCTGGTGTGCAGTTCCCTGGGTTTTGGGAAAAGCCTTACCAGCGTCTCGGTAGAGGGGTCTACGTATAGACACACTGAGGAAGTGGGAGCTACGTTGTCCTTTGAATTCTTTATCTCATCTGGTGTATACATTAAACAAACAGCTCTAACTAATCATTTCCTTCCTCTAGCTTAGAAGTTGCCCGTAGAGTACCGAGTTTCATAGCTTCAAAATGCTGAGCTAATCCTCCCTGTGTTTATAGAATTCCTTTCTGTTTCACGTGCAGTTGGCTTTCTTTCCAAACCTGAACATTTCTGTGTCATGTTGTTGTGACACAATGCAGATTTACATGTATAATCTTTCAAATGCATTGAAGGCAAAAAAGTGTTGCATTTGTTTAGCATAGATTCTGCTTGATAAATGGTGCACACAGTTGCTGTCTTCCCTAAACATGCCTGAAGCTACAGCTAACGATGGCAGAGAAAAGAAGGGAATAAAAACATAGCATCCTTTGAATAAAGCAAAGAACAGCAACCACAAATCTCGGTGGTCTCCATTTTTTTTCTGTGGGTGGGAGAGAACTGACGAGCAGCACATCTCTGCTGGGCTGGCAGTCGCTTCCTTCAGCTTCTTTCACACCGTCAACAGTAAGATCAACACAGCTGTTGTGTTTTGTAGGTGAGGCAGCAGCTCAGAGAAGGAAGCGCTCTCCC
This sequence comes from Acomys minous, assembly GCF_964271855.1. Lineage (NCBI taxonomy): Eukaryota > Metazoa > Chordata > Mammalia > Rodentia > Muridae > Acomys > Acomys minous. The sequence continues at coordinate 73,999,376 of NC_140491.1, forward strand.
CTAGCTTCACACTGTTGAGCATAGCTCTGCTTGACACGGAGACTTGTGCTCCTTTCACTACCCTCCGTTAATTCACCAATGCCCTTCGAGTCCTTCAAGTGAGTAGGCTCCATGTGGGGGCTGTGAACTCATTGATAGTTAAGAGATACTAGAGGTCTGTTTTCATGTACCTTTATTTTAGGGACTCATGGAGGTGTAAAGAAAACCAGTCATTGATATGGCATTACAGGATTTGTTTACTGGTCTACAGACATTTTGCCATTCCCTGACCATCCTGTAGAATAAACTTAAGAATAGCAAGGGAAGCTGGGCATGATGGTGCATGCCTTTAATCCCAGCACTCGGGAGGCAGAGGCTTGTGGATCACTGTGAGTTTGAGGCCAACCTGATCTACAAAGCAAGTTCAGGACAGCCAAGGATACACAGAGAAACCCTGTCTCAAAAAAAAAAAAAAAAAGAATAGCAAGGGCAGGCATTGCCATTTGATAGTGGAACCCTCGCTGCTTGTTCCTGGTCTTTCTCAGTTCTCAGTATTCCAGCAGCCATAATCAGCTGGTTAGTATTGAGAGCAAAGTCTGCCTTGTGATATCAGTGAGTGTCCCTGTCCAGTGATGGAATAAAGGCTACGGTAAGGGATGGAAATTATCTTTGCATGTTTGTCTTGTTCTATTTGACCTATGAATAGTTTAAATATACTGTTAGGGAAATGACTATAGTTTTCCTGAGGACCGTGTCCTTCCACATCAAACCAAAATATACATACCTAGGATAAGTGAGAGTAACTTTCAGTGGGTTTCTGTATAAGAAATCTCAGGTAACATTTTCCCCTGACTATGAAGACATTCAAGAACCAAACTGTAAAACAGATTTTTGAAGTAAAGTCAGGAAATTCTAGTGGGTTGAAACAGGATTACAATGGAACTCGCTCATCACGCCTTTGTTGCACCCTTGCCCTGCACTTCACTGGCAGATGCCTTCTCCCGTGAAGGCGGAGACACTGAGCCACACTTCCTGCCTAGCTCCATGTCAGCACTGAGTACTTGGACCTGCAGGGGGAGGTTACATGGAGCTGCCTGGGCCAGACGGAAAGGGAGCTTTGTGCTGGGAGGGGTGCCACAGCTGTGTTTTATGGGTTATGTGGTAAAAAGCTGTAGAGAGCTGGGAGATGGAGATAAAGCTTCCTCTATAAAGTGGGGGCTCTCCCTTCACTCGTAACCCTAAGAATGAACGGTTTTATTAAGGGCAGCTCTTCTCTGCAAAGAGATAACCAACTTTATTTCTTTGCCCGGTTACTTGTTTCATCTTACTTTATGTGTGTGAGTGTTTTGTCTGCTTGTATGCACACTATGTGCATGCCGTGCCCTCGGGCCAGAAGACGGTGATGGGTTCCCTGGAACTGGAGCTGCAGATGGTTGTGAGCCGCCACATGGCTGCTGAGAACCAAACTCGGCTTCTCTGTAAAAGCAACCAGTGCTCTTAACCACTGAGTCATCTCCTCCGCTCCGCTCCTAGTCTAGTCATTTCCTCATGGAATAACTACTGCATACATTGAGCTTGAGGGTTTATGAAGAGTATAGATGACTGAATGCAGTTTGGCCTGAGAGTAACTGAAGTGTGACAGGTTGTCTCTAGATTGCCTATTTCTTGGGCTGTCAAGGAATATTATCTGTTCTAAAGGATTTGACATTCCTCTGTAGGCCCCTCGTTCATAATAAGCAGGTAGTGCTTGGTTATGTCACAGACCCCTACCCCTACAGCCTGAGACACCGTTTTAAAAGTTCACTGTTTTTATCATTGACCATACTTATATTCTGCACACATTCAGATTCCACACATCTGTGTGTGGGTGTTCCGGTTTGCCAGTTTGACCTCATAGAGGTATAGGATTAAGGTCATTTAAAGATGGAACGGGAAGTGTTTTAGATACTTCCTGTAAAACACTAACAATGAAATGCTTGGAAAAGTAAAATAGGTGTGTGCCAGCCTCCATGCCTTTCCGATGTAAAAGTTGAGGAGGAGCTCAAGGGCAGGAGTTGGCCTTTGGATTCAAGTGGCATGGATCAGCTGTGGAAAGACGTGAGGGCCTTTTGAGCGTGTAGAGCCTTGTTCTTGAGTTCCTTGTCATCCAGTGGAAATCTCTTCCACCCACTCACTCCCTGTCACCTTCAGGGTTGATACAAGGTGCAGTCAGCACATGTTCCAAGGAGAGGCTGGAATCAGGGAGTCTGTGCCAGTGAGTGAGCCTGAGAGAAGTTCCTGAAGGATGCTAGGAGGACAGCAGTGTCAGTGTGATGTTACATTAACTCTGCCATAAATTTGAGGACTTTGCATGAGTTCAGTACATGGACGTGGCTTGTTCATATACGAACTGCTTCCTGACTGTTAACTGTCCCAGGCTTAGTAAGGTGCGTTGCTTACACTCTCTCACTGGCTTAGTGATACTTGGGTACCACATCATCTCAGACTTTGAATGGTCAATTTCAGTGCTCAGGGTGCATGGTCCCAGAGCTGGATGTAAACTGAAGTTTGTCTGACCCCAAGACCCATGCTTTTGCTCTTCCCCCGTTCTGTTTTTCCTGCTGTGCACGCCAGTGGAGGGCCACTGCTCAAGTCCAAAGTAGGAGTGAGTTTGGTATGAGTGTGGATGTGAATGAGTTAAATTTATTTACTCATTCCAAATCGGCACTGGTATATTTTGAGTGTAAAATGTCAACTGGAATTTTTAACGTATGAAATCTTTCATCTGTCTTTGCACCGATCTTTGCACAGACCAGCCCTCCTCCCTTGAGGATGTATTGTGGTTTTGATCTGTGTTGCCTCAAACCATTGAAATCTTTTCAAAGAAGCAGAGCTGTTTTCTTTTTCTTTTTTCTTCTCTCTTTTTTTCCTTCCGCAATACACTGGTACCAGGAGTGGACATAGTTTGCTATTCAGCTTGATCAAAGCACTCTACACCAGTGTAACTTCCTGATCTTACTGGTAACAGAACTAAATGTTTCCATGTTCTGCCAAGATGGGTTGCCAGTTATCGACAGAGGGCTTGCATCTGGTAATAATTATTTACTAATTCTGTTTACCTTTTGATCTGGTTTTCAGTGTACAGCTGCAGCTATCAAGGCTATAAGAGAAAGTGGAATGAATCTGAACCCAGAAGTGGAAGGAACATTAATTCGAGTACCCATTCCTAAGTAAGTTTGGCTGAAGTCCATGTATTTCAGTGACCTGGGGTAGTTGTCCTTGGATGGAAACCAGTACCTGGCAACACTCTCGGGCCCATGGCGAGCCTCACCTACCTGCTTCTTTCCCCCTGGCTGTGCCGTGAGATCAGTTTGCTGGTGCAGACTTGCTTACCGAATGCCTGTGTGTGTGAGATGGTCTAGGGCAGCGAGCTTTCGGAACACCTTGTCCTCCCCCAGTCTGGCTGGGAGGATAGGACAGGTTGTTAGCACACACAGTCATTGCAGGTCCAATGAAATAAATTCTAGGAGGAAAGAAAAGCCACTAGTATCCAAGTGAGAGTGATTGATAGGAGAGAGAGCGGGAAGGGCAGGTTTAGCGTGGGAGGTGGGGCAGGATTCTGTAAGGAGCTAACGTTTCTGTGAGAGCATGATGATGAGGCCAAATCATCAGCCTGGAGTAAACATTCCAAGAAGGGGGAGTGGCAAGCACAAAGGCCTCAGATCACAAAGCAGCTTGACACTTGTCAACTCTAACCCCATATTCCCTGTCGAATTATTTTTACATTAGTCTTAGGTAATTGAAGAATTGAAGGCATAGGCCCAGAGTCATGGTTTTTTGTTTTGTTTTTTAATGGAGTTTTAAATGAATAAAAATAGATCTTTGCTCCTAAATTTAAAAAGCGCGAACAGGACTGACGAGATGGCTTAGTGAGTAAAAAAAATTGTTGCCTGGCAGAAGCCTGGCAGTCTGAGTTCAATCCCTGAGCCCACACAAAGGTGGAAGGAGGGAACTGACTCTGTGGCCGTGTCCTCTGGCCTCCACACGTGCGCTGTAGCAGCAGCCCCTCCCCCAACAATACATTTTTTAAAAATGTTTTTAAGTGAATGCTTGAGTAGTGGGGTCAGGAAGATCAGAAGCTCAAGGCTGGCCTGGTCTGCATAATGAAACTCTTCTTCGAAAGAACTGACGGGATGGCGGCTTGTTTGAGTAAAGGAAGCGTCTGAAGCTCAGGGAGAGGGTGGTGAGAGCAGGGGCCGGACGGGTACTGCTGTGGAGGCGGCACAGGCCGTGGCAGGAACTGGGACATCTTCTAACCGTAATGAGAAGCCACTGGATGGGCTGATGTAAAGGATTAACCTGATAGGCCTTTGTGAGTGTCTCTCTCATCGCTGCCTACCATATGGAACTCAGAAGACAGAGCAGACATAAAAAGAACAGTCAAAGTTACGGCGGTCCCGGTGACCCGGAGCCATGGTCACACATCAGAAGAACTAAGCCCCTGTTCCTACACAGTGTCTCCCGTTGGATCACTTTTGTTTGGCCATTCCATAAATACTTACTAGGTACTAACTGTAGGCCAGGTGCCTTCCTAGTGGTTGGGGTATAGCAGTAAACGGAACAGCAAAATGCTTGCTCCTCAGAAGCTCACATGACAGTTGAGCAGATACAACAGAGTCTCTGTGTAGTGTCCAGTGACGGTAATGTCTATGAAGAATCAGCAGGGGAGAGAGACAGGACGGCTGGCCAGACGGCTCAGCGGGTGAGGGCACCGGCCGATCTTACAGAGGGCCTGGCTTCTGTTCCCAGCACCCACGTTAGCTTACAACTGTGTCTCTAGTTCCTTCTGGCATTGTCTTTGGTACTGTGGCTGTGATAAAGCACCATGACCAAGGCAGCCTACACATGAGTTTATTTAGGGCTGGGAGTTCCAGATGGGTAGACATTTATCACCATCAAAGCAGGAAGCATGGTGGCGGGCAGGCGGGCAGGAGCGCATGGCACTGGACTAGCAGCTGACAGCTCACCACAGAAGGAATGAATGCCGGCAAGAGTCTTTCTAGAGCTTCAGAGCCAACCCCACTCCTCCTCTAACAAGGCCACACCTCTAAATCCTTTCCAGCGCCATCAACCAGGGACCAAGTATTCAAACATATGCACCAAATGAGGACCATTCTCACTCGAACCAGAGCAAGCCTCTTGAGCACTTGCACAGATATGGTGCCCATGAATGCATGCACATATGCACACCTACACATACATTTTTAAAAAGTCTTTAGAAAAGTTAGAGAAATCTGGGGACATTTGAATGTTGTCTTCCAAGTAACTAGAAGGGACGTGGGAGGACTGGGACTACTTTTGTGTTTCTTTGTGGAAATGGCTTCATTTGTCATATCTTCAGCGCTAAGAGGTAAACTATTGCCTATGAGGCCTTAGCTTTTACTAATGGGGAGCTCTATGGCTCAGGTTTCCTTGGTTACAAAGTATGATGGCATCAAGACCTTCCTTCCTTCCTTCCTTCCTTCCTTCCTTCCTTCCTTCCTTTCTTTCTTTCTTTCTTTCTTTCTCTCTCTCTCTCTCTCTCTCTTTCTCTCTTTCTTTCTTATAATGATGATGAAGCCTTGCTATGTGGCAGGTATTTGAGACCATCCTGCCTCAGCCTTTGGAGTGGTATGAGTTACAGATTTGTACCACCATACTCAGCCACGAGAACCGGTCATAACACTGAGGAGACGAAGAACTTCCTTCAGAAACTTTTTCTTGTTTTGCCCAGTAAATAGCTGTGTTCTTCATACTATATAAAACTGAATTAACACTCTGCTCTGAGAGCACATAGATGGGGCAGTATAACATTGTATTTAACATCCACAAAGGCTTGGGTTCAGTTCTGGTACATGGTTGCCTTGAGCATGTGTCTATAGCAGCCTCTGCTAGAGACACATAGACCTTATGTTCCAAGACAGCTAGCTAGGGCTACACCAAGAAACCCTGTCTCAACAAAAACAAAACAAAACAAAAACCCAAGAGGAATAGATGGTGGTCAGCGTCTTCATTCTCTGGTTCTTAATCTTCTGTCTGCGGACTTAGAGGCCACTCCACTTGGCTGAGCCTTGGCTTCCCACTGCTCCACAGAAGAGGGCGGTCTCAAGCTCTGCCAGGTTCCCCCACAGTCCTCAGATTCTGCAATGCTATGAATCTCTGTTCACTGTTGACTCGGGTTCTCTTCAGAGCAGTGCAAATGCTTGTCACAGTTTTATTGGAAAGATCAAACTGACATAACACACGGATCTGCATCCCCGCTGGAGTTAGCAGTTGCCCTTGGTGTGCCGGGCGTAAGTTTGAAGGGTCAGGGTGTCTAACTTGTATTTTCAAAGACACGGGGATTCGTTACATTAGTTCTTACATTATTTTATCTTGGCTAATGGATGTAATCCAAGAGAAAGTTGACAGACCAAAACCCTCTGCTCCTGCAAACCTCATTTTTTATATACTTTCTTCTCTTTGACAAGGTGGTAGGGTCATGAGGCCCTTTACTGAATTATGCGTTTGGTAGTTTTCCAGATAAAAAATGAATGGTCTGTTCTTTATTATGGAGGCTGTGTCGTGTGAAGGGATAAGAGTTGATTTTAAAGTAAAAGGACCAAAGTTTCCACTAGGTTTTGGCAGTGACTCCCATATGGCTCTAGGAGTTTTCTGTGTTTATTATCTGTAAAGTAGGTGAAAGGTACACAATGATAGGCAGAGATCTCATGAGGGTAAGAGAGACAGTAAAGAAACTGCATACGCTGTCACTTCAATGAACAGTGAACATTAAGGAGTGGGCAAGGGCCAGCGCAGTGGGAGCCGTCAGGTACCCGACACACAGGGGACGCACTGGAGTACTGTGCTTAGGTTTAAAGCCTGCTGAGTTGGCATCCAGCTCTTCTTTTTGGCAACATGACAGTAGCAGCTCTTTTTACATCTCCGAAAACTAAAGTGCTGACCCTGGGTCTCACAGCGTGTGTAAGGCACACTCACAGGCACACACCCAAAGCAGGTTTGGAAAGTACAAGAGAGTCCGAATAAATCACTAAGACCCATTTCTGTTTATTTTTATCAAATTTCAAGCTTAGTTCCAGGAGGAGCTGCCGTTTCTGGCCATTTGTGACCCTTGGGCCTCAGGATCATCGGCAGCTTTGCTCTTGTCCAGCGCAGCTGTCCTCTACCTGCAGCTACCCTGAGCTTCACCGCATGCCGTCGGTCTCCTGTCAGCCTTAGTTCTTTGAAAATGATCTCACCGAGTTCGAGGCTCTCTGATCCAGGAGGAGGAGCTGGAAGAGAGGTCTCTTTGGTTCGGGAGGTCAGGCCAGGAAGCTGCTTAGTCCCTCTTTTTGCTGCCAAAGATCAGCTCTGTGGCCAGGGTTGTTTGTTTGTTTGTTTGTTTGTTTTGAAACAGGGTCTCACTATGTAGTAGTGTTGGCTGGTCTGGAGCTCCTCCCTATTCTATATAGACCAGGTTGGCCTTGAATTCTGACTCTCGAGCAATTGGGTTAAAGGTGTGTGACACCATGCTTGGTGGCTGTAGGAATTCATCCTGCTGTCTCTTCTGGTTAAAAAGGAAAAAATACCCTATCCTGTTCTTCAGGAAATAGCTCTTGTACTGTTTTCTCCCTAAATGAAGTAATTGTGTCCATGTTTTCTATGAGAATTCCTTACTTTTTTGCAGGCAAGGTCTCATGTAGCCTAGGCTAACCTCAGACTTCCTGGTTAAAAATGACTCTGAATGTTCGATCTTATGTGCAGCACCACACCTGGTTTATTCTTTTGTTTTTTGGGTTTTTGTTGTTGTTTTTTGAGAAAAGGTTACTTTGTGTAACCCTGGCTGTCCTGGAACTTGCTCTGTAGACCAGGCTGGCCTTGAACTCAGAGATCTGCCTGCCTCTGCCTCCTGAGTGCTGGGATCAAAGGCGTGCGACACCACGCCCGGCTTCCTTATCCTTCTTAAATGTTCTTCAGCACTGCTTCCCAAATGTCACATAGCTTACATTAAATTGTTTTTCTTTTGGTAACTCTTTTCGATTTATTTAGTTTAATTGAGCATTTTGCCTGCATGCATGCGTGTGCACCTTGTGTGTGCCTGGTGCCCATGGAGGTCAGAAGAGGGTGTCAGAGCCCCTGGAGCTGGAGCTGTGAAGACCGTGAGACACCATGTGGGTGCTGATTAGCCAGCCTGAGTCCTCTGCAAGAGGGACCAGTGCTTTTAACTGCTGAGCTCTCTCTCCAGTCTCTTAGCTGTGTTGTAGTTCCTTTAACTTGTAAAGCTTTACTCCACGTCCTGCTGAGAACAGATGAGGTAGGGGAGTGGGGACTTGGGAAAAAGATGTGACTATGGAGTGTGGGCCTGAGTGTTGCCTTTGCTGCTTGATTGTGTGTTTGCAGCATCACTGTACAGTGCTAAGTTGCTTAGAGATATGGACGTTTCACGGCTCCACAACCATCTACAGCATACCTGGGTGACCCCTCCATTGTTCCACAGACCCAAACATGTTGTCATCCGTGTAGAAACCTCTGTAGCGTTTGGTGCCACCTCTGGCTCACTGCACAGAATGGCTCACAGAAAGCAAGGTGACAATATGTGTTCCCTGTTTGCTTCATTTCATTCTGCTGTTGCCTGGTTTTTATGCATAATCACTGTAAACCTTTGAGAGTTTGCTCAGGTTCATTAGGTAGTTCAAGCAGAGTAAAAGAGGATCCAAATTTGAGGCCATTTCACATTAGATTTGTATTCTTGATTCTGTAGACTTGTGAGTGTGCTTTCTGTTTTACATTTGCTTATTTTCATAGTAAATGGTCCAGTGATTGATATTTTAAATTGCAGTAACATAATTGTCTTAGTTACTGGTTTATTACTGTGAAGAGATGCATGACCAAGGCAACTTATAAAAGAAAACATTTAATTAGGGGCTTGCTTGCTCACACTTTCAGAAGTTTGGTCATCAAGGTGGACAGTGTGGCGTCAGGTAGGCACGATCTCTGGAGTGGTAGCTGAGACATCGTGATTTGCATGCAGAGAAATCCCGGTTTGGGTGAAAATCCACCCCCAGAGATACAGCTACCTCCTAATCCTTCCTAAACAGTCCACCAACCAGGGACAAAGCATGTTACAGGATCTTTGATCCCATTGCAATCCCTGAGATTGTGAACTGTAAAAACCTGTCTTTTATCCTGTTGTGATCCCTGAGCTTGAGCTGCAAATCCGTTTCTTGTGGTTGAGCCGTAACACACCTTTAATCCAAGAACTTTTTGTTTATTATAAACAGGTCATTAGGTGTGGTTCAGCCAGCCTTACACACAGCTTTAATCCAAGAGCTATCTGTACACAAGATTTAATAAGGTTAACCCTAGGTCAAGAGGTGGAGCAAGAAACCACCTGACAAGGATTAAAGAGTAGGAAGGGGGGCTGGAGAGATGGCTCAGAGGTTAAGAGCACTGGCTGCTCTTCCGAAGGTCCCGAGTTCAATTCCCAGCAACCACATGGTGGCTTACAACCACCTGTAATGAAATCTGGTGCCTTCTTGTGGTGAGCAGGTACACGTGTGGGCAGAATACTGTATAAATAATAAATCTTAAAAAAAAAAAAGAGTAGGAAGGACTTTGAGTTGAGAAGAAGAAGAGGTCTTGGGGTCTTTGGGCTTTGGTGCATCTTTAGCCTGGGATTTCCACTTGGCTCTTAGAGCTTCTCTGTTCCTTGGCCTTTGGCTTTCTGGGCTTTGAGCTAGCAAGACTTTGGCCTTGGGTATTTCGCCTTTTCTTCCTGGGCAGTCAGCTGACCTAGTGAGCCTTTGGGGGCTTTTCCATTGGGATGTGAGCTGAGTAGGAAGATCAGCTGGGTGCTTTCTCTGCCTCTCTGAGCTAGCAGGTTTTTCACCACAACACCTGGTTCTTGAGTCTTTATTGGTAAAGTAGAAGGATCAGGGACTGTCAATTAAAACAACATTTTTGGCTTCCCACATTGGGCGCCATATATAAAAGTATCTTTTATTTGCCTGCTTTAATTGTTGTCTCAGAGGATTACTGTGTCTGTCTGGTATCCTAGGCATAGGCCTGGAAGCTTCTAGCCTCCATACAATCTATCCTAGGCCTAGAACTTTTTCAGCCTCTGAGACTTACTACTTAATAAGTTTACTCTTTCTTGTTCTGTCTGAGTTTAAGGCAGGCCTGGAATAGAGCAAGTATGAGGTATAGAAAAGCTTAGGTCCAGGCGTGGTGATACATGCTTTTAATCCCAAACGAAGGTAAAGTTAGTTTGTAGAAGGAAGCACCCATGTTTGAAAGTGATGTCTAATTGAGTGTCAGAAAAGGTAATGAATCAGAGAAGATTTGTCAGAATAGGATACACCCAACTCTCACGAGAAGAGAAAGGAAAGGGAAGCTGCTTAATGGAGCAATGCAGAGAGAGAGAAGAGGTGGTTTTTTTTTTTTTTTAACCAGGACAGTAATAGAGAGATGGGTTGCAGAGAGAACTCAGGTAAAGACAGAACAAGACAGAAAATGAGAATAAGCCAAATTAGAGCAGATTGCTGAGTTAGTGTGAGGCCAAGAAGAGCAATTCTGGGCCAAGAGAGAAGCCAGATTAAATAAGCCAGCTGGGAGAAGAATTTGAGTCAGAACAGCTGAGTTGAACCAGCCAGCCCAGAGCTCAGAAAAAACAAGAAAGAAAGAATGAGCTTATTAAGCAGTAAGTCTCAGAAGCTGAAAAAGTTCTAGGCCTAGGATAGATTGTACAGAGGCTAGAAGCTTCCAGGCCTAGGCCTAGGATACCAGACAAAGACAGTAACCCTGAGACAACAATTGAAACAGGCAAATAAAAGATACTTTTACAAAAGCATTCAAACATATGAGCCTGCGGGGGCCATTTTCATTCACACCACCACAATAGTAACCCAAACTGTGTAGAATAAGCTATTGCCAGGGCCTAGAGAGATGACTCAATGGTTAAGCGTACTGTGTGCTTTCGCAGAGGGCCCAGACTGAACTCCCAGCACCCACATGATCGCTAACAACTGTCTGTAACTCCAGTTGTAAGTGATCTGATGTTCTTTTATGGCTTCTATGGACACCAGGCATGGACATACATGCAGGAAAAGCACTCATACCCATAAAGTAAAACAATGTTAATCTTAAAAAAACAAACAAACGAACAACAAGCTGGGCATGATTTTCCTAGCACTCAGGAGGCAGAGGCAGGTGGGTCCCTGTAAGTTTGAGGCCAGCCTGATCTATAGAGTGAGTCCAGGACAGCCGGGGATACACACAGAGAAACTCTGTCTCAGAAGACAAAAAACAAAAACAAAACAAACAAAAAAAAGCCAAACAAACCATAATTTCCAAAGCTCAAATCAGGATACACCATGAGACAGTGGGTTCGTATGCCATGTTTCAATTGGGCAGTCTGAAGTACACTTCTTCAGGAATCTTTCACTCTGCTTAGAGGTGTCTCTTAAGTTTAGTGAGATATTTCAAGTGTATATAATGCTGGGCTGGTGGTGCACACCTTTAATTACACACTTGGAGGGCAGAGGCAGGTAGATCTCTGTGAGTTCAAGGATAGCCTGGTTTACATTGTGAACTCCAGGACAGCCAGGCTCCATAGTGAGATCATATCTCAAAATAAGTAGATAAATGAAAATGAAGTGTGTATGATGGCAAGTTCATCTTAAAAAAATCAAATGAACATGATGGTGAGTTTGGGCAAATGTATATGTACCTGTAATTACCATTTCATTCAAGGCATAAAATAGTTTTTATTTCTCATCTCCTTATTGTGCCCACTCATGTTTCCTCCTTTGATACCAACCACTCTTTACTTTCATAAGAGTGTAGAAGGGGTTGGGTTTTTGTTTTTTTGTTTTGTTTTGTTTCGGGCTTTTCCTCATGAGTCCAAAATATCCTGGACAGTCATTAGCTTATTCAGTAGATACTTGCTGAGTGCGTTCTATATGCAGGCATGGTGTGCACACCAAGGATAAAATGGAGAGCAGGTTAGACAAAGCCATTTGCCATATGGAACGTCAGCAGAGGAGGTGGTCAGTGACACATACAGAATGAGAGGAGGGGAGAGTGGTTGTGCTCTTTCTCCTACATAAAAGTGAGGCAGGGAAGGAGCAGGATGCCATGAATGGAGCTGATGAGGATGAGGACTGAATGTGGAGGACCCTCATGGCTGTCTCCAGAGGTGATCACACAGCAGGCAACTGAAGCATGTGGGGGAGCTTAGTGTAGCTGTGTGTAGCCCTGAGCAGAGGAAACCAAGGGTAAAGGCCCTCAGGGGTCTGCCTCGGGTGTTGGAGAAACAGCGTGAGGACTTGTGGCTGGAGCAGAGTGGGCTGGAATGGGGAGTGAGCAGAGATCTGCACATGCTAGCTGAATGTGGTACCCCATGGGAAGATGTCAGCTTGGATTCTGCAAGAAACAGACACCAAGACAGGATTAGGTGTGTGGGAGATGTGCAGTGACACCTGTGAGAGACAGTGGGGACAAGGAGACAGCCCAGAGATGACAGCAGGTCTGAACAAAAGGATAGGATGAAGGTTAGAAAGGACACTTACATAGTACAGCTACTGGGTGACCCTGGGCAGAGGCTACCCCTGGAGGAGGCCTGCGAATGGTTGGTTATTGGCTGGGAATAGTGAGGGAGTCTGTTTGGGAATGATCTCAGCCAAAGTTCTGAAGTGATCAAAGGAGAATTCCTCCCAGAACCAGACCACAGAGTTTCCAAGACAGCAAGAAGTCTGGGCTACCTTTCCCTCAGGCACTGTCCATATTCCCCATACGCAGACATACGTGGTTTCTGCAGGAAACTTGCCTATGACAACAGACTGGCCGAGGTGGGCAGGATGGTCCCAGCTGCGTGCAGTGCGCAGGGAACTTGCTATGCAGCCAGGGAGAGCCATGGCAGAGCTGAAGGACAGCCCTAAGAAAACCAAATTTAAAAAGCACTGTGCCCTTGGGCAGGATATTCCAATTCTCTGAGCCCCTTTCTTTGTGTATAAGACAGAATAATCTCAGCATTTACTCGTGTGAAGAAGGATTGGGAGAATCCTGTGACGGATGAAGGAGACAGGGGGCAGCAGTCAACAGGCTGTTCAGTTGCAGTGCAGGGCTGGCACCAGTGGGAAAGGGGAAAGAACTTAACAACTGAGAATTGACTCTGTGTGTGTGTGTGTGTGTGTGAGAGAGAGAGAGAGAGAGAGAGAGAGAGAGAGAGAGAGAGAGAGAGAGAGAGAGAGAGAGAGGGAGAGAGGGAAGGAGAGAGAGAGAGAGAGAGAGAGAGAGGGAGGGAGGGAGAGAGAGAGAGGGAGAGAGAGGGAGAGAGGGGGAGGGAGGGAGAGAGAGAGAGAGAGAGAGAGAGAGAGAGAGAGAGAGAGAGAGAGAGAGAGATAGAGATACTTTGAGTATTTCCCCTGGACTAGCAATACACAGTACAGTAGCACAGTAGCTTTACAGTGATGCTGGTTACAGATGGTGAGTCACGGCTCTTAGCCAGCCACATGATCACAAGTAAAGGCTGCTGTATTGCCAAGTTGCATGGCCTGGAAGGCTAGGTATGTGAACTAATGCATTTTCAAATTAGGCTATTTTTAGTTTATAATGAGCTCTTCGGGACATATCCCAATCATAAGTCAGGGAGCACTGGTACTTAGCTATGTAAATGGGAGTAAATGTCTGCAGTACCGCAGGTTGCTCTGTTTTATTATTTTGCACATGTCTTTTCATAGTTGTCTCATTTACTTCCAGCTACCAAGAAATATACTTTTGACGTGACTATAGTGCAAACGAGGAAACTGGGGCTAGAAAATTTAAATAACTTGCCCAAGATCACAGGTTAGTAAGAGGAAGAGCCATTTTTCAGACTCACACGTCCGCCTCCGGAGTTCATGTTCTAACTATGTGATCTGTTGTTCCATTTAGTTCTGGCCTCACTTTATGGATCTTGTTACAGGATAGTGTGTTTGATTGGCACATTCCAGGGAGTATTGGTAAGGCCACTTCATTACACAGCCCACACATATAGAGATGGTGGTAATCTTGAAAGAAAAGGCAAGGCAAAAGAAGAAAGCCTGCTGATCTGACTTGGGCTTAATGGCTTCAAACTGTACCTTAGCAATTGCTGGTGCTCTCCCTGCCATCTCTGTCACCCGCCTCTGTCCACCGTTCCCTACGGGACCTTTCATTGTTCAGTCTAGTGCAGAAAACTGTCTCTTCCTGTTACATATATAAGCAGATCTTAGCGTACGGTGCACTTGTGAGCGTAGCTGCTAGATTTGACTAACCAACAGTGAGGAACTTAGCAGAACCCCTGAAATTCAGGATTCAGGCCATACTGGGCTCAGGGTCCAGGTGTAGATTTCCAGCAGACCTTAGGCCTGTGGCTTCATCTGAGTCTCTGCTTTAGAATCTGTAACACCAGGCCATACACTAATGGCACTGGAGTATTGTGACATTCACTCAGTACATACATACAACATGCATCAGCTTAGAGCGTGGTAAGAGTTCTGCAGATGTTATCATTACTGAAGCAGAAAAGACGTTACAGTCAGATGGTGAGGCAGATACAGTTAAGCAGAATGTCACCATACCACAGATAGCAGGGTCCTCCATATCTCTTTGTCTTGCTTTATTTTCTTTATATACTTATGCCATTTTGTACATTTATTTATTCATTTACTTCCTGTCTCTCCTTTGCTAGAATGTGTGTGCTTTGAGGAGAGAGGGGAAGAATTTTGTCCATTTTATTCATCTGTGTATCCCTAGCCCCCAGGAACAGGGCTTAGCATGTAGTAAGTGTGAAATAATGGGACCAGTGTTTGTGGTATCAGTCAGTGCGAGTATCTACTAGTGGACCCTGCTCTTCTGGCTACTGCTGTGTGTTACCTAATTACGTTCATGATAGTCCTTGGGGTCCTTATGTTATGTCCCTGTTTTATACATGGAACAAACAAACAAACAAACAAAACCCAACCCAGTCACAGAAGAAGGAAGGTCTTTGGTTCTCTGTGCCTAGTGTCACAGTCAGTAGGTGAAGGAACAGGTCACCTTTCTCCAGAGCCTAAACCCATAGCCACTGAGCTATGCTTTTCTTCAGTAGAAGATCACACCTTTTGGTTTCTTTCCCCTTTTGGTGCTGGGTGTGGAGACGAGGGCTTTGTCCTGCTCTACCACTAGTCTTACCCTAGCCCTTCATCATTTATTCTTCATGCTATTGACAACTTAAAGTAGTTTAGTGCCTACATATGCCTTTCCTTAATCAACATCTATCATCTGCTCTTCGTGGAAGACAGCTTATGGTGTGTGTGCTACAGCACCTGTGTGGAGGTCAGAGGAAAACAGAGTTGGGTCTCTCCTCCCATTGTCTGTGGTTCCAGGAATCCCACTCAGGTCGTCAGACTTGGCAGTAAGCGCACTTAGCAGCTGAGTCATATTAATGCCCAGAAGGCAACGTCTTAATCTACCCTACCCCAGTCCTGTGTTAATAGACGAGAAAGTAGTAGTGAATAATGTTTATGGGTACATCACTATGTACCATCACATTTATTGACTTACTGCTCTCAAATAATCCAGTTCGTACATAGAATTAGACATATTTGACAGCAGGCGGGGAAACTGAGACAACTTAGACATGAAAGATCTGGCCTCAAACCCTGCCTCAAGTGGTCCACAGATGATGGCTGCAGCTCAGACAGGAAAAGCCAGTGTCCCTGGCTGCTCAGACTGTCTGTGACAGAGCAGAGGTCAAAGGTTGGGTCTCACCCACCAACCCTGTGCTCATTTGTGTGTGTGTGTACGCGAGTGTGTGTGTGTCTGAATATGTATGTGTCTGTGTGTGTGTGTGTGTGTGTGTCTATATGAGGGTCTGTGTATGTAAGTATGTGTCTCTGTATATGTGTGTGGTGTGTGTGTATGTGTGTCTCTGTGTGGTGTGGAGTCTGTGTAGTGAGTATCTCTGTGATGTTTGTGTTTGTGTAAGGGTTTTGTCCACTTAGTGCAGGGCTTGGGTTCCAGTCCTTCCTGGCTGACTGAGAAGATGAGTGGCTTAAAGGAGACCATTCAGCTGCGAGCTGGAGTTGGGACCCCTGACCTCATCTCCTTTCTCTCTGTTAGCATAGGTGCTAGGAGCCCTTCCCACGTGTATGCTTCTCTTTGGTCTCATGTCTTTATGAGGCCTTAGTGTAGTATGACGGGTTAATGGGAGGGGTGGGGTAGGGTACTTAGAAGCATAGGAAATGTGGCTGGGCTACACAAACAAACCCATTTCCTTCAGGGCTTAGCCCCAAAGCATTGAGTCGCTCCTTCCAGCAAACAATGAAGCAGGGCATGTCTGCTGCTGATTGCAGCTCCTGCTGGGGGTGGGGGGAAAGTCTCCCAGCTGCCCGGGGAGGGGGTGGCGAGCACTTTCTCTGGAATTGTCAGAGATGTGTTTTGATATGCTGTTCCCTGGAATGCAGCTGCCTTCTGAGGCACTACCTCTCCTGTTGGAGCAGAAGTCATGGCCTCTGCAGCCCCACTGCCTGCCGCCGCCCTTGCTTCCTGTTTTTATCTTGGTAGTATCGAATCTTGAACCCAGGACTTCCCACACGCTAGACTGGTGCCCTGCCATTGAGCTATAGCCCAGCCCTCTTTCTACTTTTTGTTTTGAGACAGGATCTCACAAAGTTGCCCAGGCAGGCCTTAAACTCACTCTGTAGTCCAGGAAGGCCTTGACCTTGGCAGTTCTCCCACCTTCGCCTCCAGGTAACGATTGCGGCTGTACCACCGGCTCGGCCCTCTGTCCTTCTTATCTTTGCTGCTCTCCATCCACTCCATGCCCAAAGCTTTAAGGAACCAAATCCTTTTCAAGTGTTTCCTCCCTAACCACTCACATCCTATTGTCCCTGGGACTTGGCGATCCTGTGGTTAGAATAATTAGTGTAGCCACCCTGGGTAGCGCTCCTGCAGCGCACATGTGCTGGCAGTGGGCCAAGCCCTTGCCACCCATCATTTCACTTAGTCCTCGCATCCTCCTCTTAGTAATAGCATGCTCTCATTCTAAACACGAGAGACTGAGTTTGCTGAGGCCGAGTGTCATATTCAGAGTTCTGAAGCCAACAAGGGGCAGAGCTCTAGGATCCACTTCTTGGCTGAAAAGCACATCTATTTGTGTTTAATGCCACCTTTTAAGTGACCAAGGACATCATAAGTGGGTTTTGCTGTAATGACCCAACTCAACAGGGATTTCCCTGGTGGTGAATAACTTTGTACACATGTCCCATTCGGTAGAAACAATGGGAAGTATTGTTTCAGCCAGTGCGTTTCTCCGTGTGTTGGTTACCAGCAGGGCATGCCCTCTGCTTGTTGTTCATAGGAACATGCTCAAGGAATCCTGCAGGAAGGCCCCCATCCAGGATGTTACTGGACGACCTGCCTGGCGGAGTTTGTGCAAACAAAGTATGACACTGCTGGCTCAGCCAAAACCCCTGGCTGGTGCTGGAAGACTCTGTGACCCTCGCGGAAAAGGCTGCTGTCTTCATCACGCAGCCAAGATGCTGCTGCAGGGAGGCTCTCCAGCCTGTGCTCTGTCTGTCTAGGAGCTTCTGCGCAGACTCCTCTCCTCAGACACTGCATGCACATTGCTGGCCACACAAAATACTGGTCTAGTTGGGTTTCCTTTGCCTCCTGAGCCCCTTTTGTGTTGTTTCGTGTTGTTTGTAGGAGTCCTACAATCTGCTAGAATTCCTCCCCTAAAAATACAAAGCAAAACAAAATCGTGAGCTGGGCTGTGGTGGCATACACCTTTAGTCCCAGCACTTCGGAGGCAAAGGCAGGCAGAGCTCTGTGTTCGAGGGGGCTAGCCTGGTCTACAGAGTGAGTTCTAAGACAGTCAGGACTGCACAGGGAAACCCTGTCTCAAAAAAATTGTGATAAAATACACATTAACTTTTAAAAATGATTTGTCATTTTAAGTGTCAGTGCATTTCATCTGTAAAACTGAACCTGTATGTATCGAAGAGTTACCTGTACACAAACCATCCTTGGCAGCCGTTCTCCTTTCTGCCCCTGTGGCTCTGCCCGAGGAGCCTTATATAGATGGAGTCATACCCTGGTGTTCCTTTGAGTTAGGTTTTCACTTGGGCTTGTCCACGTGTATGTGTATCAGGATCACGGTCCTCGTGAGGCTGAGTAACAGCCCCACTGCGCAGCTGACTCACTGTGACACTGGAGGCCTTGTGTGGCTTAGCACCTGTCAGCCCTTCTGGCCTCCTCACTTTGGAGAGTCTTGACCTCCTGCTCTCTCCATTCCAGCCATAGTGCCTTCCTTCAGTCTCTGGGAAAGGAGCAGGCACCCCTCTTCTGCAGTGTGTGTCAGCCAGCCCAGGGTCTGGCCTGGAGCGTAAGGGGCTCAGCAAATGTGCACCAGTTTAGAATGGCCATTAGGCTCCTGGAATACAACCATGAGTACACTTCCCAGAGCCCATGAATGTGAGCTGCAGATGATCAGATGTATTGATCATTGGACTGGAAAGGGATTAGGATATTTCCATAATATAATGTGGTATGTTTCTTTTCCTAAAACAGATGTGCCCTTGTTGCTTCATGAGGAAATAATTAAATGTGTTTGATTAAGACATCCATAAGCACTCCCATGTACTGAGGCTACTGTCTGCTGCTGTCTCTTCTGCTGCCTCATGTTTGTTGTATCTGATGCTCTGAGTTGCTCTCTGAGTGTCTTTTTTCATCTTCTTTGATGTAAGGAAACTGAGTCTCATAGATGAAGTAGTTTTTTCTCAAGGACGACTGTCTTCTTGGTGATGGTAATGAAATAGGTCTGTCTGCTCTTGTATTTACTCATAGGCCAAGCTGAGTATCCGTGCGTCTGCCCTTCTTCTGTTGGCTCTTCCTACCCAGAATCCCCAGCTCCTCTTACCTTCCCCCATTCTTACTCCTTTTCCTTATACATTTTTTGACAATTGACTGGGTACTTGAATCCTAAAACAAATGGTTTTTTACAATGTCAGTAATAGTTACACACTGCTACACTTAGAAACCAATATTAATGGTGGTAATAGAACATTTGTCTAAAATATTGTACTGTATTAAGGCCACATTACATATAGTGATCTCATTTTTTAAAAATATATTTTATTAATTTATTCATATTACATCTCAATTGTTATCCCATCCCTTGTATCCTCCCATTCCTCCCTCCCTCCCATTTTCCCCTTATTCCCCTCCCCTATGACTGTGACTGAGGGGGACCTCCTCCCCTTGTTTATGGTCATAGGGTATCAAGTCTCTTTATATTGTCTTCAGATAGAGGATGTATCAGATATTAAACTGATAAGAACAGCTACTACACTTGATCTTAGCCAAAAGGCCGAGAAGCGATGATCTCATTTTTTTATATAGCCTATTTTTCTTGAGCGTTTATTGAGTCTAAATTTATGGGGTTTTTTTTTTTGTTTTGTTTTGTTTTGTTTGTTTTTTTTCTTTCATTTGAAATATAAACAAAGCAGTGAAAAGTTAGCTTTCTTTATTAAAGGTTTCTCAACAGTGGGTACCTATTGCAAATTATGTATGAAACACAAGATTGAAGTACTTCAAGAAGGTCTTTTTGGAGAACTTTAAGACGTTTCTTCTAGTCTTAGCTTCCTTTCTTTTCTGCCCCTCCTAGTATTTCAACAGGATTATGTTTTTGAATCAGTGGATCAAGTTTTAATTTTTCTGTTCCTTCCTTATACTGACATATGCTTTGGCAAAACAAAAAAGAGACCTAAACATGTCAGCATGATTTTTGTTCAGTGAATTAAAAACCATAAAAGTAACAAGATCAGATCCAAATCCCTAAACTCCTGGCTTGGTGGTTTCGTCCTGTTCAGTCCCAAGCTTCATATTACAACTTTGAAAGCTTTCTGCCTAGAAGCAAAAGTTCATGATTTATTTGAAATAGATTACAAGGATACAGGCCAGAAAGATTGAGGTTTGAATCCCAGTCCTGTCCCATGGGCCAGTCACTTAACATCCCTGAGACTCAGTTTCTTCTTTCGGAAGAATGGGGCTCTTAAGTTGAGAGGAGGGTTTTGCAGGGCTTAGTGAGGTCACTAATTCAGCTGGCTGCTTTGTCTTAACTTGAAATTCTTTTTGTGGTGGGAGAAAACAGTATGCAGTGGCCATGACATACTCAGCTTACACCCTCACTGCACACACTGAACATGTGTCCAGAGCATGGGAGGATTCTGGCACTGAGTCACCAGTGCTATCCCCAGAACATGGGACTGTACTGCGCCTCCTCAGCTTCCTCAGGATTGTTGCTCTGAGAGTCAAGAAGCATGGCCAGTGATGCCACTTCAGGGCAGAGCATTTTTGTTTTGTTTTGGCTTTTGGTTTTTGGTTCTGTTTTGTTTTGTGTTTTTGGTTTTTCGAGACAGGGTTTCTCAGTGAAGCATTGGCTGTCCTAAACTTGCTTTGTAGACTAGGCTGGCCTCAAACTCACAGCAATCCGCCTGCCTCTGCCTCCCAAGTGCTGGGATTAAAGGTGTGTACCACCATGCCTGGCTGCGTTTTGTTATAATAAGTCCAGTCAGTGGCTTTTGAGACAGGCCAGGGGTGACTTCACATAATGTGCCACACGCTGCCTGGGGCTGGCAGTGTGTGCCCATAATCAGAGCACTCGGGGGGTTGAAGCAAGAGGATCAGAATTTCTAGGTGAGACTGGGTGACATAGTGAGACCTGACTCAGAGAACCCCAAACAGCCACAAAGATACTGCACTTGGATGGACCTCATTTTCTTTACCTATAAAAATAGGGTTCATGGTGGCCAGTGTTATGTTGCCTTGACACAAGCTAGAGTCACTAGAGAGAAAGGGTGCCTCCATAAAATCGTGCTGTAGGCAAGCCTGTGGGGCATATTCTTACATAGTGATTGATGGGGAAGGGCTAGCCCATTATGGGTGGGCCATCCTGGGCTGATGGTCCTGGGTTCTATAAGAAAGCACGCTGAACAGGGTGTGAGGAGTAAGCCAGTAAGCAGCACCCCTCCATGGCCTCTGCATCAGCTCCTGCCTCCAGGTCCCTGCCCTGCTTTGGGTTCCTGTCCTGACTTCCTTCAGTGATGAACAGTGATGGTGAAGTGTGAGCCGAATGAACCCTTTCCTCCCCAGGTTGCTTTTGTCATGGTGTTTCATCACGGCAGTAGTAGCCTTAACTAGGACAGCTCATGATCTAGTAAGACCATTGGGGTATGGCTTTGCAGCCTGGCCTCTTGCTACTCCTTTTCTTGTTCTTATCTGCTCTTTCTGGTTCCTCAAGTGAAACATGGTTTCCTTGCACTATAGCTTTGTATTTGCTTGTTTCTTATGTTGCTCCCCGAGGTCTACTTGCTGTCTCCTACAAGCAAACTATCACATACCGCAAATGTTGCTGTGTAACCTTGCCTCCAAAATTATCCCTGATTGGCTAAATAAAAGGCATACCTTTTAAACCTACCTGGGCAGGGCAGCAGTGAGAAGCGGGGCTCAAGTTCACAGGCTTTGAGGATGGAAGGATCATGGGGAGGGGGCAGAGAGAGGTAGGAGAGGAGAAGAAGGAAGCTGACTGCCAGGAGTTAGCATGCAGGGAACCACGTGGTCAGGAGGAATTTACTCTGGATTAGCATGGGGAGAAGCAGCCCACATGGAAAGCATGTGCAAGTACTTATGGGGATATTGCATGGGAAGTAGCCAGATAGGGATGATTAAGGCAAGCGCACGGGATGTGGGGCTGGGTGGTCACAAGGCAGTTTAGGGGGTTGATATCTGCCCAGCCCCAGGTAAACTAAGGCTTATCTAAAATCCGTCAGGTACACGTCTTTTATTGATTATGTCAGTGGGTTAGATAATACTGCTGCAGTAATTACAGGTGTTAATAACAAACATTATTAGCAATTTATATTTTCTACAACATTGCACCTCATAGCTTTTGTACGTGCTCTTTCTTGGAAATCTCTCTAGCCCTGCCAGCACTAGAAATGTGAACTTACTCTTCAGAGCAATCTCCAACGCCTCACCGGGGATTGCAGCAGTAGACCTGTATTTCTCAAGCTCCGTGTTAGGTGCTGGTCTTTGCAGCCGTCCTGGACCTGAGCTGATGGAGGCTCTGCCTCAGCTTGTCTGTGATCCAGGGAACTCATGCTGCCTCTGAAAGCTCCTGCCCTGAGCTGACACACAGCATTTTACACACATGTCCTTAGGTCATACAAGTTTGTAGTCTAACCTCAGGGTAAAGAGCGTGTGTTCCTGCTTGTGTCTGTGTCAAGAGACCCAGAGCGGTGCTGAGTGGACCTAGTGAGCTGCCACAGTTAGATGTCATTTCTCTGGGACAGGCCTGCTGAGCTGAGCTGAGTTTCTCTGTGGCCTCTTATCTTCTCCCACGTCGGTCACCTCATACTCTGACAAATGTCTTTTTGCCTCTCTGCAGCTAATTTCCTTAGGAGCAGGATGAAGCTTTGTTGTGTGCATCCTACTCCGTTCCCTCAGCTTCTGGGACTCAGTGTTTACAGGACAGAGAATGGAAGGCTGGGCTGTGCTGCTTGGTTGTCATGATGATTAAATGGGGACTAGTGATGCTGTACGTGATAAAATGCCTTTCTTTATGGTTTACACTTGTTATGATGAAGATGCTGATAATACAACTGACATTTATCTGGGTGTGGCACACCTTTATCCCAAGACTTGAGTGGCAGAGGCAGGTGGACCCCAGTTCAAGGCCAGCCTGTCTACAGAGTGAGTTCCGGGATAGCCAGGCCACACAGAGAAATCCCACCTAATTAATAATAATAATAATAATAATAATAATAATAATAATAATAATAATAATAATAAATGTGTCAGGATCATTGCTAAATGAGTCACATGCTCATCTTATTTAGTTTCTGCCCACACATTAGATTCCCACTAGACAGCTGGGGATTTTGAGGAGAGGATATGTCTGCATCTTGTAAGTAGCTTGCTTGAGTTTTAACTCTGGTCTACGTAGCCTGTCTGGTTCCTTAATGTCTCTTACTTGCTCTTACTAGATGACTCACTAGAACTCAGCATGTCCATTGGCATCTATCAGGAGGGTGAAGGTCACCAGCTGACAGGTTGGAGCCATAGTCTATTGAGCTAACAGAGTAGTGTGTAATTCTTGGCTGAAGGTCAGTGTCTTACTAAACAGAGTAATTTTGTTGAACTTTTATATGTATGTGTGTGTCTCTTTTTCAGAGTAACCAGGGAACACAGAGAAATGCTGGTAAAACTGGCCAAGCAGAATACCAACAAGGCCAAAGAAAATTTACGGAAGGTTCGCACTAATGCAATGAATAAACTGAAGAAATCAAAGGACAAAACCTCAGAGGACACCATTAGACTCATAGAGAAGCAGGTACAGTTGCCAACAGATGTAGCATTTATATATGTCATCCAAGGAATCTGTGTCTGAAGCAAGGAGCAAAACGGAATGCTCTGGGCATTGAAGTCACATGATCAACACCAAGTCTCTTAAGTCTAGCTCTATGGTAGACCCTGGAAGGACCCACAGAAGCAGACAAGATGCCGCTGACCTCTGACAGTGTGCTGGGCTCTGGGCTGAATGCTGTATCCTCCTCACTACAGGAGGCTGCAGGCATAGCTGAGGGCCCAGCATTCACAAGGCTCCAGGCTCAGCCAAGGGCCCAGCATTCACAAGGCTCCAGGCTCAGCCAAGGGCCCAGCATTCACAAGGCTCCAGGCTCAGCCCCCACTGCTGGAGCAGCTGCACAACAGAGCTGAAGAGGGCATGAGGAGGCTGCGTCAGGGAATCTGGGGACCTGTGCGTGCTCTCTTGCTCATAGTGGTAGAAGTGGGATCCAGACCTAGGCAAACTGACCCTGGAGCTACATGCTTTGCTGTCTAGCTTCCCGGCTGCTGGGGAGAGAGCAGCTGTGTTCTCTCTGTGCCAAGCGCTCCTTCTGCTGGAGGGAGGGGGTGAAAGGCCCGGGGCCAGGTAGCCCAGCACGCGCAGAGGTGCTATAGAAGAACATTTCCCCTTGGGCCCACAGGTCATGAACGGTCTTAGGTACCAGGGTGAGGAATTTGGATGTGAGCATGTGCCAAGCGGCTCCACGTTGGCTGTGCATCCGTCAGTTACTGGTAGCCACAGTTATGCTGCATAACTAGAAACCCACACTGAAAGCCTCAGGGCACCCGCGTCATTGCTCATCTCGTTTTTCTGAGCCAGCTGGGGTGTAGCTCTTCTAGGCTGGGCTTGCGAGCTCAATTTCAGATCACACATTGGGCTCAAGTTTGCTTTGTACATCTCTCAATCTTCCAGAGTCAACAAGTGTCCTTTCTTGACAACAGCAGGCGCCAGGACTATGAATCCAACCGCCTGACTCACTGTAAGGCCCTGCTCTTGCCCCTTCCCATTGCCTACGCTTGTTTTTCAGGCCAAGCCAGATGGTATTGTTGCCAAGAAGTCTATACGTACTTCATAGAGGTCTGTGGGGCATATGTGAATATTTGATTATACTTTACCCTCAGGAAAAACGGAGGTGTTCGGGATTTAGGGAAGTGATTCAGTCAGTGACATGTTTGCTGTGCAAGAACAAGATCTTGAGTTTGATCCCTCAGAACCCACATGAAACCCCAGCAGAAAGCCAGGAGGGGTGCAGAGGTGGGAGCCCTGGGGCTCACTGGCCAGACATTCCAGGTTCAATGAGAGGCCCTGCCTGAAACCCGAGGTGGAGAGTGGCTGATGGGTAAAAGAAAAGAAGCGCGTGGTCTCCACACTTGCGCACACACATGTGCACTTGGACCTCCCCATCCCCACCCCCGTATCTGAGACCTGCTCCCAAATTCTAAGTCAGTGAAGCTGGAATGGTGCCTGGGAATTTTAAACTGCATCCCAGGCAATTCTCATACAGTAACTGTCTTGAAAGATCTCATTTTTTTTCAGACAAAGAGAGCACATGTGTGCTTACAAAAGTAACTGTGTGACCAGGTGGAGGATAGGGTAGGGGGCAGGAAGGGGGATCGATCAGGATTTAGAAGATGAAATGAGTAATGTTTAGTGTCATACAGAGTGTTGGATAGGCCCCAAGGCTGCTGTGTGCACAATGAAAGCATCATGTTGGGAAAGTTGAAAACAAAATGGGGTCGGATGAGGCATGAGCAGAAGCCAGCAGAGCAGGGAGCTGCTGGAGGCCTGGGGGAGGCATGGAAGGGGCCACTGCCCTCAAAATGGAGCAGTAGCTAGCATTTTGGTTGTAGGTCAGCCAACAGTCACCTAAGGGAATTTTGACTTCTGGCTGTTGCTTTTATATTTCCTGATTCAGTATAGCACCTAGAAATAATGTTTTTAAAGATTTTTAATATTATGTATGCATTTATGTGGGGGATATACAGTGAGTGCAAGTGTCTGCAAAGTCCATAAGAGAGTGTCAGAGTCCCTGGAGGTGGAGTTACAGGACCTAAAGCGTCTGACGTGGGTGCTGGGAACTGAACTTGTATCATCTGGAAGAGCAGTAAGTGCTCTGAACTGCAGGCTAAGCCACCTCTCCAGCTTTGGAGCGTGTTGTTTAAATGTTTCCCTGATACTTCTGCAAAAGTGTTCTTTGACAGAAGGACCAGAACGTGTGTGTGCAGCTGCTGTCCTGTGACCGTGGAGAGCTTACTTGACCCTTGGATCTGTTTTTCCTGTAAAGGTTTTGGTCCTGTCTGCTTGAAAGGGCTCCTAGGATGCTAGACGGTGGGTGCCGTTAGGACGCCTAGCGTTTAGATTCTCAAGTCCCCCCTGCTGTCTTTCTACCCTCCTGGTTCACTCAGAGGGACATTCATAGAGTAGGCTGTCTCTCCAAAGAGAGCCTGCTCCTCCTTAGTACACTGAGGACGGCGGGAGTGGGGGAGGGGTCATCTCTGCAACAGACACATGGCTTTTGTGTGCTTTCTGATAGTAGGCTTCGGGCCTCCTGAGCTGCCAGGCTCCCCTCATTCAGCAAGTTGGAGTCTGCCGCAGAGTGCAGAGTGCATGCTCCTTGAAGAAGGAAGGCTGATCAGATAATCAGTGCTCTTGTTAAAACACACTTGACAGAGACCTTGCCAGAAGCCTTCTCTCGCTGCGCTGGCTTCTACCCTTTTCAGACTGTACTTTCCCTCCAGTGCGTCCTACCATCTGTTATTCTTTCCAAGTGAAAATACTTTGTTCTTCTGATACTGAACTGGTGCCTGGCTACTGTGAGACAGAATGAAGACAGCCACGACGTCTCAGCCGAGTAGGTGACCATCATCAGCATCTCGGTGTGCTCCTGCAGGCTGGGAAATCCCACCCTGCACAGCGCAGCAGCCTCTCCAGTGTGAACGTCTGGTGGAGAGCCATCGTTTCCTTGTTACTCTTCCCTTGTTAGTAGCCTCGCTTACAGTCAGCGTGTGGCTGAGGCTGGTGTGGAAAGCAGTCGGAGGCAGCCCAGGGCATCATGTTCTTTCTCTATTTGGACAGCGCCAAAGAAGTTTTTGCCATTGGTTGGTTGGTTTTTGCTTTGCTTTATATAATTAAAGCTGTTGGGTGACTGTTCCTTCATCAGCAGTTTAAAGTACTATCTGGCCATTATAAAGACTGTGTAACAGTCTGGAGGAGAATCATCCCATAAACGCACAATGTGGAGAGGCACTCAGCATTTTGAAATAGCCCTTTCCTTTTCTTCAACACATAGTTCTAAACAGTATTGAGTTGTACAATATATGTAAACTTTTGAATCCAGGTTTAACTTTTCATCTGTTATTAAGGTGACTAGCTGTTTATGTGTCTGAAAAAATTTTACAAATGGCAACTTCTCACAGCTGCTAAATAATTCATCTTGCACTATGGAAAATTGTCTTTTAGAAGCTCTGCTTTTAGATATTTTTATTTTTAAAAATCTTGTTTAAATTTTCTAAAACTTATATTAGTGAGGTTTCAGTGAATATCTTCCCCTGGGGAGCACCCCAGGTCTAGCTTACAGAATAGAGAAGTGCACTGGCTGGCTTATTTGTTTTCTCGCTGGGGCTGGGGCTTGACCTGAGAGCCCTACATATGCTTTGTAAGCACTCTACTCCAAGCTCAGAAACGCATTTTTTAAAAAGGTTCTTAATATAGCTTTCCAAAATCACTCGAGTTTGTAGAGTGTCAGTGTCTCAAACTCATGCACATGGTTTCCTTTATGTGTCTGAGGTGGGACTCATGATCCTCCTGCCTCAGCCTTCTGAGGGCAGGGACTAGAGGTGCGCACCACCGCGCCCAGCTTAGCCTATCTTTTGCTGAGTCCTAACATTTGAGCTGAGTTTCTGTTCTTATGAGACAGTGCCTTGCTATGTAACACTAGCTGGCCTGGCACTTCTTATGTAGCCCAGGTGGTCTCAGATCCATCCGAGTCCTTCTGTCTTAGTCTCCCAAGTACAAGGATTAAAGGCGTGCGCCACCACAGCCCAGCAATAAATAATTCTAAAAATTGTCCATGTTAATAAAATATTTTCCTAACTTCTATATAAATTCCAATAATGGAAGTTCAAGGGACATAAAAATATTTTCAGAAACTTGGTTCCTAGTTTTCTATTATTATACATAACATACTAATGACACACACAACCCCTTAACTGATTAAAGTTGACAATTTCTTTTAGATACATTCCAAAGTCACAAATCAGAAATAAAAGGTTTGAGGCAGCTGTCATAGCATCCTCTATGAAGGCTATAAAAATTTATATTAATAAGAACAAACAAATGAATTATGAAAGAGGATAGAAAGCTAATGTTTTGTTCAGTTCTGATCTTGTCACAGTGGTGGTGAAGTACAAAAAAAAAATAAAGTGGTGGCGCACTTGGGAAGCAGAGGCAGGCGGATCTCTGTGAGTTCGAGGCCAGCCTGGTCTACAAAGCCAGTCCAGGACAGCCAAGGCTATACAGAAAAGCCCTGTCTCAAAAAACCAAAATAAATAAATAAAATTATTTATTTACTTACTTACTTTTTGTGTATGTAAGGCAGGGTTTTCCTTGGCTGTCCTGGAACTCAGACATCTGCCTGCCTCTGCTTCCCAAGTACTGGAATTAAAGGCATATTCCACCACGCCCGGCTGAATTTATTATTTTTTAAACAGTAGACTATACAGTAACAATACAATTACATTTTTATAAAGAAAACTTGTGGCTGGAGAAGTAGCTCAGTGGTTACAAGGACTGCTTGTGCTTACAGAGGACTCAGGTTCTAGGGGATCTGACCTCTGTGGGCACCAGGCATGTGTGTGGTGCCCACACATATATGTGCACGCAGAATACACATAAAACAAAATTAGTAAGTCTAATAAAAATGTTTTAAAGATACTTAGGCATACAAAGATCAGTAACTTTAATTATCAACTATTAGGGGTAGTCGTTTCAGTGATGTGACTCTGAACAGCCTTTTAGCTTATGAAATTGACCTTCTCTTCTGAAATCATTTTTAAAATTCTTTGGAGGCCAGATTCTCTTGAAATATTTTTATAACAACCTTTCTTTCATCTCTGGTGTATAAGATTGACATGGTCAAGATGCAGGTTCTGTCTCAGTCATTGTATCTGACCGGACTCCCTCAGCCCCTAGCCTAGCCCAGCTCTGCTGCGGGACCAGAGATGTCCCTGCTCAGGTCTGACATCTGCCAGCCTGCTGTGGTACCTTCGCTTCAGTCTGCCACAAATGGGCCTGCTCAACATTAAAGCATTTGGCAGAAACCACCAGTGACTCTGGCCAAGATCCTTTCACTGCTGTCTTCTTCTGAGGAGCAGCACTCTCTGAACTGAAGCCCGGTGCTGGTGGGGCTGACGGAGGGGAGGGCCCTGCAGGCAGGAGGCAGCCAGGAGGCAGGCAGGGGCTAGACCTGGTAAGGCCATCCTCAGGAAGGGTGGCTGTGTGCAGGCCTGCCCAGAGGTCCTCTGTGCTCCTGTCACCTGCTTCTCCATCCCTGTCGTTCACATTGATGGTGCTGGTAGTACTGGTGGGGTTGGTGATAAGTGATATAACATAAAGCAGGACGTGAGAGTAAAGATGGTTCTTGCTTTGGAGTCAGGCAGTCAGACTGTAGCTCTTTCCTTGGCAGCTATGTAAGTGAACAAATGGCTTTGCTCATCTGTAAGTTGGGATGGTCTGTGCCCATCTCACAGGAGCACAGGAGGACCAGAAGACACATGTGCTTAGCTGTGACTAGTATGTGATGGTTCTTGATAATTTTCACTCTGTTCATCCACTCTGGTTCCTGATCTTGTGCTTTTAAAGGACATGGAACTGAGTCCTTCAGTGACCCTAGCACATCGTGGATGGGATGAGGAAGGCGGAGGCTGGGTAGTGTGGGGTAGGATTGTCAAACCGGCCACCAGGAGTGAAGTTTTGGACACACCATGTCACATAAAAAGTTAGTGGGCAGAGCAGAATGGACAAAGCAATCCTGCCCAAGTTACTTGGCTTAGTTTTCTGTAGAATGGGGACAATAACTGTCTTTTTTATAGAAATTATGTGAGATGGTCAGATTTCAACAAATGAGTTAACAGAAACAGAAACATTTCATACAGTAGAAACTCTTATGCACTAGCTAGGTGAAAATATGCTAAGGGACACAACAGCGTTTCATGGGTCATGTGGATTGTCAGCCAGTAGGAGCTGCTGCTGGTGGTATCATTAGTCATCAGTATTTTACAAAGTCCGATAAAGATGAAAATGGTGAGCCTGCAGGTAACCTGTTCCCAAGGGCCCTTTGTACCTATTAGCTGGTTTAAAAAAAAAAAAAGAGCTAGTAAATACTTTCATTGATGGATTATCGTGCAGTCAGAGAGTGGTGGTAAAGTCACAGTGACAGCAGCCAGCATTTGCATAAGATAACCAGAGTGTAGTGTGCTTGTGTGGTCCTTTTTACTTACCTGTCAGTTGAGGAGAAGGAATAGCACCCTCACTGATGTGCGAGGACACCCGCTCAGGCAGATGCCATGGCTCATGTTTTCCCGTATTGTCAGACTGTTAGCTCTCGTTCCAGCCTGCAGTGCTGCTGTGTTGCTAGGCGCTGCTCCTGGCCTACGCAGGGCAGCTGCTGAGGAGGAAACCAGCTGCCATGCTGAGTCCGGCCACTCTTCCAGAGTATCTGGCAGCCCCAGGAGCTGTGCTTTTTCCAGCTGAAAAATGTGTAGATTTTAGTATGGTGAGAGCTTGGCTACGTTCCTGCCTGGGACCAATTGCTGCAAGACCTTTTTAGTTTCTGCTCTTTCAAACCACGGATTTAGTTCCTAATTCCTGGCCAAGGCCTGTGGTCGGCAAATAAAGATGTCAAGCAGCTGCCGTGCTGCTGAGCATACAGATCTGCACGCTGTGCTAGCCCTTGGAGCTTCCTGCCAAAGCGCCTGCCTCCATTTCAACCTCATTTAAAGTTAGAAGGGAGCTTGCAACACGTACTAAATCATGTTTCATTCTTAGAAAGGCATGCATACTTTTGCAGAAAAACTTCCTGAGAACATGGTATGTGCTCTGTCTTAGGTGGGATGTGACCAATACAGACCTGAATAGCACATTATTCATCTTCCCATCACTAAAAGATAGAATATTAAGATTTTGGCATGTTATATACATATATGAAAGGAATTTAAACGGAGTCACCATATAATGGAAGAAACTGCCCCAACTAGACATCTTATGCCACCAAGAAGACATTTTATGCCCCTAGGTAAAAAGCTCCACTGCCAAGAATGGGCTATGTCTTGTTGAGTTGTTGACCAAAATGGTCCCATAGACCATCTCCCTAAGAAAGAAAAAGAAGAAAGGAAAAAAAAATCACAAGGAATTGCTAAGACTATTGATGACTCTCTATAACTTGGTGGTAAGGCTCTGTTCCTGAAGGCAACTTATGTCATAAGGCATGTGTAAATCCAGCTGGTGCCCAGCTACAAACTTTGTGACCTACAACAGAGGTCTGCCTGTAAGATATATTGATGTAATAATGTCACAAATATTGTAGGAGTAACTAAGCCACTCCCTTTATTTGCTTGTTTACCTATTTCTTTATTTATTTTTGGATTGAAGGCCCGTTCCGTGCAATGGAACCCATCCATGATACTGATGAAGTGTTCAGGAAACTGAGACTAGGCAGGTCATATACCTAGAGAAAAGTTTACTGTTATTATTCTGCTAAAGGAACCTAGCAATAAAATGACCCCTAGTGGCATATTGCTTTACTTATAGAACAGAGCTTAACCTATAGCTTAGCCCCATCAGAAAAGCTTATTTTTGTAATAGGTGATAATTAACACAGAGACCCACAGATGGTCAAACTAGATGTTGAAGACTCAGCTCTTAAAGGATTGTCACTATCAAATCCTTCCCCTCAAGGCTCAGGGATCTATGTGGAAGAGGAGGCACAATGTTTGTTAAGAAGCCGGGCGGGGGGGGGGGGGTATGATTCCAAGGAAGCAGTGCCTTCCAATACAACAGGACTGATACACAAATGAATTCACAGAGACTGACAGCAAGCACAAGACCTGCACAAGTTCCCAGCAGACAGAGCCCCAGCATAGAGAAGGGGGAGTGGACACACAGCCCCGCCCCTAACCAAGAAGCTATTTTCGGTTGATACCTTCTGGAAACTGGAAAGTCAGTTTTCTCAAGGAAAGTGTCACTGGGCACATCAGCCACACTATAGGGCATGCCCTGTGTCCAGGAATAAACAGACTCCGGTTGTTTCCTTTTTTTGAGAGAGAGAGGGAGGGAGGGAGGGAGGGAGGGAGGGAGACAGGGGGAGAGAGGGAGAAAAACCATGAAGATAAGAAAAGTCTGAGGAAGGGCCGGGTGTGGTGGTGCATGGCTTTAATCCCAGCATTCGGGAGGCAGAGGCAGGCAGATCGCTGTGAGTCCAAGGCCAGCCTGGTCTACAAAGCGAATCCAGGACAGCCAAGGCTACACAGAGAGACCCTGTCTCGAAAAACAAGAAAAAGAAAAAAGAAAAATCTGAGAGAAGTTGAGGGAGGAAAGGGGAATATATTATGAAAAAAATGTTTAATGAAGATTAAAAGGTTTTGGCATGTGTCTTTTGTTGAAATATTTTATAGATTAGTTTTCGTCTACAGATACGTAAACAGAAGTTTTTATTTTAAACTGTTTTTTTCTTTAATTGAAGGACAGCATAAACATGTCTCCAAGATGTTAAGAATATCGTGAAGCACTTTTTCTTATTTTTATTTTGCATATTTTTTATTATACAAATGTGACCCATGCTGGAGTCGTAGTCAGATGTATTTTCTCTCCTTGAGAATTTGACCCGGCCATTGTAATGCCTCTATGTGTTCATCTGCTTCCCCATCCTATAACTTTAGATTTTCTGATTTTTTTCTTCACTATTCAAAATTAAGTGGGGGTTGGAGAGTTGGTTTCAGTTAAGAGTGTGCCCTGCCCTCACAGAGGACCCAGGCTCAGTTCCCATCACCCACTTCAGGCCTGTCTGTTTCAGCCTCATCATGCCTACACTTGATGTAGTGCACATAAACCATGCAGCCATGTGCACACACAGATAGAGTTTTCAACTTGCCTTTGTTAAAGCCAACAGAACATCTTCATACCTAGACCTTAAGAACTTGGCGGCTGGGGAGCTGGCTGATGATGAAGAGCACCTGTTGCTCTGCCCGGGTTCGGCTCCCAGCAGCCACATGGTGGCCCTTCCCCACCATAGCTCTAGTTACAGGGAACCGTACATGTCGATAGACAAACACAGAAAAGAATGTAAAACAGCAGCAGCTTGGGGCTGGAGAGCTAGCTGTGTGGTTGAGTGCTGGCTGTTCTACAGGACCCAGGCTTGCTTCCCGGCACCTACGTGGTGGCTCACACGCATCTGTGACTCCAGTTCCCTGCGTCTTACATGCTCCTCTGGCCTTCTTGGACACCAGTCACACACATGATGCACAAACACACAGAGAGCCAAAACATCCATACATAAAGTAATATCTATAACATTTATACAATATTTTATGTAATATAACATATAAAGAATATGTTCAGATCATGTCCGCATGATAATTTCCCAGTTGAGGCATTTGCAGCAGTTTGCTTTCCTACTGTGATGCAGGAGCATGCTCATTCACTGTAGCTTGCTGGGTCTGAATATTGTAATTAGAAACAGTAACGTCAAGTTTTGTTAGCAGTGATAGCTGAAGGTGTATCTTGTTTTAATTTGCATCTTTTGTGTCTCCTGAATTTTCTGTGTTTGCTGATCAGATGCGCATTTCTTTTTCTTTCTTTCTTTTTTTTCTATTTATCTCTAAGATCTTACTATTCTTTATATCAGTTCATCTAAAGGCTTTCTGAAATAGAATAGCCAAGGTGTAAGGCATTCTAGAAGCCTGTGGGTCCAGATGACCCTTTTGTGGGGTTGAACGATCCTTTCACAGAGGTCACATGTCAGATAGCCTGCATATCAGATATTTATATTCAGTGCATAACAGTAGCAAAATTACAGTTATGAAGTGGTGACAAAAATAATCTTATGGTGGGGGGGGCGGGTCAGCACAACACGAGGAACTGTAATAAAGGGCCACAGCATTGGGAAGGTTGAGGACCACTGCTCTGGGGGCTTATTACTTTACTTTATAGTGCTTTATAGTAGTTTTAAAATGTTGGCTTGTAGAATCAAATTGCTGTATATTAAAGTCTGATGTTATGACTTTCTGACTGCACCCGGAAGAAGTGGTCTGTCTTATTTTTCTTACCTGTAGAAGGGGAATAGTCACAGCTGTTCTGAGGGACTGCTGTTAAGAACCAGTAACAAGCCAGGCATGGTGGCGCAGGCCTTTAATCCCAGTTCGAGGCCAGCCTGATCTACAAAATGAGTCCAGGACAGCTAGCGCTACACAGAGAAACTGTGACTCAAAAAAACGAGAGAGAGAGAGAGAGAGAGAGAGAGAGAGAGAGAGAGAGAGAGAGAGAGAGAGAGAGAGAGAATCAGTAGCAATGTCCATGTCCATTTCCTAGTGCAGAGCTAGGATGGCCTCAGCCAATGTGAACCTTGTCACTATCAGTATTTCCCAGAAACTTCTGCATGTTTCAGGAACATCTGTCCCCCTACTCCAGTCATCAAAGTTCAATTTGTGTTCTTGCAGATCAGCCAAATGGCCGACGACACCGTGGCAGAGCTGGACCGGCATCTGGCAGCAAAGACCAAAGAGCTCCTCGGATGAAAGTCAGCAGTCACAGCCGCACACCAGAGTCCAGTTTCATCCCTTAGGTGCCAAGCTGGTGCCTCCACTACTGTCACCGTCATTCGAGACTGTCCCTGCTGCTCCTCCATGGGAGGCTGAGCCTCCTGTTGGGCTGCTCAGACTTGCGAATCTCTTGCTTGTTTCCCTGCCCAGCCTTGTACTGCCCTAAACCTCTGATGTGAAGGCCCTCAGAGAGAGGATGTCTGCTGTTGGCAGTGACCCTGACTGTGTGATGCCACGACAGGGCTGGGCCACTGTCAGGCTTAGCAGCTCCTTTCAGACAGTGAATGAGGCCCTGCCCTCAGGTACACTCGTTTGCACTAATGTGGGCCTTCACTCCGACTGCTAATGATGAAGCAGGCGCAGAGGAAAGATGGAGTGCTCGGATGGAAGAGCCCCAGAGCTTGTTTATAAAGCCACAAGAGCAGGCTTTGGCTGGTCACCCCACGTGCTGCTCCTCGTGGGGTGGGCTCCCACTCCTGCCCTGTTTACTGTGGCATCAGTCGTACCCTCTGGGCAGTCTCTCTGCCTCCACATGTAGGCCCCATTTTGGCCTTGGCTCCTCTTATTTAAACCTCCATTTTTCTTTTCTGTTCATCTGTTTCTTGACGGAATTACCAGAGAGAATGGCACAGAATAACCTTGAAGTTGTCTGTGTACTTACGTTGTGAGTAAATTGGTAGCTGCTCACCAAATGCCCTTCCCTTCCTGTCACTCCGCTCTCGGCTCTCAGCATTTATTTGGAAATGAGCTGCGGTTTCCCCAGGGCCTGTCTTCCTGATAGGTGCTTTGTCGTGGCCCATCTTTTTTTTTTCATTGTTGTGTGTGTGTGAGAGCATGCGCATGCGTTTACACGTGTCGGTGTGCACTCATGAAGGCGCACACGATAGCATTCATGTAGAGGTTGGACAACGCCCAGGAGTCAGCTCTTTGAGTGTGCGGGACCTGGGGATAGAACTCAGACTCTCGGTGTTGCGTCGAGCACCTTTATCCACTGAACAGCTCGCCATTGTAGTGTGGCATTCAGTGCCAAGTTAGGTTAGTTTGTCTTTTTTCCCGTCTCCTGCAATCATTTTTTTCATTCATTCAATTATAAGAAAGTTATGTGTTAGAAATTATTTGTAATCTTCACAGGAAGCCAGACAGATATATACCACCTACACCCACAAATAACGGAAACAGAACCACAGTGCTAGGAACTGACTCTTCTCAGACAGTGGAGTAGGGAAGTGATAGAGTATTTTCTTATTTATTTATTATTATTCGTTTTTCCTGATGACAGGGTCTCTCTACGTAGCCCTGGCTGTCCTGGAACTTACTTTGTAGTCCAGGCTGACTTTGAACTCACAGAGATCTGCCTGCCTCTGCCTCCCAGGTGCTGGGCATGTGCCACCACGCCTGGCTGGGGACAATTTCCATTGGTTATCAGCCTCATTTTACAAGGTGTCAAGTTTCTCAAGCAGCTCCGCTCAGCTAGCAAGCAGCAAAGCAGAGATAAAAGTTGCAGGCGGGGTTCCAGAGCCGCTGCTTCCCACTGAGGCCTGGGGTGAAAGGGCCATTCCCTGCCCCCAGTGCCCTCCTGCCACCCCCCGACCCCCCTCCAGCGCATGCCAACCAGGGGTCCTGTACTGAGTCAATCCTGAGACAACTCCCTATTGTCTGGGGTTCTGCGCTCAACCCCGGAAAAGTGCCCCTCTTCTGATGACAGTTCCAAGTCTAGAGCTCACAAACCTAGCTCCCAGCCCCCTCATTTGATCCAGTTAGTTAACCAGAGTGCTGCTCAGGACTTGGGAAGTCGGTTTACCGGCTTTCTAGAATGCTCAGTCCGCAGATGAGCAGGACGGGGCAAGATACCAGCAAGTGTGGATCCTCTCCATGGCACCCTGTGTGCCCACACCCCTAGCACTCCAGCTGGCTAACCCGAAGAAGCCAAGCCACCTGCTGCGTCAGCTGTAGGCTGGATGCTAGAACCCAAAGGAGTTGTTACCCCCCGGCTTTGATCGGGGCCACTACACTGAGCGGAGTCACCCTCAAAAGTGCCTCAAGCAGGAAAATTTGTTCCAGTTCTAGGTGGGGAAACCCAGCCGAAGTGGCCTGTGCTAGGTAACTAGCCTCCTGCTGCTGCCTCTGCCTGCATTGGTACAACATGCTGTGAAATAGCCAGTGAGGATTCAAGGTTAGGATTAGGCCAAGGATCAAAGGACCGAGGATGCTCTCTACCCCGCCTACCTACCCTCTAAACCAGAGATCAAGGGGAAGTTAGCCCAGGACAGCAGCCTGAGCCACATGGCAGAGGCTTTGCCAGGGTTCAGTTCTGTGAGTGGCCAGAATTCTCACTGCAAATGTGCTGCTCAAAGATGCAGGATTTTTTAATAAACAGAGGAAATGATAAATTATGTTGTAACTCCACTCCAAAGGCATTTGGTTCTTAACAGCCAAATCCTCTGTAGTCTTTAAATAAACAAAACTTATTTGGTGAACAGACGGGGGGGTGGGAAGGGATGAAAGATTTTCAGTACTTGGGTTCCACATGTCAACAATTTCTCTCCTGTGTGTATGTTGGCCAGAGCCATATATCATGATAAATGAATAAAGGAAAGCCCTGAGCCCAGGGCGGTGAGACGGCTCAGCAAATGGTTTTCAGCTGATTGCTCTATTTCAGCCGACATTTATCAAAGAGGGTCTGCTGCCCTGTGTGTTAGGGATGTGTTGGTGGAAGGGATCAGAAGGCGACTACCTGATTGGGTATGCTTCATCCCCGTCTCCCTTGACAGTCTCTGTCTTAAGAAGAGCTAGCAAAGCATGGAGGGGCTCACACCAACAAAATCAACCACCCCCTAAGTTCAGTTCAGTGGCCCTCAAAGTCCTATGAAAAACTCCATTTTAGGATGTTTAAAAATCTTTCTTTTGGGGGCTGGAGAGATGGCTCAGTCGTTAAGAGCGCTGCCTACTCTTCCCGAGGTCCTAAGTTCAATTCCCAGCAACCACATGGTGGCTCACAACCATCCCTAATATGATCTGGTGCCCTCTTCTGCAGATAAAGCACTCATTTACAAAGTTTTTTTTTTTTTAATCTTTCTTTTGACCAGGCATGGTGGTGTATGACTTTAATCCTAGCACTTGGGAGGCAGAGGCAGGCGGATCTCTGAGTTCAAGGCCAGTCAGGTCTATAGAGTGAGTTCCAGGACAGCCAGGGCTACACAGAAACTTTGTCTTGAAAAACCAAAGAAAAAAAAGAAGGAAGGAAAGAAAGAAAGAAAAGAAAAGAAACTTTCTTTTGGTGCATATGTGTGTGCATAAGTACACAGCTCTCATAAAAATATAAATTTAAAACATAAAAATTTAAAAATAAACTTTCTCAGGACTGGGGAGATGGTTTGGCTGGTAAGGGTGCTTGCTGTGCTCACGAGGACCTGGGTTTGACTCAACACCCACATAAAAATCCAGACATGGAAGCACGTGCCTGTAACCCAGCCCTGGGTAGGCTGAGACTGGCAGCTCTCAGCAGCTCACTTGTTCCCCACCCCTGCTGAAGCAAAAACAACGAGCATCCAGTTCAGTGAGAGAGCCTGTCTCGAGAATAAGGAGACAAGATGGCGCCTCACATGCTGGTCTGGCTGCTGCAGGTGCTCACTTGGCTGCGTGCACTCATAAACTCACGTGTACCTTCCCACACATAGACAAACACACCTGCACACTCTCATCTGTCCCCCCCCACACATACAAATGCACCCATACACTGATGTGTGTTCCATACACACGTTCACCTGTACACTCACATGTGTCCCCGCACACAAATGCAACTGTACACTCATGTGTCTATCCACACAAATGCATCCATATACTCATGTGTCCCTCCCCAACAAATGTACCCATGTACTCACATATGTCACACACAAATTACCTGTACACTTACATGTGTCCCCCCAATGCACCTGTATACTCACATTTCTCACACAGCCACTAATGCACCCTTATACTTACATGTGTCTCACACACAAATGCACCTGAACACTTACACGTGTCTCCTCTCTAGAAATGCACCTGCACACTTACATTTCACACACACACACACATGCCCCTGCACACTCACATATGTCCCCTCCACACAAATTTTTACAATTTCTCACAACTCTCGAATCTTAGCCCCATTTATAATGAAGTGTAGAAAGAGGAGAGCTGTTGTGTTCATCTTCTGGTTTACTTGTCTTACCCTAAAGCTGCTGTGGCCATTTGTCACAGTTGGCACCCTGTTCCTGCACTACTGTTACTTACAGACTATTAAACCGTGGTTTGTTTTTAGTAATCCAGAGTATTAAAGGATTAGCTAAAGTTTTTTTGTTTTGTTTTGGTTTTTTGTTTTGTTTTGGTTTTGATGATGATGATGATGATGATAAAAGGATCACTATTCACCAGATTTGATGAGTGTTAACCTCCCACTTGGGAGGCTAAGGCAAGAGGATCACCTTGAGTTTGAGACCAGCCTGGGCAATCCCATCTTTAAAAAAAAATAAAAATGGGTGCAACCGCTCAGTGAGTAAGAGCTCCCTGGGGTAAATCCTGGGGACCTACTTACATAGTGGAAGGAAAGAGCTGACTCCCTCGGGTTGTCCTCTGACCTCCATGCGTGTACCTTGATACACATGCTCACACAGAAGAGAAATAATTGCTGAAATTGTACTTAAAAACAAAAGACTCCTATTCTCAGATGATCTAGGAAATCCCACTCTGCCTTGGAGCTGCAGGCCAGTCCACTGTGAGCTAGGTGCCATGCTAGACCTTAACATGCATCACTCCACTGAAACAGGGTTGATGTAGTATTGCTGTCACCTGTGTTTATGCAACCACAATCACACAGCTTAGCAAGCCCTAGAGTGGAGTTTCAAACCCAGATCTAACTTTGAAGCACGTTTGTTGTTGTTGTTGTTGTTGTTGTTGTTTTTGTTTTGTTTTTTGGGTTTTTTGTTTTGTTTTGTTTTTTGTTTGGTTTGGTTTGGTTTGGTTTTTCAAGACAGGGTTTCTCTGTCCTGAACTCACTTTGTAGACCAGGCTGGCCTCTAACTCACAATGATCCACCTGCCTCTGCCTCCCGAGTGCTGGGATTAAAGGCGTGCACAGCTGCCACCACCACCCGGCTTCACTGGCAGGTATTCGAAATGCCTGTGGCGCTGTCCTAGGCTAGGTGTGGACGATGATGGAAGAGAGGCACCTTGCTGAATAAAGCAGCCGATGAAAGACCACCTAAGACATCATCCATAGGCTCTGGCCACACCCCATATGTTGGCAGCTTCTCTAGAACATGTTGGAGAACCTGAGGGAAGCAGCATGACAGCCATGTAGTCAACAGTGATATAGAAGCAGGCGCTGGCCTTGCTATGTGCCATTTGGTTTGCAGAGTGCACCTTGCTCTTTAGCCCAACTGCTTGCCATGAAGGCCCATGCTCCTGAGGCCGCTGACTGATGCTTGCCCTGCCCTATGTGAGCTCAGCTTCCATGATGCACAGCTAAGGAGCAATCTCCATGCTGAGGGCAACATTTATATGCACCTGGGAAATGAAGTGTAGAAGTGTTTGGGTTTTGTTTTTTGTTTTGTTTTGTTTTTTAAAGATTTATTTATTGTCCAGGACAGCCAGGGCTACACAGAGAAACCCTGTCTCGAAAAACCAAAAAAAAAAAAATTATTTATCTATTATTATGAATACAGTGCTCTCTCTGTCTGCATATACACCCATAGGCCAGAAGAAGGCATCCAGATCACATTATAGATGTTTGTGAGCCACCATGTGGTTGCTGGGAGTTGAACGCAGGACCTCTGGAGGAGTAGTCAATGCCCTTAACCTCTAAGCCATCTCTCCAGCTCCACAAATGGTGTTCTTAAGCTACGCAGTGGTAGCACACACCTTCGGACCTCTGAGTTCTAGGCCAGCCTGGTCTACAAAGCAAGTTCTAGGACAGCCAGGGCTACACAGAGGAAAAAAGGAAAGTTGCGGGGGTGGGGGGGGGGCGGGCGGGAGCGAGGACGGGAAAGGAAGAGGCACAGAGGAGCTGGAGAGATGGCTCAGTAGTCAAGAGCAGTGGCTGTGTTTCCAGAGCACCCACGTGGCAGCTCACAACTGATCTTTAGGTGAGTTAACAAATACATACAGGCAAAACACCAATGCAGATAAAACTACATAAACCAGAAAGGGGGAGGGGTGATGACTGGGAGGAGAAGACTAGAAGGGGGAGGAGGAGAAGGAAATAATGGGGTTTTGTTGTTTGTTTGTTGTTGTTGTTTTGTTTTTCGAGATAGGGTTTCTCTGTGTAGCCTTGGCTGTCCTGGACTCATTTTGTAGACCAGGCTGGTCTCGAATTTACAGAGATCCACCTGCCTCTGCCTCCTGAGTGCTGGGATTAAAGGTGTGCGCCACCACTGTCCGGCTAATAATGGTGTTCTTTTTTTGTCTTTCGAGACAGGGTTTCTCTGTATAGTCCTGGCTGTCCTTGACTTGCTTTGTAGACTAGACTGGCCTTGAACTCACAGTGATCCACCTGCCTCTGCTTCCCGAGTGCTGAGATTAAAGGCATGATCCACCATGCCTAGCAGCCCAGAACCCTTTCAACACCCCCACGCCACATTGCCCAGTGAATTAGACTCTTCAGCCTTGTGTCTGTTGACTTCTGGCTGGTCTATCTCTTTAGGACCCTGAAGAGATGTGTAACTCCCACAACCACCCTGGTACAACAACCACTTAGATGCTCTATTACCCTTTCTCAGGTGGCAGGCAGCTTTCTTCCAAGTCCCAGCTCTTCCCTCAGCCTACTGTGTTCTACCTTAATACCTGTCCCAACCGAAGGACAAAACTTTCCCAGACTTCATGGTTCCCTGTGGTTCCACGTTCCTCTCAGCACAGTGCCTCTGTTCCTTCTGCTTTCTAGGCTTGCATTTGCCTCCTCAGCATCTCACAGCCTCAGACTCAGCAGCCCCGACTCTTCTCTGGGTCCTCACATGACAGGCACCACCACCCACCCAGGTCCCAAACCATACATTGGGAGCCATCTTTACCACCCTGCATTCTCTATCCAGTAAGTCGCCTCCTGCCACTTCTCTCTTCTCTGTTCAAGGTACATCCTTGAGAGGTTCTTTTCGAGACAGGGTTTCTCTACTTAACAGCCCTGGCTGTCCTGGACTCACTTTGTAGACCAGGCTGGCCTCGAACTCACAGAGATCCACCTGACTCTGCCTCCCGAGTGCTGGGACTAAAGGCATGTGTCACCTCGCCCAGGAGGAAGGTGTGACAGATATTCCAGGCAGGTCACCACAGGATGGGACTCTGAGTACTTGACTCCACCCATGAGGTGGAGTCTCATCAGCTAAGCCTCTACAAGGGTTTCCGGGCTACTGTGGAGGACAATGCGTAGTGTCCCCAAAACTGGCATCTACCATTCTTCTCCCTGCACAGGCTCCTTATGGCTGGCCTCTGTAACCAGCAATGCCCATTAGCAGGCTTTGCTTTGCTCCTACTGGGAGTATTCCTCATCCCGGACAAGAGTGCTAGTTCGTGGTCTTGGGATACAGCCTGCAAAGATATGTCTTCACTCTAATCCTGTGCCTGCCTCTTGACCCCTGCGTTCCAAGGCATCCTGGGTGAGATTCCAAGCCCCCTGTCTAAGATTTCCAGTACACTAGCACCTCCCCAAACCAACTCATTCTCTGTTGTGGGGCTCCCTGATGGGCCACGCACGGGCAGCGTTGACCGTAGATGTCTTCTCTTCTCTCCAGGCTCCGGTTCTCAACGACAATAGCTCCCCCACCCATCCCCCCAGACAATCAGAGTCGCTGACAAGAACTGGACTTGACTATCCACCTGGCAACCTAGGGGCTACTTGTTACTTTGTGACTGAGGATAGAAGCACAGGGGTCTATTGACTTGGCCAAGGACACAGAGGACAGTATGAACGCAGGCATCTGGTGCCTGCCTCCTAGCCAGGCACCTTTGTAAGTTAACTGAGATACCAAGACGGGGGTGGTGTGGGGGGGGGTGTGGGGTGGTGGGGGGGGGGCTGGGGGGGGCTGGGGCAGGGGGAAGGATGGGGAGGCTGGAAAGGGCTCTGTGAAGTGCTAGGTGAGTGAGAGATTCTAGGTCCTGGTCCAGTTTGTACTTTCATTTTATTTGCTTGCTTGCTTTTTGTTTTTCGAGACAGGGCTTTTCCATAGAGCCCTAGCTGTCCTGGACTCACACTATAGACCAGGCTGGCTTTGAACTCACAGTGATCTGCCTGCCTCTGCCTCCCGAGTGCTGGAACTAAAGGCGTGTGCCACCACACACAGCTCAATTTGTACTTTCTACTATTAATTATTAAAGGTCACTCAGCTTTCCTATGGGTACCAGGGAGAGGGTGCTATCAGGGAGCCCTGTTGACTTCACCTGTCTAAGGCAAAATAAGTGACGTAAAGGCAACAGAACAAATGACCTCATAAAATTACATTTGTGGACTTTGTCGAAATTTAACTTAAAACGTCAGGTCCTTGCTCTTCTGTCTTTGGTGTTAAGCATTCTATTGTGCAGTGAGAAGCTGATATTTCTTTTCTTCTTTTTTTTTTAAAGTCCTTTTGTTTAAAAAAAAAAAAGAGACTTGCACACTCCCTGGTCCCCACTTATTTATGATTTATTTTAAATCACGTTCTTTTATGTGTGCATGCATGAGCACGTATGTGGGGGTCAGAGGACAACTTTCAGGAGTCAGCTCTCCCCTACCATGTGGGTTTTGGGTTTTCGTCAGGCATGGCTGCAGGTGCCTTTGCCCGCTGAGCCATCTCTCTGGCCTTTATTTATTTATTTTTAACTTCTGCTGGTTCCTATTTGTTTGTCTATTTTTAACTCTGCAGATGCCCGAATCTCAGAGTCTGGGAGCCCTCACGCCCACTCCCGCTGCTGCTGTCTCTGAAGCTGACAGGCATCCCTGGGAAGGTAGAGCGGTAACTAGGGAGAAAAGGCGCACGCGGAGGCGGTTTGAGGCGGTTTGACCCATGTGGTGTGTCGGGGACCCCCGTGGGTGAGTGTGCTGTAGTGGCGAGGCCAGGGTCGGAAACGGGATAATAGTCAATCAGGAGGGGTTTAGAGTGGAGCAAGGGAGGGAAGAAAGGAGGGATGGGTGCGGGGAGGCGAGTCAGAGAGGACAGGAGGGATAGAAAAGACAGAGCTGCACACGGGAAGGGGACAGAGACAAACATGGAGCTCTGAGGCACAGGCTTACACGCACGCAAGCTCGGCTATTTCCAGGTAGAGTCAGGCAGTGAGAGGAGAGACGGTGGAGGGTGTGACAATGAGACGGAAGCATCATGTGTTACCTCGGAAGACGCTTACATAGACGACACGAGCTAGGATTCGGAGACAGACAGACAGAGAGGTGGCAGAGCCCAAAGACAGAGGGAGGAGGGGGCAGATCAGCTTTTTATAAAGAAAAGTGGGACAGAGGCTGGGTGGAGGCCCCGGGGCCCTGTGCAGGAGCCTGGGCCCTGGAG
Source organism: Acomys minous (assembly GCF_964271855.1). NCBI lineage: Eukaryota > Metazoa > Chordata > Mammalia > Rodentia > Muridae > Acomys > Acomys minous. The sequence goes on from NC_140491.1 coordinate 74,043,075, forward strand.
GGGTGTGGCTGGAGGAAGCTGCAGCGGCTGGGTCTGGCAAGGCTGCAGGACTAGATAAGGCCATCTGCCAGAGGAAGGCAGGGAAGGAAAGCCGGGAGGCTGCCCCAGCCCAGAGAACAATGGATACTTGACTTCAGCAGGTCATTAAAGAGACAATGAATACAAAGAGCAGCAAAGCCTTCCCCAGGGACAGCAAAGAAGTAGGCTTTCTGAGGGCCTGGCCCCACACTCCTTCACTTCCAGAGGACACCTGAACACTCCTGGCCTGGGTTCAAGCCCCTCCTGGCCTTGAGCCAAGGTGGTAGGTTTCAGCTAAAATGAGTTTCTAAGCACAAAGGGCTTAAAAGGAAGCAAGCCTGGTCATATACATACATACATACATACGTACATACATACATACATACATTTGTGTAAACCGGTGTCACACATAGCAACTACTCCTAAAATGGTTGCTCCTCCCCGCCCCTTTTTTTTTGTTTTAGAAAATGAATAGAAAAGCTGGGCATGGTGGTGCACACCTTTAATCCCAGCACTCGGGAGGCAGAGGCAGGTGGATCTCTGTGAATTCTAGGACAGCCTGGTCTACAAAGTGAGTCCAGGATAGCCAGGGTGACACAGAGAAACTCTGTCTCAAAAAACCAGGAAAAAGAAAGAAAGAAAATGAAAAGGAGAGTAGCGTTGTGAGAGAGACTTAGTAAATTGTGGTGGTGATTGCCACTGGGGAGTGGTACCCCAATGTCTTCACAACGTGTAGATATTTGTCTGTACATACATGCTGCGAGGACAGGGGTGGTTGTTCCTGTGTATTCCAGATATTGTTTCCTTGTCTTAGTTTGTTTGCTTATTGATCTTTTATTAAATGGGTGTTTTGGCTGCAAGTATGTGTGTGTGCCACATGGGAGCAGTGCCCTTGGAGGCCAGAAGAGGGCATCAGATCCCCTAGGACTGGATTTACAGAAGGTGCTGGAAATTGAACCAGGTCCCCTGGAAGAGCAGCCAGGGCTCTTAATGGCTGAGCTTTTCTCTCAAGCCTCCATTTTGTTTTATTTTGTCTTACTTTGAGTCAGAGTCTTAGTAAATAGCCCTGGGACTCACTCTATAGACCAGGCTAGCCTTGAACTCATATAGATCTGCCTTCCTTTACCTTCTGAGTGTGTGTGTGTCACTGTTCCTGGCCCCAAGGATTTTGTTTGTTTGTTTGTTTGTTTGTTTATAGATAAGTTTCCCCTCTATAGCCCAGATCCTTAGTCTATCTGTCTCAGCCTCCTAAATACTGAGACTGTAGGTAGGCGTGGCCTCCATTCCACCATTGTTCTCGGCTTTCTTTTTTTCCAGTCCATCTTCTTCTTTTTTTTTTTTTTTTTAATGTTTATTTATTCACTTACTTAGTGTATGGGTGTGTGCACATGTCACGTGCACATGTGGAAGTCAGAACACAGGGTCTGGAAGTTGATTCTTTCCTTTCACTAGGAGGCTTTTGGGGATGCGGCTCAGGTTGTCAGGTTTGGCAGCAACCACGGGCTGAGCATCTCACCCTTTCTATCAATCTTGACTGTTAAGCTGTTTTTCAGAAAAGGGAAAGGAGGAAGGGAGGGAGAGAGGACAGAGAAGGACAGAGAGAAGGAGAGAGGGAGAGGAGAGGAGGGGAGGGGGAGGAGGGGAGAGAGAGAGAGAGAGAGAGAGAGAGAGAGAGAGAGAGAGAGAGAGAGAGAGAGAGAGAGAGAGAGAACTCTCCTGGCTCTCCTTTAGGCCTAATCTAAATGGTCCACATCCAGGAAATCCCCCTTCCCATGATTCCCCTGTGATCTCTTCTTGCTTTTAACTGAGCAAGGCTTTAAGAACTTTCTTTCTGCTTGGATTAAAGGAGTGCACCACCAGTTTTAAGACACTCCTCTGCTGTACAGAGGGTGATAGTGAGGTGCAGAGGTGTGTGTGTGCTCACATGAGTGTGTGTACACATGTCTGTGAACTGCCCATTAAGAACAAAAGTGAGTGGCCGAACTGAGACTTGAGTCCACATTTGTGGCTGCGCCCTGTCTCCACTCAGTTTGCCTGACACCACACACTGGGCTTTTTGTTTGTTTGTTTGTTTGTTTTGTTTTGTTTTTTTTGTTTCTTCTTCTTCTTCTTCTTCTTCTTCTTCTTCTTCTTCTTCTTCTTCTTCTTCCCAGGGTTTCTCTGTGTAGCCTTACCTATCCTGGACTCACTTTGTAGACCAGGCTGGCCTCGAACTCACAGAGATCTGCCTGCCTCTGCCTCCCAAGTGTTGGGATTAAAGGCGTGTGCCACCACGCCTTGCTTCCACACTGGGATTTTTAAGGCACTAGGTCCAGAAGTGTCTCTGTGTCATCATAGAGCATCAAAACCACAGGCTTTGGGAAACAAGAAAAGGACCCAAAGCTCATCCACTTAGTTTTTAGTGAATTTAAGGCTTAAAGTACACAAGTGACTCACAAAGACCCTTTGATGTCAGATGCCCTGCCTGGGGTTAAAAAAAAAAAGTATATAGTAGTTTCATCAGCTTCTCTTGGGTTCTCAGAACCAATTGATTCCAACTTGGAACCACCTTAATAATAGGCAACATGGTGTCTTGACCGCAGCTGAACTGTGGGCGGCTGCAGCTGGCTCCTACCGACCAGCTTGCTTCCCTCTGCTCCATCCCTAACCATCTGCCCAATCCTTTTAGGACAGTCTTGGCCCTCCTCAAAGCCTCCAGTGACTCCCCACCCGGCTGGACAATGACCAGCCCCTCTTGGCCCATCTCCGTTCCTGCAGAGCTAAGAGCCCCCTTAACTCATCTTTTTCTGTTTGACCAACTCTCCAAAATGCAAACCACGACCCTCCCTGCCAGAGACTCTCCACTGCTCTCAAGGTTTTACCAGAAACCCGACTGGGACAGGTGTCCAGGCCACTCCCGCCTCCAGCTGGGTTTCCTTGCGTAGGCCGGCCCCCCCTCCCTCCAGAGACATTACATAATCTACTCCTTTTACCCAGAATGCTTCAGACCCAAGTGACCACAGCTGCATGGGATAGCCTTCTATGGCCTTCCCCAGATGAGCTAGTGAGACAGAAAGAGAGTAAGAGAGGAGAAAACTCCAGGGATTAGCGCACAAAAGGCGCGGTGGGGAGGCTGGGAGCCCTTAGTTTACATGAGCATCAGCAGCCAGGAGAGCAGGCTCCCGAAAGCCGTCGAATTTGGGAGAGGCGGGTACTATGTAAATGACTCGGAGCTGAGGAGCTGCCGTACCTCGCTCCTTTCTTGCCACCTTGGAGCTAGACCCCAGAGGAGGTAAAGTACCTCAGCAGCCTCTTCTGTGCTCCAGACTCAGATTCCAGTTTGTTACACCAGTGCCCACTGACAGCTGTCCTGTGCTCCTGGACTGTCCCCCACCACAACGACCGATGGCCAGGAACTCTCTCGGTCCCCACAGTGCCAGGAACGAAGCCTCTCACACACTATCCTATCCACTTGGCAAGAATCTGCTGAATGAACAAACGGCTTTAACGCATCTGGCCGCTCGATGGGGTGGGGTTGATCCATGCTTGAGTCTCCTCGGAGGCTGCCTCCGCAAGTTCCAGAGGTGAACCAGTCACCACACGGTTGCTGACCTCACAAGGCTGATGGAAGAGACCGACATTCCCCAGGTAAAGCCATAAGATAGTGCCCAAGTTCAGGAAGACAAAGCCCGGCGCTTAAAGAAGAGAGGGGTTTTGTCAGAGAACACCTCTTCGCAACAGCTGTGACTGGGTTCTTTCTGCGTGACGGGAGGCGGGTTGCTTTGTGCGCCGAGGCCTCAGCTGATTGTGGCCAAGCGCTTGGCACCCACAGACCGCGACCGCCAGGGTTTACCGCGCACCCCCAGCGCCCGGGCGGGCCGTGCGCAGCGCGCCAGCCCAATCTCGCCTCCTATATTCAGAGTTGATTAGACGCTATTTCTGCCTGGATTTTTCAGAAGGCTCAAGAGCTTTTTTAATCACTACAGTGGCTCATTACGCTTTTGCAGTGACACTCATGTCCTTCAGTTCTCTTCTCAGATTAGATTCTATAGTCAGATGAATATTGGATGATTTCATTACATACAAATGCAATCAACAGTTTTGCATAAATTTCTTCTCTTTTCTTGAGTTTCAATTGACCCCAGCACCCATGGTGGCAGGCGCGATCCACATGCAAATGAGCTGGGTTTGCAGCGAGAGGGAGGGGCTGAGAGGAGGCGGGCACAAGCTCCAGCCCGGGGAGGCTGCAGCCCTGATTGCTCAGGCTTTGAGAGAGGGGGTTTCGAGGAGCAGTGGGTGGTAGTGGAGGGGGCTTGGGTCTAGCCTTACGCTGGCACAGGGCTCCCGTTCTGCACGAAGTTCTCCAGGTTACCTGAGTCACGGACATGCTCAGAGTGGAGACTCTCTCTGTTTGGGCCCAAAATGGACAGCGGCGCCTCAGTACCTGCATCCGGGCTCATGGCGGAGATGCTAGAGATGATTTGGTGGAGGTTCCTTAACAACGTGGATTGTACTGTTTTAACAACTAGCTGGTGGGTCGCCCCGAGCATTCCTGTTACGTGGTGGCTCTGACCAGATGAGAGCCCGTGGTGCTGATGTTATTATCATTATAGCATCATTATTCCGTGTGGGAGCTTAAGCTGTGGTTCTGAGAGCAATCAGCAACTGGTGAAAGCAGCCAGCCTAAGGCAGTTGGCAGAGTTGAAACCTGTCTCATAGCTGTTCTCAGGGTTTCTTTCTGCTCCCCCCCCCAACCCTCCACCCCCACCCTCACCCCCCGCAGCTCTTTTGTGATGGAGGAAGAGAATATCCTAAGAATTGGGCTTCAGGAGGCTCCAAATCCATCCTCAATGGGTGTTTGGGGACTCTGCTTGTTTCCCTAGGGTTGGCTCACAGGACCCCTTGATTGAGTAGGGGTTTTCTGCACCTTCTGAAGCGTCTGTCTGCACCTTGGCCCTGGGCTCTGGGTCCCTCAGCCCACCTCTGCTTGCTCAGCCTATGGTAAGCCCTGAGGTCAGCAGGTAGCAAGCCAGCCATGGGAGCTAGAGTCACCATCCCCAGAACTGAACAGAGTATCTAAGTGGACTTGCGCCCCCTCACCAGTGTCTGTCTCCAGGTGCTCCCAGTGGCTGTCATGGGTCCTGGCTGAAGTCAACACCAAGATGGAGGCTGCAGGGGGAGGAGAAGACAGGGGACCCAGCTGTGCACTTCACACTCGCCCACCGACAGCACCAAAGCTGAGGGTGCCCAGGACACAGGTCTGCATGTGCCCCACCGCACTTCCTTCTGGCAACCTCTGAAAAGCTCCTACTATCAACGCAGACACGGCCCTGAGAACAGGGTTCTGGAACCTAGAAGTAGAAGTGCAAATGCACACACCATCAGGGACCTTACGGGGATGTCACCTCACCTATTGTCCTCATCCTGGTCACAGTGGAGCCCTGAAGTAGAGTGACCACCAAGCCATGGAGCGTGAATGGGTCACATCGGGTCCTTTCTGTCCCTAGATTGGGCTCGTGGACACCTAGGAGTCTATATTTAAACCAGCAAAACTACTAAGGCCCAGAGAGGGGAAAGGCTAGCAAAAAGTCACACAGCATTGAAGCCAGAGCCTTCTGCTGTGGTCTGGGGACTCTTTGCTGTTCTGGCTGCCCCTGGGGACCACTGCCGACTCCAGCTCCACGCCTAGATCCCTTGCCTTCTGCCTTTCCTGGGCCTTCTGGCCTCTGGCGTGCATCCGTGCCAGCATCACTCCCTCGGTTTCTTCCTAGCTCTATCTAGCGAGGCCCCTTTGCCAGGATGCACCCTTTCCTTTGCTCTCAGCGGTGTCTGCTGCCATTGCCGGAGCTAGCCTCTGAGTGAAACAAGGTGATCTGAGCCCCCAGGCCTGACCTGAATAAAGCTCTGACTCCCAGAGAGAGGAGCAAAATAGGCTGTTTTCCGACTTCTCCAGAATGTTCCTACAGTGACCTTCCCTGGCTGTCCATCTCCACCTCCCAAGCAAGGACTGCATGGGAGGAGAGGGGAGGGGGAGAGAGGGGACAACTGCTCATTCATTAGAGATATGATGCAGAGAGTCAAGAGTTTGAGGCCCAGAAAAAAGGCATGTGGACACATGAGACATCATATACTTACTTATCAGAGATACGATCAGATTGGTCATCATTCTGGTCACGATAGAACCAGGTGGAACACGTGAAGTGGACAGAGCCATGGCAGACTTGCCCTCCTCAGCCTTGAGGACGGGGCCGGGAGAGCTCAAGATCCGCACCGTTCAGCAAGCAGACTAGGGCCGATGGTGTCTCTACCACCTTCAGGTCGGAGCACAAAGTAAACATTCAATAAAGCACTTGCTAGGAATAAGCGATGGAGTCAGTAGCGAGCTGCAGAATTTAAGCATGCAGACACGGGCATGGAGAGAGACTGGCATGAGAGAGAGTGTGTGTGGATGAAGGAGTCCCTGGAGCAGGGGCACAGATGCCCAGTCCAGCTGCATCCGGGAATCCCAAGAGGAGCTGTCAGGTAGGAGACGGCACAGGGCCCCAACTGTGCAGGCTGGGTACCTTCGCTTGCTTGATTTCAGTTGGGTTCTGTCTGCTTCAGGGAAAGGAGCCAATGCCCGAGGACCTCACTAGGGGCCAGCAGAGCTCCAGGCAGCTGAGGGTGCTTGCAGTAGCACCAGCCACGCCAGGTAGGGGGGGCCTTGTCTGTTTCTCAGACCAGCTTCACCTTCAGTAGGGCAAGCTGAGACCCAGAGAAAGGGAAAACTTGTGTGGGTCACACAGCTAGAAAGTGTCCTATCTGGGATTCAAAGCCTCCCTTAGCTAGGTTGAGAACTGGGTGCTCAGTCCCCCTCGTGACACTGCTGTCCACAGACAGGATCCGGCATCTCTGGGGGGAAGAAGCTGTGCCTCAGAAACACCTTGGAGTGAGGGGAGTAAAGAGGGCATCATGGGCTGAGGGGCGGGGGTCTGGATGCATAGAAAGTTGAGCCTGACTCAAAGGAATCCAGGAGGGCTTTCCTGAGGAGCCAGGGAGGGAGAGAGATGGGCTGGGCTGTCACTAGGGCCCGAGGATAGTGGCTAATCTGCCTGGTGACCTGCACTCCACTCTGACCCTCATGTGCTTTTAAGGAGGTCAATTTTTCTACCCCAACTGGTGCTCCATCTTGCTGCTCCCCGACCCCAAAGCCCTGGTGACACCATGCTGTCCCCCTTTGCTGTCCTGTCCTCTTGCTGTAGGACTTCAGCCATGTAGATTGCACCTCCTTCTGATACCTGTGCCCTCCAGCTGTGAGGTGGGGCTGGGTGCAGACACCTGTGCCCTCCAGCTGTGAGGTGGGGCTGGGTGCAGACACCTGTGCCCTCCAGCTGTGAGGTGGGGCTGGGTGCAGACACCTGTGCCCTCCAGCTGTGAGGTGGGGCTGGGTGCAGACACCTGTGCCCTCCAGCTGTGAGGTGGAACTGGGCACAGATACCTGTGCCCTCCAGCTGTGTGGTGGGACTGGGTGCAGAGCTGGCACTGATCTGGGATCTGTACCCTTGGCCCAGAGCCTGTTTCACTATATCAAAAGCCAAAAGACAATGTGCACTGTGCTCAGGCTGTGGCTCCAGCTGCAGACTCCGCTCCAGTGTGTGTTCTGGAGGAGGCAGTGAACTTAGCCTGTGACAGACTCCTCAGCCTTATACCAAGGACTTCCCATCTACAGGGCCTGCCCTATAGCCAGAGAAGTTTGCTAGGTTCGAGCCCTTCAACTTGTAATGGCCAGTAGAGGACTGAGATGTGGCTCAGTTGGTAAAGTGCTTGCGTAGCATATATGAGGCCCTGAGTTCAATTCCAAGCTCTAATAAAAGTGGGCACAGTGGCTCACGTCTGCAATTCCCAGCATCTGGGAGGTGGAGTATCCTGGTCTACAAAGTCAGTTAAGGACAGCCAGGGCTACACAGAGAAACCTTGTTTCAAAAAACGGAAAAAAACAAAAAAGAAAGAGACAGAGAGAGAGAGAGAGAGAGAGAGAGAGAGAGAGAGAGAGAGAGAAGAGAGAAGAGAGAAGAGAGACAGAGAGACAGACAGAGAGAGAGAGAAGGGGGGAGAGAGAGAGACAGACAGAGAGAGAGAGCCTATTAGTATGCCCTCTGGGCCTGGGCACCACTCATGAATAAACTCATATCTCAACCAAACATGAATGTGGACATCACATTGTGAGAAAAGATACCCAAATAGCCTTTCTTACTTCGGGGCAGTTTTAACATCAGATGCCTGGAGCTCACTGAAATGTCTGAATTTCAACACTGTAGAGGAGATGGGATCGTGGCCCTGGGGTGCCGACCTCATGGGGCTGGTGTGAGGGAAACTGACACCGGCCTGGCACACAGCGAGTGAGACCTTTCCTTGTTCAAAATTCTCTCACGGCTTCTGTGTCCTCAGGATAGATGCAGGTGACGTAGCCTGGCTGCCAGGGCCTGGCTTCCTGCCTTAGGTCTCACTTTGTCCTCTGCACCCCAAACTCTATCTTTAGTTCCCTTACTAAGCTCCTTCGTTTCAGTTCCTTCCATACACCAGCCTTCTTTCTGCAGGCTGCCATGTTGTCTGCGTCTGCCATTGGGAGTGGGCCTCCCCATCCCGTTTCTCCCCTTGACCCTGTAGGTTGGATGGCTTTCCCCAAACATACGCCAAGGACTGTGAAAATCCACAGGGTTCCCCTCCAGATGGATCTCCCAGAGGGCAGTGGCCCTGTGTGCAGTCTTTTCTGGCGCACAGCTCATGCGCAATGAATGGATTCCCTCATCCAGCAAAATGTTTCAACTCAGGAACTGAGTGTGTGTTTGTTGAATGAATAAATGAAACACGACTTTGGAAAGAAGGTTCTCCTTCGGGACCTCCTATGGTCCCCAGGAGAAGATTCTTGAAATAGTTTTCTTCCCTTTCCCAAATTTAAGGGCATTTTTGTAAAGGGACCGGGTCTGGGTAGAGTCTCCAGGATTGTAGGCTTCGGTGAGGTAGAGTCAGTTTGTCAGGCAGGATCTACTTGTCCGGGTTTGGTTGAGGCCTCTGGGACCTAGGGGGCAGAAGTGGGGCAAGGGAAGCCCGGGGCTCTGGAGCAATTGCTATAAAGTAAACTCCGTAATCAGGTAAACGCGAGCATGCAGGGGATGGCTCCCTCGCAGCTGTGGACGGCCTCCAGCCAGCCGGAGGGGACCTGTCTAATCTCAGGGGAATGAAAACGTGGGTCTAATTACGACAGCAGGCTGGGGCTGGACTGAGACTGGGGGGGGGGTGAGGTGGGGGTGGGGGTAAAGGGGGGGAGGGGGAGGAGGGGAAGGAGGGGGGTGAAACCCGTCCTGGCAGCGGAATTAGAACATTTAAACTGTCAGGCCAAATCTGCGAGAGGCCTGATTACCTGGCCTGCGAAAAGGCTGCTTTGGTTTTGTGTCGACTATAATTTCCTGGTCATCAACCGTGAAGCCAGCGGCCACCTTCTCTCTTCTGCGATAGGGGGTGAGGTGGGGGTGGGGGCGGGGTCTACCCTCTGCTTTATGGACCCCCGTTTCCATGCCAGACCCATCCAGAAGAACTGTTTTGGGTATCAATAGAGACATGGAAATGGGCACCCCAAATCACCCTCGCTGCCTATGTGTGGTGTTGGCCCTTGGGTTGTATTAAGGAGAGTATACACTAGCAGGGTACAGGTGACACGATGCAGAAGGTGAGCACAGCATTGGCCCTGTGCACACTGTGTGCGGGGTGCATGGGGGTGCAGGTGTGAAGATAGGTGTAAATGACACAGAAGTGGTGTGTGTGGACGGTGTGCAGCTGGTTGATCTCTTTGCACGTGGGAGGGTCACAAACTTGTGCAGCATATTCGTGCTCTTTACATCTGAGATATGGGTGCCTATGTAGGCCAAATGCACACAGGTTATATATGGTGTGTGTTCACAGTGGTGTGTGCTGGTTTTTAAGTGTCATGGATCAAGTCCCTCAGCTCCAGTGGGGCATCTGGAGGTGCAAAGTATTGGTTATATAGTTGGTGAATGAGTCATATCTCCATGATAGGCACCAGAGTGCTGTGGGGTGCATGTTCAAAGTGTGAGTATAGACTGCCTGGAGTGTGTGTGTGTGTGTGTGTGTGTGTGTGTGTGTGAGAGAGAGAGAGAGAGAGAGAGAGAGACTAGTGTGTGGGTGTGAGTGGGTATGAGTGTGCATGTGTGAAAGAGTGTGAGTGTGTGTGTGAAAGAGTGTAAAAGTGTGTGAGTGTGTGTATGTGAGAGTCTTTGGTGTGTGTGGGTGTAAGTGGGTGTATGTGAGAGAAAGTATGTGTGTGGTATGTGTGTATATGAGAGTGTGTGTGTGTGGTGTGTGTGTGCTCTCCTGTGTCATCAGGCATCATAAGCTGTAGTCTAGGAGTGTGGAGTACTTCAGAACCCTGAACTATGGTGATGCAGATTTGGGATCAAGGCTTGCCTGTCCCACTGACAGTTGCATGGGCATGGATGTATTTGTCACGGGCATTGTTTCTGACTAAAACAATCGATAGAAGTAAGTAAAAACTCTACATAAGAAGGGTTGGGGCCTGTGAGGTGGTTCAGTGGGTTAAAGTGCAGGCTGCCAAGACGTACAACCTGGGTTTGATCCCTGGAACCAGCATAATAGATAGATAGGTAGAACTGACCCCCACGGGCTGGCCTCTGATCTCCATATGCATGTAGCATGCCCCGTCACATACACTCTCACACAGATAAATACACGTAAAGGATACCCTTTTCTTTTATGATGTTTGTTACTGTCTTATTATTTTATCTCACAGTCTGGAGCTACAGTCAGCCACAGCAGGAAAGCATGGCAGCAAGCCACAAGGACAGCTGCTCACATGGTCCACAGTCAGGTTGCAGAGAGCCACGCTGTGCCTTTCAAGGTCCCCTCTTTATACAGTCCTTCCCCAGCCACGGGGTGGCGCTGTCCACATTTCACCACCTCAGTTGACACTGTCAACCCATAAGCCCCCTCACAGACACGCCCAGAGATGTGTCTCCCTGGTGACAGTCAAGCTTTACCACCACCACCCAGCCCCTCTCGAGGCAATCACTTGCCAGACATGCAGATGCCTTGTGCTGTAGTGATGGATGGGGAGACAGCCGCAGAGGCGAGGTAATGGCAAGGCTAGATTCACATCCAGGCTGGCATCCTGACCTTGCTCTGCTGGGATGACTGGGAGCTCTTATGGCGCAGGCACGCCCTGAGGACTGACTGTCAGAATCCACTGAGCTCGGTCAGGTCCAGCACACAGTCAGAACCCCACATGATATGTGCACATGGGGTGTATCAAAGCTTTGGGAGTGTGTGAAAAATAGGCAGGAAGCTCGTCTGTGCAAGGCACAAGGAGTGAGTTTGCCTGGCCGTGTGTGTGTGTGTGTGTGTGTGTGTGTGTGTGAATTATATCCTCAAAGGGCTTAGGACCCATACATTTCACATGAAGATCACAACACAAGACATGTGAATTCATGTATGATGGTGTCTTGAGATGTCTGAAATGGACATGTAACTTCTAAAATTAGGGAACACACACTAAAGATCTCTGACGTAGATGAACCTACACAGGGTGATGACAGTCACTCAAGGAGCAGGCGTGGCCCTGGCTGTGGTACGGTACAAACATAGTGGACACACACGTTGTACGTGTATGTGGCTGTGTGGGAGCACACACAGAAACAACGGCATAGTGTCTATGTTGTATCTGCTTTTGAAATCCGTCGGTTTATTAGTGATGCTTGCTCTGTACATCATTGCTAGATATTGCCCCCCTTAAAGCTAAATTACTAATAACCATCTTGTCAGCCAGGTGTGGTGCTGCCCACCTTTAATCCCAGCACTCGGGAGGCAGAGGCAGGCAGATTGCTGTGAGTTCGAGGCCAGCCTGGTCTAAAAGGAAGCCTAGGACAGCCAAGGCTACACAGAGAAACCCAAAAAGGAAAAAACAAACAAACAAAACCCCAGCCCCATCTCCAAATCCCCTTCTTTTGGCCCCCTATAAAATGTAACGTAACTTTAATGTAAGGCATCATTCATTTTGAGTGTGTTCTGTGTGTTTTTGTGGTGCAATGCTGCGTGCCCATGCAGTCCTGCGGAGGCCAAAGAACACTTCAGTGAACTGTGATCCGCCTGTTTCTGTTCTCCAACACAGGTTACTGAGGCGCAGGCACCTGGTTTATGCAGATGCTGGGAGTTCGAACTAAGGTCCTCATGCTTGTTTTCCCCCTCACTAGCTCTCCAGAGCAAGAGCCACAGGGGCCTGGCTCGCAGCTGAAGCAGCAGGCCACGGTGCTGTGCACACACCGAGTGTGCGCCAGCAGCCACCAGGCCTCCTGGGGTCACCCCTGCGCACTGCCTGGCAGGCGGCGGAGGCTGCCCCCTGTGATCTCCCGGGGCGCGACCTCGTGTACCGCGGGGGACCCGAGCCTTGCGCGTTTCCCGGCGGCCGCGGGGCGGGCAGGAAGCGGCACATTGTTCCCTGGCGGAGGCCAAGGAGCCTGCAGCTCGCGCTCTGCTGACCCCGGCATCCGCTCTGCCCTGAAGCCGGGGGAATCTGGGTTCGAATCCCTATCTGCTGTCTTCCTGAATTTCCCCTGAACTCAGGGTCAGACCCGAGATGCCCTTAACGCCCTCAAGTCCACTCGCTCCTCGGCTCACCCTCGGAGTAGAGTTTTAACCAGCTGAGAAGAAAAGAGGCTTCCCATATTGGTGCGTAAAGGAGCCTCTTCTGGGCAGAGTTTTGCCTGCGAGCAGTGTGCTGGATGGAGAAACTGAGGCCCAGGAGAAGAGTCTGCTGCCTTAAGGTTGCCAGTCACAAAAGTTTTGTTAGCTCGGACGTTTGACAATCCCAGGGGCCTTCTCTCTGTGTGTGCCTGGGGCAGCCACCTCTTTGCTTGTGGGTTGTAGTGGATCGAATTAGTCCTATGAAGGTTAGCCAGCTGCACCTCGTAACTCACTGAATCCCCATACTTTCTGCAGTTAGTTAGGTAGGAAGAGTCAGGGGCCCAGAGAGGTCGAGTAAATGGCCGAAGATCACACAGCAAAATGGCTGTGAAGTAAAGCCCTGACCTTCACCCACCCACAGTTGGACCTCGACCTCTCTTTCTGGGTGCGTCCTTCCTGCTGCCTGTTAAAATGTTGGGGACCTGTCCTGAAGCGCCTTGGCTGGCTGGGCCTAGAGACTCAGATCCTGGAGGAGCTGCCTCCTCTCCACCCCTACCCCCACCCGGAACCCTACACCGGGGGTAATTGAGATCAGATGCGCCAGTGACCCAAGGAATGCTCCCGGGAACCTGGAAGCATTTATTGTCTGCAAGGGAATCCAGGGCTCTCTCCCTGCCCCCCCTCCCCCTCCCTCCCTCCCACCCTCGCTGCCTCCTCCCCAGGCTGGGAGCCTAGGGTACTGCCTGGGGTTAAAGCTGGGCCTTGATGAATAGGGCTGCTGAAAGCGCGGTCCAGGCTTCCTCCTTCCTGGGGATATGGTTACAGCGGGCCAGACTTCCTGCCCCTCTGGCAGCTTCTCCTTTCTGAGTGGATCTGCAGGCTCTCAGGATAGGAGCTGAGCAGCTGGCCCAGGTTCAGTCAGACTGGGGCTCAAATGTCACCTCCTCAGGGAGGCCCTCCCTGACCACCCCCATAGGAACCAGCCCACCTACAGGCAGGCAGGCCTTTCTTCAGCTGGGATGGGTAGCCGTTATTTCTTCTAACAATGTTTATCTTGTGCCCCAAGCAGCTGAGGGCCCACATATAGAAGCCGCTCAGCAAAACCCAACTGGAAGATGGCGTCTCTACTGGAGTGGCTCTTTGACCTCTGACAGCACCCCTGACCTCCAGACCCCAAGTCAGGACAACTTCACCCTTTTTTGGTCTCATGCTTCAGTTTCCTTCTTTTCTTTTCTCTTTCTTTCTTTTTGTCTTGTTTTGTTTTGTTTTGTTTGAGACAAGGTTTCCCTGTGTAGCCTTGGGAGTCGTAGACTCTATAGACCAGGCTGGCCTCGAACTCAGAGCGATCCACCTGCCTCTGACTCCCTAGTGCTGGGATTACAGGCGTGCACCAACACGCACAGGTCCGTATTTCAGTTTCTGTGGCTTCCTGTTCTACCTGTGTTCTACTGTCTCTGGCCTCATGTGGGCGCTCCAGGCTGACCTCTGACCTCTGACCTCATGTGTCTGATTGTCGGGGTGGGGTGGGGTGGGGGCCTTTGCCTTTTAGTTTTGCTGTGTGGCCTTGGGCAAGCCTCTGGCCTTTCCTTAGGCTGAAGGATTCTTCTTCAAACAAGAGAAGCCCAGGATGTGTGACCAGCAAAGGGTGGAAGGTGGAAAGGGGCCGATGCCTTTCCCCTGTCCACCAGTGGTGCTGTGTGCCACCCCCAGACTCCCCTGCAGATCCCTAGCTTTGAAGAACATAGTTTGAAAATGTATTTTCTTGATTTTTTTTTTCCCAAAATATTTTTATCCCCCATCGTGTGTTCAAGCAGAGGGCAATTTGCAGACGTAGCCTTTCTCCTTCCACTATGTGGATTTGGGGCATTGAACTCAGGTAGTCAGGCTTGGTGACAAGCGCCTTTGCCTGATCCATCTCCTTGGCTCCTACTGTCTTTTTGCAGCGTATCACTACAGGGCCTCTGTGGTGCCTTTTCTGAGTGTCTGGCTGCAGTGTGTCCATGCACCATTGTCTATGTGTGCTGGCCTTGGTGCTAATCCCTTGCCTCCAGCTTCTCTCCTCGTCTCTAAGCAGCCTGGCACATTTGCCCCACAGGGGCACAGGGGGAGTGCCTGCAGGTAGAGCAAGCACCTTGTGTGACTGTGGGGGAGTCCCATTGTGCTAATCCCTTGCCTCCAGCTTCTCCTCTCCTCATCTCTAAGCAGCCTGGCACATTTACCCTGCAGGGCTACAGGGTGAGTGCCTGCAGGTAGAGCAAGCACCTTGTGTGAGTGTGGGGGAGTCCCATTATTAGAGGACACAGCCCTCCTGGGGTCTGCAGCTCCCTGAGCAGAAAGAATCCTTGAGTTAAAGAAGGGACAGCCTTCCTGGCTTCTCCCTGGACACTTGTCTGGAATTCAGTCCCCACCTCGTGTCTTCCTCACTGCTAATCACAGGGCCTGGAACTGTGCCCTGTAGCTAATAAATGCTCAGTGAATACACGGACAGCCAGGGGAGGTTTCCTGCGTGTGGCCTGTGATGAGTTTACCGGTCAGTCCTATGCATCAGCCGTGGTCTCAGCTCAGAAGCTGCACATTGCCGGTCACACTGGCCTCTGTGAGCTTTCTGCCAGCTTCCGCCTGGGGGAGGCTGGGCATGCTGCTGTCAGGCAACCACACATGGTCCCCTGCCTTGGACACTCAGGATCCTCTCGTTCCAGGGGCTTAGTGTCTGCTGCAGGGCCAGGGCATGACAGGACAGTGCCTGGGAGGGGACCGGAATGCCTTTGTGAGGAAGCTTCCAAGCAGTTTCAACCAAGGGGAGTTTCTATGGTAACACTGAGGATGGGCACAGGTAATTGGGTGGTGGTAGAGTGAGTGGGCAAGGCACTGGAGTGAGAGAGGCGAAGGATAGCAAAGGAGGGGCTTTCAGGCTGCTCACGAGGGCTCCCCGACTCCACGCCAACCATAGCAGACTAGTAGGAGTCTGGTCTCAGTTTTACACCATGGCAAGAGTTGGGGTGTGTGTGTGACTCAGGACTTGGTTTAAAACAAACATGTTGCCTCAAAGTCTGTTTTGAGGCCACAGTTCTTGGGGATGAAAATGTAAATTCTCACGTAGGGGTGGGGTGGGGGTGGAGGTGGGGGACTTCAGCTGACTCTCTGACATACACTCTGGTGCCCATGATTTGGTTACTGCCCCTTGGCAAGATGGCCTTTCGGCCCACAGAGGAAGGGGATGCAGGCTATCCTGATGAGACCTAATAGGCTGGGGCCAGACAGTGGGGTAGGACTCCCTCCCCCACTCCCCATCTAGGGGAGGGGAACAGGGCAGAAGAGGGACGGAGCCACTGGAAAACAATTGAGATGTAATGCGAATAAATTATAATAAATAAAAAAGAAAGAGAAACAAACGAAAAAACCAAATGTAAATTCTCTAACAAGCCTCACAAAGTAGGAGACCTGCCTGCCCTGGCTAGGTAGCATGGGAGCCCACGTCTCGTGCCTTCTCCATGGGGCCCTTTGGGCCCTGTGCGTTCAGGTCCCATCCCAGTTCCGCTGTAGTGGGTCAGAGAGACCCTCCAGAATGACCCGCAGGAAGCCAACCGCTTTTTCTCCAGCCTGCCTTGCCCTAGCCGACGTAAAAAAGTGGCCTGTGCTGCCACCTGGTGGTCACTCTAGAGTACTGTCCTGTGCGGGGCGGCGGGGGGGGGGGGGTTACGTAGTCCTGCCCTTAGCGACTCTAGAGGCCTTTGCGATCCTGTCACGTGGTTTGCTTTCTGTATTTCCCAGGCCTAGGGACCCAGCACCCTGGTTGTCTGTGCAGAATCTTGGACTTCGTTATCGGTTTCTTGCTCTCTCTGCATTTCAAATTCAGCCTGTCCCTGTGGGAAATGTAAAAGAAACTATCTTTTTTTAAAAAAATCCAAGCATTGGTCTTCTTTTTTTTTTTAATCCAAGACCAACTTCATTTAAAAACAATTGTAAAGAGCTATTTGGCAGAAACTCAGGTTCCCTCAGAAACTTCAGAGTCCTTCTTTCCTTAATTTGAATTTTTGTTTGTTATGGGTGTGAGTCTTTTGCCTGCACACCTGTCCGTGTTCTCGATGCCCAGGGAAGCCAAAAGAGGGCGTCAGATCCCTTAAGACAGGAGCTTCGACTGGTTGTGAGCCTCAACCTTGTGGGTTCTGGAGGCAGTCTCTCTGGTCAGCACTTCTTAAAGTCAAAATATGTGTGGTAGGTGCTCGGAATCACACTGTGATGATCAACTGTGACATTTTAAATGAGCCCGCCATGTAAGGATGTGAGGGAGGAACTCTGCCGCACAGGATCCCTTTGCACTGGGGAGTGAAAACCCTGCAGCACCCACACTGGATGTGCTCTCTGCATTCCCTGCGTGATTTGGTATGGCTGTGCTCCCTCAGCGCAAATCAAATGTACCGCCCTGTGGAAACACTGGGGATGGTGTGGCTATTTTCTTGGAACCCCACACTCATTAGTCAGACAGGGAACGCGTCTCCTGCTATCCGCCTCCAAGACTGCTCAGCTCTCAGCTCTGGCCCCACCTTCCCTGCTTTCCCCACAGCCAGCCCCGGTTGTGCCCCACAATGGTTCAGGCCTGTGCTTCAGTGCCTGGCTCCCACTTTCAGAGCTCACTGGTCATTAGATGGCCCTGTGACCTCGGTCAGGTTGCTCAACTCAGGGGCCCACTCTGGAAAGCCGAGCTAAAGATGACGACGCCTCTGTCAGGGGGTTATTTTTAGGGTGAGAAGAAATTCTAACAAGTTGTGCTGGGTTGGGGTCCTCTCAAGGTTAGAGGCAGCCTGCTGTGTGTGGGGGTACCCTCACTTGTGACACCCCACCTGTAAGTCCAGAGGTTCCTTGAATTGTTCTCAGGTTTGAGAGTTTTCTAGAGAGACTCACGGAACTCCTCCAGGACCTAGTGTACTGGGGTTGTGGTTGGTTCCGGGGTGAGTGCTTGTGAAAAAGACAGAGCCCCGGGGGAGGGGAGTTGTCCAACGCATCACTTCCACTTTCATTACTGTCTCTGTCTCCCCCCCCCCCCCCTTTCTGTCTCTCTCTGTCTGTCTGTCTCTCTCTCTCCCTGGCTGTTCTGTACCCTGAGCTTGCATTTGGCTTTGGGCATGGAGTGTAGCCAGGAGGTCACGTTCACCTGCACCTCCATGCTCAGCGCTGATGTAGTGTGGTACCACCGATGGGCCAGTTAGTGTCCCCTCACTTAGTCTCTGTCTGCAGGCTGTTGAATGTAGCCTGATCCCAAACTCCACGCCTTAGGCCATATCCACCCCAAGACAATGCAAGTGTGGCTAGCCCACCCTAAGTCACGTCTGTGAGAGTTTCTAGTCCAGAGAACTTCCCAGAAGCCTAGGATGAGGCCAAGTCCATAACTATGTATCTAGAATGTGGTGTGGCTTGTATGCACTCTCAGCCTTAGCAATTAACACACAGTTACCATCTGCTTCCCACATGCCCCACGTCCAGACCTCATGCCCTCCCCACTCCTAGCCCTCATGCCCCCCTCCCCAGCCCTCTGGGTCTTCTCACATTCTGCTCTCTCTGGGAAGAACGTTAGGGTGGAGAAGTCGGTGTCTCCTATCCTGGGTGCTCAGCTCAGAGGAAGCAAGCATTAGGCAGCCAGTTAGTAAGTTAATTTTTAATTCCCCACTGCCGAGTGAAGCTTAAAAACCAGGTTAGATCCAGAGAAAGGATCTTAAGGCAGGAGGCTAGTGGAAAGCAAGTATTGCACTGCCTCAGCTAGTCGCTCTGACCCAGCATCAGCGCCAAAGCTGCCCACCATCTTCCTTCTCATTTACGTCCTCGTGTGCCTGATTGCCTCCAGGTCAGAAAAGCACACAGGTGACTCTCCCATGGGCATGCTGGAAGAGCCAGGCAGGACTCTGGCTTCCAAACGGGCTCTTGAAAGGGGGTTCGGCACAGGAAGTGATCTACCTCTGCTTCTAGAGCTTAGAAAATTCGATTCCGGATTCATACGCCCTAGGACTTTCCTAGGCTGTGTGTTGGGGAGGGACCAGGAACACACAGAGTAGCCCCCCATCTGCCACTGGAGGGGGAGGAGCCAGCACACAGGGTAGCCCCATCTATCTGCTAAAAGCTGTTTTGGGGTCTGCACACTGCCATTTTGGGAGGCCAGGGCACATCTCCCTTCACATGTCTCCCCATCTCTGTTAAAGCCAGGCTTGGGTGGGGAGACAGGGCCTGAAAAGGGGGTAGGAAGTCGGCCCTGGGCTGAGATCCAGGGTTTCCAGGCATAGGCTGAACTCAGGCTCTGAGAGAGTAGGCACTCCAGCGTTGGGAATGGACCACCTGAATTGGACCTCTACGCCCCTCCAACTCCCCGGCCCTGACAGGTGAGCAGAAATCAAGGCCTCAAACAGACTCTACCAGGAGAGTTCTGGGGGCCAGGGGTGCTGGGCTCAGCTTTGCAGTTTGTGCCTGTTTAGCTGCTTTTTGGGGGGTTGGGCGTGGTCTCAGTCTCCTAATATGCTGAGTAGAGGTGGAGGTGGGTGCAGAGCTGGTGGGAGGAGCCTGGAGTTCCTCTGTCCACCCCCACTCCCCCAGCCCCCTCTCCGCCACCCGCTTCTCTTCTGTCCATCCCATAGACCACAGCCTCCTCTTCTCCTTTTCTATTTTCAGATATCCTAGAGTTCCGAGGAAGGCCCAGGCTGGCCGGCAGAAGCCAGGAACTCAGTTGTCAAGGGGGCATCTTGAGAGCGTTGGTGTGGTGGCAGCGCGTGGGTGGCACGGCGCCTCACTTTTGGGAAGGAGTATGAAGGGTCGGTCCTTCCTCTGCCCTGGCCCTGCTCTTGCTCTTCTAGGGAACACAGATTTCTGTTGGAGCTGGACTGCCCAGGAGGCTGGTGGTGGGTGGGGCCGGAGGAATGCAGCCTTGGCCCAGGGCCTTCTGCTCTGCCTGGGGCAGCCTTGGGGGCTGTACCTGGCTGGGCAGGGAGCTGTGAGCCAGGGCTCCGTCTCTGGATTCTGAATTCAGTGTGATAGATTCTGCTTTAGCCGGTTAGCCCCCCAGCTTGGCTTTCTCCTCTGCCTTGGGCCAGGGGTATGCCTTCTTGTGTCTGAGCTCCCGCTGGGACTGGGGGAGGGGCTAAACTAGAACTGGGGGAGGGGCTAAACTAGAACTGGGGGAGGGGCTAAACTAGAACTGGGGGAAGGGCTAAAATAGTGCTGGAGGACAACCACCCGCCAAAGCAGCGAATAGACTGCTTCCTGTGTCGAGGGTGGGCAGGAGGAGGGAAGGAGTGAGGATGGGTGGAGGTTGGTGGTGGAAGGAAGGAGGCGTCTTTGATGAGAATATTCCCCAGGGAGGTGTGGACCATGAAACAGTCCCTGCCAGAAACACCGGCAGACAGAGGAGATAGAGTTAGAACGTGAGTGAGACACATAGCAACATAGAGGCAGCCAGAGAGGTGGAGTTCAAGGCAGAGATGAAGAGGAAAGGCTAGCCACAGACACGATAAGGGGGCGCGAGGGAGAGAGCACAGTGGGAGAGATAACGACAAGAAAAGAGGGAAGGAGCAGGGTGTGGTGGCGCAGGCCTTTAATCCCAGCAGAGGCAGAGGCAGAAGCAGAGGCAGGGGCATTGCTCACTGTGAATTCAAGGGTAGCCTGGTCTACAAAGCAAGTCCAGGACAGCCAAGGCTACACAGAGAAAGCCTGTCACGAAAAACCAAAAGATGAAGAAGGAGGAGGAGGAGGGGAGGGGGGGGAAGGGACAGTGAAACAAGGGAGAGAGAGAGAGAGAGAGAGAGAGAGAGAGAGAGAGAGAGAGAGACAGAGACAGAGAGAGACATGTAGAGAGACATGTGGCTCCTGCAGTTGGAGGCAGACTCCACCTTGCAAGGTGCCAGGCCCGGATGGTTTCCCTCTGTCCTCCCAAAGCCTCTTTGGCGAGAAATGCTCCCCTCAGTTCACTCTCCCTTCATTCTCCTGAAAAAACAAACCCTTCTAGGCAGCCTTTTGCCCCAGTAAACTCATCTGTGGAGCAGTGAAGGTGCCAGGCAGGCAGTCTCAGGTGGAGAATGCCATGGTATTGGAAAGTAAAGAGAAATCGCCTTCCAGTATTTGTTCAGATCACACATGCAGGCACACACATGTGCTCAGCACACTCATGAAAAGTTGTGTACACATGGATAGACAATAGATGCACATATGTGCATGTGCACAGAGATAAAATATCCCATGTACACACAGGTATGGACACACATA